>NC_060281.1:12710265-13020446 GCF_021613505.1 Equus quagga
TGATTTAATGGTACGGACCTAGCAAAGCAGTCCAGCCAAGGCATGGTGGGAGCCACTAATTTTAAAGCCTGTGTGTTTTGTTTAGGAGATGCTGTGAGAACCTCACGCCCAACAAAGGAAACATTTGCATTGCCAGTTTACACCTAAAGCAACACCACTTGGTTTAAACATGTAATTCCCAATTGGGGATTGAACATACTGGAAATGTATCCGATTTTAAAATGTTGGCTCTCAGACTATTCCGTCAGAGGCCTCATGAGAAAATATTTTTGCATGTTTGAAATCTTCACTGAGAAAACAGACATTTTCATTTTGTAAGAAGTTTTTGTTTTTATTTATCAGTTGAAATTAAAGAGAACCATATCAGAGCAAGCAAAATAGCTTTAACAACTTACTGAGTAAAACCTACACCACCTTTTCCTGACAGAACAATATCCACATATGATTACGAAAATTGCTTAAACCCAGAAATGTAAACCAACTCTTCCTGGTCGTCTGTTTTCTTTTCCTTTTTTTTAAGTGTCTACTCTCCCTAAATTTTCTAGGATTCACATATTTGGTTTTTCATCATCTGCAATACTGAAAAATGGCTCATGTTGCAATCTTTCTTAATATAACTTGCTTTCTTCTAGGAGATGGTTCTAATAAGAATGCTTCCTGAACTACGGATAAGAACAAGATGCTATCTTAGCCCTAAAGACGCACAAAATCCCGCCTCTGTGTGATCCAGGCTATCACCCTTCAGTGTCATATTAAAAACAGTTCTAAATCTGACTTGGGCTGATTTGTTGCTTTACATCTCTGTTCCTTTCAAATTTAAATTTTTCAAGTTTCATGTAACCCAATTTGTTGCATACGTATATTACTTTTTAGATTACTTCTAGCATGTGATCGACCGAAAACTAAATTTAGCAATGCCATGAATCAGTTGCTCATTACCTCTGCTCATCACCTGGGCAGCAGCTTCAAGGTGAGTCACTTATTCCTTCAGATTTTTTCTTTTCCTGACCCAATCCATTAGATTCCAAACTACCAGGTTAGATAAGTGAAGGGTCAAGTACAGATCCAGCAATCTCGGGAAACAAAGTTGCTAGGGCCATTGAGATGACCCTGGTGCCCCAGAGATATCCTCCCCTCTCAACTCCTCCTTTTTCTGCTCACCTCCCCCTCACCCCGCCCCTGCCACAGGAAATCGCAAGGAGGGAACCTTCATCCTGCTCCCAACAAGAGCAGGGCAATGCTTTGGTACTTTGAGACTAGCTAGGAATGTGGATGGAGTCTCAAAGTGCAACTAGAAACAGGTGAAAACATTTAGAACAACTCATTAAAAAAGAATTGAGTGTGGTTTTTTGAGAAATCTCCATACTGTTTTCCATTCCATATGGTCCAGCTATTCCAATTCTGGGCATTTATCCAAAGAACATGAAAACACTAATTCAAAAAGATATATACACCCCTATGTTCATTGCAGCAATATTCACAGTAGCTAAGACTTGGAAGCAACCTAAGTGCCGATGAAGGGATGAGTAGATAAAGAAGAGGTGGTATATATACATATACAGTGGAATACTACTCAGCCATAAAAAAAGACAACATCATGCCATTTGCAACACATGAATGGACTTTGAGGGTACTATGCTAAGCAAAATAAGTCAGAAGAAAGACAATTACCATATGAATTCACTCATATGCGGAAGATAAACAAATACACACATAGATAAGGAGAATAGATTGGTAGTTACGAGGGGAAGCAGTGTGGGGAGGGCAAAAGGGGTAAAGGGGCACATACATACAGTGATGGATGGAGGCTAGACTTCCGGTGGTGAACACGATGCAGTCTATACAGAAGCCAAAATAGAATGAAGGACATCTGAAACTTACATGTTATAAATCAATGGGACCTCAATGTAAAAAAAAAAACTGGGCATAAAAACATTCAGAGTGTGATTTTTGGTGTCTTGTAAGTCAAGAATTCAAGAACATTCTTCTCCCATTGTAAAAAGTGGTTAAGTGGGCTATGTTCAAAGTCAATTTATAATAACTGACTGTTTTGATAATATTAAGACTAGATAACTATTCTTTTTTCTTTTCCGAGACTTTGTAAAGGTCGTCCTTTCCTTTCTTATGTAAATATTATTGAAAAGTTAAATTATCACAAAAGGTTTTTAGGCATTTACTTTATGGGGCCATAAAGTTTTCCAAGCCAAAGAGATAGGTTGGTTGTTGTGGGCTGGGTTTCCCAAAAACAGATCTGAGCTGGATTTGGGATCAACACCTGTGAAATACAGGAAATGAAGCTGGATTGGGCAAAGCAAAAAGAACTTCAAAGAAGGCCCAACAAGCCTTGACCAAGCGAGCTGGGAGCCCTGGTGAGCATGGCCTGTCAGAGGTGGCACGTATTGGGTGCAAACTGCTGGCTAGCCTTCATTCCCTTCCCCACCTCAGTCCCTGGGGGTCGGCTGCTTGGTCAGAGGGGACAGAGGGCAAAGCAGCTGACTACAGCTGAGGCAGACACAGAAGGATATGACAACTATGGGCTGTCTACTCATCACACTCCCCACAGCTTGCCAGCAAGCTCTGCCTTGAAGAAAGATCCAGGCAATGCACCTCCATGTCTACCAAGCTGGCAAGAACTGGCTACATTAGGATACTACCTAGTTGTGCCTGTCAAATGCACCTTTATCCTCTGTTTTATAGAAACATGCCATTTAACAAAAAATATTCAAACAAGAAATATTTAACATTCATAAACCACTTTTACAAACACAGAGAAAGTGATTCTTAGGGAGGCCTGCCTTGAGCTTGTCCCCATGGTTGTTAAGCCTACTTTCATCAGCCAAGGTTAGCAAGCATTCTCCTTTGGAAAAACTACCCTTAGCATCTGTTTCTAGGCCTAGAGCTCTGCAGCTCGCTCCGGTATGGTGAACCCCATAGCCAATGGCAGGGATTGGCTGGAAGAGGGTCCTTCATCGTCACACACCCTCACGAGTGAGAACAAGTGAAGCTGAGTGATTCCTGGCTTGCTAGTCAGTTCCGAACCACAGACGACAGGGTAAGTGCTTTCCAGTTGATGATGTAAACGAACTCCACAGGCCGCGCTGAGACAGCGCTGCTGCGGCTGCCTGAGGGGAAGCCATGACTCTGTCTGACATGCATAAGAGCCCCTCCTCAATCAAGCAGCCCTAGAATGTTCTTTCCTTCTCTGGCATAATCGTCTTCGTCATTCAGCTACGGGAAGGGACTTTGCTGCGTTGCTATGGGGATTGCACTGACGATAATCACCTGTGAACAGGCGTAGGCAGTGACAGCCCTGCTCAGTTTGATGTTGCTGCTGCCCCCTCAATCTGAAGGCGGCAACACTGAGAACAGAGCATGGACTCTAGAGGATCCCCAAGGTCAACAGCCTGGCCACCAGCTCTAGATTCAAATAACAGCTTGTCATTCCGGCTTATCGAAGCTCCAACTACGGTGGCTCTTGATTTTAGTCCCAACTCAGATCCTCTTCCCCACAGCTATGAGTCTTTGAACAAATCTCTCTGGATCTCTGTTTTCTCATCTGAAAATGGGGTGAGAGGGTGTGTGGTTGGTACAGAGCGTGTCTAACTCCACAATTCCAGGAGCTAGGCCACTGCTGCACATATCCAAAAGGCCAGTCTATTAGAGCGCTGTTGCCTACCATGAATCAATCACCCTGCAAGTGAAAATAAAATTTAAATCACCTATTAAATGATGCTCAGATGCCCAGACAATAACGAGGTTATGCCTCAATTCAATAGCTATGTTTTTAACAAGAGAACAATCAGTGTACCGCTTTGGCTGTGCGGTGGTACAGGGTTGAGATTATTTACTTTCTCTTTAAACCAACCCAGAGTTTGCTTAAAACAAACAAGAACCTAACTTTCGTTCTTCAAAAGTTCGTTCAAAAAGAACAAACTGTCAAAGAAAAACCACAATGAAATCGTTCGCAGCTCTTCTACTGGGAGAGACTGACCCCTGCTGGGCTCCTTCTCCTAGGCAGCCACACCTCCTTCGGAAAGAAAGAGCATATTTTTGCAAGATTCTAATACTACCTGTGCAAATATGTCTGACCTAGAACTGCAGAGTTGTTTGGAAAGGAATGCATGAGGGCATTTATGCAGGAGAGGTACTGTGAGAAAGACACAAGGACATTTCAGTTATACATCTGGGGATTAGGATTAAGGAAATAATGTGTGAATAAGTAAATTTCAAACAGACACACAGAGAATGATCCAAAAATTCTTAAAGGAAACTGTTCTAAATTTCCCTCATCATCATAAGACTCTTTAATCTCTTAGTGACAATTATGTATATGAAAAATCGAAATAGATAAAAAAGAAAATGAAAGAGAAACAAAAAAGGGAAAAAGAGGGAGAAAGAGACGAAGACAGGTTGCTGGCAGTAAATATTAAAAAAGAGGCAGATCCTGGCCCCGGGAGACAAATTCCGAAGTAGATACAGAGAAATCTTGAGTTAGGAAGCAAGAGGGAGGATCACTCACTTTCCCCAAACAAAAACTGCCCGATAGAGAAAAATGAGCCAAGAGTGGTTAAGCTGTTTGTTGACTGACATTTCTCATTTAGCTGGCTGGTCTCTTAAGCTGCCAGTGTTATCTTTGTGACACCTTGTGGCAAGAGGGACTGTGTTCAGTCCTGCAGTCCCTCTACAGGACAGCTCAACGTTCTCCGTTGTGAAGAACACATTTCCAAGGCAACACTAAGTCAAGAGTTTCATTTAAAGTGGCGCTTCTTAAGATGTCACGAACCACTTTATTTTCCTACAGTCAGTTTCCTACACTAGGGTAATCAGTTCTGCCGGGAGAGAAGATACAAATACAGCCAAGGCATGTCTACTGGGACCAGGTGATTCCACTCAAATCAACTCTGGGCAGCAAGAGATGAACGGCAACATATTCAGCTGAAATAAAAAAAAACTAGAATTAATCTGAATATGCTTAATGATATAAGAAAATATACCTCCTGTGCTATAATTTTTCTTGTCCTTTGTTTGGGGTAGAAGTCAGAAGGCCACGTTCTCCTCCTAGCTCTGCTGCTTATTAGAAGTCACCTAACCTCTCTGAAACACTGTTTCTTTATCCACAAAACGGGGACAGCAACAACCTACTCCGTCTACCTTGAAGGACTACGAAGAGCAAATGAAATAATGTCTGTGAAAACTCTATAAACTTTTCTGAGCTATACTAAAAAAGAAGTGGAATCAAAAAAATTTTCTCTGGACAAGTGAGGAGTGAACAGCCTTGGAGAAGAGAAAGATGCTGAAAAAGGGCCATCTGCATGCAGAGAAAGCATTCCAGAAGGAACCCAGTCCTGCTGAGCATTGGGTGAAAACTCTCAGAAGCCATGGTAACGAGGCCTAGACACATTATTAGCAAATGGAAATATTAGAGACACTCAAGTTCCCTCTCTGGCTAGCAATGTTGATTTAAATAAATGTTCTATCCGTTCCTCATTTGAACAAGCTGTTCTCAGGTTGTTTTCAAATTGCCATGGAAGAAAAATTGAATGTACCCTTCCACTCAGTCTAATTGTGAATTAGAAGTGGCTTTATAGGAGCTGCCAGAGATCAACCAAATGAAGCCGCTCCAAAGCGTAGGTTCCAACCTTGGTCTTACATGTCTCCGTAACCATCCCATGGTTTTGTGTACATGGGAATCAGGCCACAGAACAGGGATCCCAGACAGAGACATGTTTTTCCCAGGTCCTGGGCACCTCCAGCTCTCAAGCGAACGTTGAATTCCACGGAGACAGAAGGACACCCATAGGGGCATGAATCACAGAGTGACATCACCCACTCATATGTTTTTCCAGTTATTTGTAATAACTCTACTCCCACACAAGATTGAGCAAGTTCTTTCAAAATTTAGAACTACACAGAATTAATTTTCACCTTAGGAATAAGCTCATAATTGTGCCTAAAAAACAAGAAGTTGGACAAGCAGACTCTGAAAAGTTCCTTCCAGATGATGGTATTGATTTTGTTTTTATTTGTATAGCTAAGTGAAAGGTGGAGCTAACTGTAAGTTTGTGAACCTCTGCTGAAGAGTTCAAGTGGAAAGCACATCCCCCAGGGTAGGCAAGAAGAAAAGATCAGAGCTTTGATTTATATTTATTTGTTTACCTCATCCTTCTAAAAATTATAATTTTGGGGTTGTATGACGTGCATAATAAAATAGTACTACAATGCATTTAAATAGTTTATAGATGTACATGATAAAGAAAGTTGTTCATTAATATCAATGCCTTATCTCAAAAAAGTTTGCGGAACACAGAAATACAATAAAGAATATTTAGAAACTATGTAGTTGTCCCTCAGTATCTGTGTAGAATTGGTTCCAGGACCCCCCCTTGAATACTCAAGTCCTTTATATAAAATGGGATAGTATTTCATATAACCTACACACACCCTCCTGTATACTTTAAATCATCTTTAGATTATTACTAACACCTAATACAATGTAAATGCTATGTGGACAGTTATTATACTGCATTGTTTAGGGAATAATGTCAAGAAAAAAAAGTCTGTACCTGTTCAGAACAGATGCAACCATCGTAGGCCTTTCGATCCTTGGTTGGTTGAATCCATGGATGTGGAACCGCAGATACAGAGGACCGACTGTACTCTGTTAAATTCTATAACGTAGAAAATCATACGTTGCCTAGTAGGTTGTTTGATTCTAAAACTCAGTTCTGTCCAAGCTTCCATGTGTCATAGACTAATACTAAAATTCTAGCATTTTACCCTGAAACCAGTAAGATAGTGAAAATGCATTAATATCAATCAAGACTAAAAGCAGAACTAATGGAGCTTGGTCTAGTGGCGTTACAGACACCAGCATAGAACAAACATGCAACCTACACATGAAGCCGTGAAATGCTAATGTCACACATATGGTGTTACGTTTATATTTCTCAATAAAAGTCATCTCATGACATTGCAGTGCGTCAAGGCTAACCTGAAATTGAGTTTTTCTTTAATCCAAAGTCTGGGACATTCAAGAACCTGATCTTCAAAATGGCACAATCAAGGGTAAGAGAAGCTAACACGTGACCATGACCTCATCAAAAAAAGGGCAGCTCTTCATGTAGACATAGTCTGACATATCTGAGGAATTACAGACAGAAAACGTGGTAAAACGTTGGCTTCAGTGCAGTACCAAGGAGCCATTGCACCCTGTGACACGTGTAACTTACTGCGATGACATGATTCACTCTCCAGAATGAGAAGCCCTTCGAAGCTGAGTCATCAGCAGAATCAGGTGAGGCCAGCTTCTGAAACAGTGCCTTCCTGCGGGGCAAAAATTAACTCATCAAGCCCCTTTTATTACCTCTTGTTTTCAATTTTAAATCAACAAAAATTATCCACATGGTCTTCCATTCACCACATTATGGCAGAATCCAACCCCCTAAGTGTGGAGATGTTGACTTCCTCTGGATTCAATGAATACAGCTGGGATGACCCAGCCCTGGGCATGACTCACTCAGTAAAGTGCTAGTGAGGACAGCCATAAATTCAACTCCTCAGCTACTTACAAAGACCAAAGCAGACAGAGCACGCATTCCAAAGGTAAACTGCAAAAGGTTTTCAAAATTGTGCGTCAATTAATAGACGAGTATTTAATGCAAGGACTTTTAAACAGGAAATTATTGCTACTTATCAACTTAGTTAATTGTCTAACACTCTATTATTTTCCCAGGTTTGTGGTTAAGAGTGAAACAGAGGCTTTATTGGCCTTAGTAAGTCCTCAGCTTACTTTCCTCCCTAAATTCTGTTCCTTAATGTGATAAACCGTGCCTACTCAAAATACTCCCACCATAAAAGTAACAACTCAATCAATCCATTCATCACAAATCTAACACCACATGGACATTGAGGAAAGCCAGGTGTCGAGTGCTAGAGCACTCCTTCAAATTAAAGGCTCTTCATGTCATGTAGTCATGGCCAATCTGCTTTAAACTACTGCCACATGCAGAATAATATTTTTTTAAAGACTCTTAAAGTAACAGGTGCATTTGCGGATCATACAGGCATTACTTTCCTCTGGTCCTGGAAGTAGAAAATACTCAAAGCTGAGTAGACTTCACATTCTCAAGACACCACAAATACCTGGGGGCCAGACACTTCCTGGGGCTTATTAAGAGAGACCCACCTGGCTCCCTTACCTCCAGCCCAAGTCCGGCACCACACAGACCCCACGGCTGCCCTTCCCACCCCCCACACACACTTCAAGAAAGTCATGCCCAAGAGCACAGGCCCCCAATCCAGACTATCAAGTTCCAAATCCTAGCTTTCCCACTTGGTACCTACGTGACCATCGCAAGCTTGTTGTTACCCTCTTAGTGTCTCAGTTTCCTCATCTATTAAAAAGTATCTTATTGTATTGGTGTGAGGATTAAGTGAGTTAATAACTATAAGGGATGCTCAGTACTCAACAATGATGACTGGGAGGCTGGAGAATGGGAAAGGATGGAATTCTCCAGGATATGAGGCTGTGGGATGAGGAGCATGCCAGAGTTTTCCCTCCCCTCCGTCTGGAGGGTGGTTTCTGCCCCTCCAGCCTGAAGTCACGTGAGGGTGCCCTCAAGGGAATCCTTGGTGGAAACTGTGGGTGCCTGCAGTTGAATATCTGCTTAGCTACCCTGCAACTCCCTAGGCAGGAAGAAGGAAATGGACAGATATGGCAGATGGGAAAGAGATGAGTGGCATGCATGTGGTTTGGCTACACGTGGATGCTGGATTTCCTGTGGGCCAAGTGCATACCATGGAAGGTAGCTGAGCTTGAGCATTCTCGCTGGTTCTCTACCCAAGACAGCTGCCAACTGGGCAAAGGGACTGTGAGGTGAGCCCCTGGGGACGTGAGCCAAAGGGTGTTAGTAGAGCAAGGGGTGGAGCCAGGTCTCTGATGGGGAATTAGGCAGTGAGGAGGCCAGGGGCCCTCAGAGACCTTTCCAGAAGCACCCAAAGAGAGAGCTAGTCTGTGTCACTGTCACACTGAGAGCAGCAGCAACAATGACCAGAGGGAGAATGTAGGAGCACTAGTTAAGAAAGGCATGTGCCCCTGTCGAGCGCCCTCCTCGAAGCCTCAACACATCAGAGGACTTGGGGGAGGGAGGAGGCATTGGGAGATGGTCAGACACTTACACACACACACACACCCGCCGGGCTCCAAGACCTCTGGACACCAGCCTGGCCATGGGGCATAGGAGGGGGGAATTTTAGATGGGATATGAAATTAGAATTTAAATTATACTGAACTGAGGCTTTTAAACGCCCTAAAAATGTCTGCAAAATTAGTCCACCTGTTCAGAGAGTCATTAGAAGGCAGCCTGTGAAGTTGAGAGAGTGTGTTTGGAGTCAGTGCTGAGAGAAAAAGAAAGATGTTTTGCGTCTGAATGGCAATGAGTTAAGACTGATGCATAAACTGGTTAGAAGAGAGTCATTGTGCTCACGGAGGTTACTAACTCCTAAACCCAGCCTTCCTATGATACCACATGGTGCATGTCTTACAAACAACACTGAGAATGGCAGCCAGTGTAATTCCCAGGAATTATCCTTCCTAGATGATACCTATTGGGGTCTCTTCCTACCTCATAATCCCTATTCTCTGAAATCCAATCCCCACCCCTCAATGACAGGAGTGGGTTTCCTGTTTATCCCTGGATCACTCTGTGACCCAGCCCTTGATTCCACCACACCTGATTGGACCAGCAAGGACCACCTGACCAATGAGGACTACACGACCAGTGGGAATCATTCAACCAGCAAGGATCACGTGACAGTGGGGATTGCCTGACCAGTGGGGATCACCTGACAGTTATGATCACTTGACAGTGGGGATCACCTGACCAGTGGGGATCACCTGACAGTGGGGATCACCTGAAAGTGAGGATCACTTGACAGTGGGGATCACCTGGCCCATGAGGACTACACGACCAGTGGGGATCATTTAACCAGTGAGGATCACCTGACAGAGGGGATCACCTGACTAGTTGGGGTCACCTGACAGAGGGGATCACCTGACTAGTTGGGATCACCTGACAGTGGGGATCATCTGACAGTGGGGATCACCTGACCAGTGGGGATCACCTGTTCCCCAAAACCCAGAAGTCCATCATATTAAAACAACAACAACAAAACCTTCTTCTACAGAGACAGTTCTATGAAATCAGGGCAAAAGTGCAACTTTATTTCTCTAATAAAGTCAGGATTGTTCCTCTTTTGTTTTGTTTTAACTCAATTCTACATATTTATTTGGCATGGGGCAATACCACCAATCTCTTTATATCATTTATATCCATTCTTTTGTTGGTTGTGTTCTCTTTGTTTTTACCTTCTAAAATTTTTAACCTCTTTGATTTTTGAACAGCAAATATATATAACAGAGCAAAGACTGCACAGCACTTGGTCTGCTCTTTTAACTCACTTATGATTCTGACATGTCGGACCAAACCTGGTTTAAATGAAAAAACACAAAGAACTCCAAGCAAACAAGTCTAAACCTTTTTTCACTTTAATCTTTAATTTCAGTACTTTAAGTGGACTGACATTTAACTACAGTGCATATTTTAATATCTTTGTGTAGTAAAATGTTTTAGTTGTTTTGGTGTTATTTTCATCGTTATAAAGATAAAAATCATGAAATAGACCAGCGTTCTTCAAAGTCGGCTGCACATACCCCAAGGATATGCACAAAAAATCCACTAAAGGGGCTGGCCCCGTGGCTGAGTGGTTAAGTCCACGCACTCTGCTGCAGGCAGCCCAGTGTTTCGTTGGTTCGAATCCTGGGCACGGACATGGCACTGCTCATCAAACCACGCTGAGGCAGCGTCCCACATGCCACAACTAGAAGGACCCACAATGAAGAATATACAACTATGTACTGGGGGGCTTTGGGGAGAAAAAAGGAAAAAAAATAAAATCTTTAAAAAACATCCTTTAAAAAGAAATCCACTAAAGTGCAGGAAAGACATTAATTAGAATTTCAGTTTAATTTTCATCATAGCCTTTTATATTTCAATTTTTCTACATTAGTAGAATACTGCATTAGTGCAGTATTAGGTATATAATTTATAAATAAATAAACACACGTATATTGAGTTTGCATGCTCAAAAATGATGATAGGAGTATCCTTTTGAAAGATTTAGCCCACGGAGACAGTCAAGAAATTGCCCCTTTTCCTTGCCCACCTGTTTTTCTATCCTAGAGCACAGTGCCATCTAGTGGTGTCTGAGAAAATGCATTCAGGATATTTCAGTAATTTTTGTAAGAAAAATGTTCTTGTCATTCAGTTCATAAGACAAATAAATAATAACATTCTAAATAAGTTACACACGGTTTTAACTCTATCATGGGAAACTATGATAGCGTATTTCTGTAGTTTCCTGCAGCTGCTTCTAGACTCTTTTCCTCAGTCCCCCTTAAAGGTAGATGTGCATAAAGCCACCAGCCTTTCTTCCCCGCCTGGTGCATACTTCTCTCTCCCGGCCTGCCTTCCCTGCCTCTGGACGCTTCTCCTGAGCGCACCGGCGAGATGGCTGCAGCCTCCTCTGCACTTCGCACCTACCTCCCTTCGAGCGCTAGCCCCGCTGACTTCTAATGATCTGCTTCCACGTCCATCTCCCTAGTCTATTAACTTCTAAAGAAGCACTGTCCGGTGGAAAGATAATATGAGCCACATGTATCATTTTAAATTTTCTAGTAACCACACTTTAAAAAGTAAAAATAAACAGGTAAAATGTATCTTAATAATATATTATATTTAATCCAATATGCCCAACATATTATCACTTCAACGTGCAATCAATGTAAAAAATTACTAATGAAATATTTGCCATTCTTTAGTTTTCATGTTAAGTCTTCAAAGTCCGGGATGCGTTTTACATTTACAGCTCATCTCCCTTTGGACTAGCCACATTTCCAATACACCACAGCCACATGTGTCCAGTGGACCGTAGTGAACAGCGCATTTCTACATGCAGGTCTGGCATCTCCTGGCACTTAGTAAATATTCAATGAATGCTTCAGAAATAAGTAACTTTAAGCTAACAATGCCACTGGATGTTCACTGGGAAAATCTGCCCTCTGTATGTCACTCATTCGACCTCCGTAAATAAATGTCACGAAGAATCTACAAACAAGTCTCTCCTGTAGGAGAAAAGAAGAAGAGTCTGGAAAATCATGTCAACTGCCAATTTTTGTTCTAAAGACTCCTTTTAGAGGTAAGTTTTATACAAATGTATTTCAACCTATTTAAATAATTGTCTTGAAATTAGCAATTGTTAGATTCCTAATTATGTGCTCAGATATCTGCTATAATATTCAACACATTTTTAATCACTTCTTAACTGTCTTCTCACCCTGCTAGCACAGACCACTCTCTAAAGACAAAGACCACTCTCTCTCGGTCATTGTCATACCCTCAGGGCCTATCTTGACGGCTGGCACAGCCAAGCATTCTAAGAGTAGATTTGTTGATCTGGAAAATTTGAAAGTTTGGATCAATGTACCATTTTTCTCTGGACTTGTGAGTTTCACCTATTTTCATTCATTTAAAAACATGGAGTTCTTAAATCTATGTGCTAAGTGTTTGAAGCAGGGAAGTTTACAAAATATGGCTCCTGCCTTCAGTCTAATGCACAACAAAATTCAAAGTTTAATCCCAGCTCTGGACTCTCCTTCCCAGACTAGCCCAATGCGGAGCATTCATGATGACAATGGACGCCTTGTGGATGCCTTTAGCATTGCCGTCTACCACACTCTCTCTTGCACACTCTTGTGAGCTTCTTAACAACCCAGGGAAGCAGGTCATCTGGGTGTTGCTTCCCCTTCTTTAGGCTCCAAAAAGTTTAATAACCCACTGAGGGTCAAAATATTAATAAGTAACTGAACCAGTAGTAGAAGCCAAATATTTTGACTCTTAGAACATGTTCCTCTTATTATGGCTCCACCGCTGACCTTTGAGAAAACATTTTCCAAGTCATCTAATCTTTAGTTTATTATTGTCTTGTATTTAAAATGAACTGCTTCTTGTTTTTCTTTAACTTTTTTTTTTGGCTGGGAAAGGTTCTCCCTGAGCTAACATCTTTTGCCAATCTTCCTCTCTCTCCCCCTTTTTTCCCTGCCCAAAGCCCCAGTACATAGTTGTATATTCTAGTTGTAAGTCCTTCTGGTTCTTCTATGTGAGCCGCCACCACAGCATGGCTACTGACAGATGAGTGGTGTGGTTCCACGCCCAGGTACCGAACCCAGGCCACCAAAGTGGAGCATGCCAAACTTTAACCACTAGTCTATCAGGGCTGGCTTTTTAATTTGGATCTGATATGTTTAGTACATGGGGACAAAAGTAAGGCAACTCCTCCAGAACTCTGAGTATTAAACCACTGATGCCAATACAGAACAAATAAGATTGACAATCTGCAAAAATCATCTAGACACAGTGATCAGGGCCATCATGTGCTGATGGGCAGGCTGGGCACTGTACAACCTTGCAAGTGTCAGTTGGGTGTACAACTTGCAAACCACACCTGGCAGCCTTGGAGGTGATTACCTACCAGGTCAAGACAGGGAAAACAACCATGGAAATCAAATCTAGGTCTGATAGAGTGTAAACAAAGGCTGACTGTTATCAAAAGTTCCAAGATGTCTGAAAGAAGAATGTGTGGCTGAAGGAGGTGGGCCTCGGTGGATCTGGCCTTCACAGCTAGAGGGTGAATGCCTCCAGGGCAGGAACCAGGCCCAGGTTGTTTTTACACCCAACGCTGTGCCCTAATAGGTCTAATTCATTGCCAAAAATAAATAGTAATTTATTTCCTTAAAAGTCTGTGTATGTCTCCAAGGGCTTTGCAAGAGGCAAATTTTACACGGGTTCATAATAATCGTGAAATAAGTACGAGGAGTTCGTTTTACTTAATAAAGTGCTTGAAAAATACCAGAAAATGCTATTAGACACTCAGTTGGCTTATCATTTGAGACCCATGTGCACTTTTTAAAAGTGAATGGCTCTTAAGAAAGACAGTTATACTCATTTTGCATAGCCTTAAAAATAATATAAAGTAATCTCCAAAAGCTTCTGAAGACGTTTATTCAATGAAGAGAAAAAATCAAGAGCTCCAAGTCGTGACTCAGCTGTAAGTGAGCGTGTGATATAAGTCAGCGGGTTAAAGACATCTTCTGTCACACCTCTGCTTCTTGGCCTCTTCCTGGTACGCCAGGCATTTTTGTTGAATTTTCCTTGAACAGTCCGAGAACACAGAAAAATTTCATCAAACTTTCCTCCCACAACTCACACCTGACTTCAAAAGAAAAAAAAACAGTGGAAGAGTAATTGCATTTTCAACGCTAGTCATTCAGCTGCGACTTCTAGCATCAAGGCTGGTTAGTTCTCATTTGCTGACACGCGGGCCTTACCCAGGTTCACTTTCCACCCACCACAGAGAACCGGGAGAGACGTGCAGGCTCACTGAGCCCTCTTCGCTTTTCAGACTTTGACATGGCACAATTTGTGAGATGCTCAGACTCCACTGAGCCTGAGCAGTGGGGCCAGGACATTGGCTCACCTCCTGATGTGGACCTTTCCTTTGGTTGTGACTTAGTCAAATCTGATTTTGAAACTATCTTTTCAATTAATGAAAATTAGTTATATCATCTCAGGAAGAAAAAAAGCCTCCATAATCCATTCATCTCATACATTCAGCGTTTATTTAAGCACACAGCTGTCTGCTAAGCCTTGTGGAGCATGCATAGAAGATATGGACTCTGCCTTTAAGGGGCACACAATTTAATTAGGAAGGCAACTCCTGTAAAAATGTGCACACACAGAGAGAGCAGTTGAAGTCAGTGCACACTGAGAGGCAGTAATGGTGGATGAGAGTTCATATTCTGGGCCAGACAGTTTGGATTCGAATCCTGGGTCTACCATCCTGTGACTTCGGGTAAATTACTTAACCCGTCTGTGCCTCTGTTTTCTCTGTAAAATGGAGGTGGTCACTTTACTTACTTCGTCTGATTGTGTGATGAAAAAATGAATTAAGAATGGCTTAGAATACTGCTGAGCACAGAGTAGGGCTCAGCTCAATAGAGAGTAGCTGTTATATAATTAGCAGCCAAATATATGGAACAGCAAGTGCTTGCAAAATTCAAATAAGGGAGAGAGCCAGCCCTGACTGCCTAGTGGTTAAAGTTCAGCATGCTCCACTTTGGTGGCCCAGGCCAGTTCTCTGGTGCAGAACCGTACCACTTGTCTGTCAGTAGCCATGCTGTGGCAGCAGCTCACACAGAAGAACTAGAAGGACTTACAACTAGACAACTATGTACTAGGGCTTTGGGGAAGGAAAAATAAAGAGGAAGATTGGCAACAGAGGTTAGCTCAGGACAAATCTTTCCCAGAAAATATTTAAGAAAAAAAAAAGACTTTAAAAATTAAAATTTCAAACAAGGGAGAAATTGCTGCGGGTTGGTTGATCAGAAAACATTATCCAGAGGAAACATTGGCATCTGAAGCAAGACTTGAAGAAGAAGATAAGAGCCAGAGGAAGAGGAGAATTCAAAGAACCAGACATAAGACAACCTAGTGAGAACAATATTTTTTTCATTGGAAAATACGGGGAGATGAGGTTGAAGGATGGACAGCCCATTGTGGAAGGGCCTAGCACCTGAACAAGGATCGTAGATTTTACCCTTTGGATGACAGGAAGCCCCTGAGGCTTCCTGAGCAAGAGAATGACAGAATAAGAGGAGAGTCTTTGAGAAGGTTAATTCTGCACCACTCGGAAATGAGGCTTGCGGGTGAAGAGAGACTCAAGGCAGGGAAGCCATTCATGGAACAACTGCAATGATCTGGGTGCAAGGGGAAGAGAAATGAACAAGGCTGAGAGTCAACAGAGAAGCCTTCCTGAAAGAACTATCAACTGGCCTAGGTGACAGGTTAGAGATGAGAGAAGGAGTTGGTTGATGGTATAAGTGACAAAAAGAATGATGGTGCTAGTGACACAAATAGGTAAATCAGGAGGGCTGATCCTTTTTTGGACCAAGGAAGAGGAGACCAGAATTCCCTTCCAGATATAAAGACTTTGAGGTAACAGGACAACATCCAAAAAGAAATCTTGTAAGGGCAGATGGAGATATGAAATTGTTATAGAAAAGAGATCTGAGCTGGAAAAATAGGTTGGGGATTCTCAGATCATGGGAGGCAGAAGAAAGGATGGATTCACAGAGCAGGATTAACAGATACTAAAAATTAATGGATACTGAGAAAAAGAGACACAGAAGAAAGAGCACAACTTCTTAAAGGAAGGAGTTTTGTCCTTTTTTTCCCTACCACATCGGCCACAATGGAGAGGTACTCAAAATGCTAACGGATGACAATTGATGCTGAAGCTTTGGTCTAAATCTATAAAGGAATGTGTCAGGGAAAGACTCTGAACTGACAGTCAGGAGAGCAGGGAGTCCCGTAAAGCAGGGGTACCATCTTAACAACAGAGGGTCCCTTCCAGCTCCACAATTCTCCATGACTCTGCTCATCTCTAGGTGTGTCATTGCAGAAAACTTTAGTCATTCCTTTGGCATTATTTTTACTATTTAGTATTCCTTAAAAAAAAGTTTAATTTTTTAAAGTATAGGAAAATGTATTCAAGAAGCTTCTAAGACATCTGTCTATAGGGAAAGCCTTCATTTTAACAATTTTCAAGGAAAACGTAGATATTATAGGTAATTTATATAGATATTTATAAATACAAGTATATTCTATTTATGAGGAATTTACATATTTCAAGGAGAAAAATCAAATGCATACCAATATTTTTCATTTCTATTTTTAATACATAGGATGCCTAAAGCAACAAATTACTCCTTTTTGGAAAAAAATGCCTAAATTCTTTCCATAAATTCTAAAAATACTCAGACATTTCATTTCTTTAGTCAGCCAGTCAGGGAATACTAAATGTGTTGGGGAATATATCGGTAAGGAAAAACAGAGTACATCTGTCTCTACACAGAGTAATGGTGGATTTGTTTTCCTTTGGCATCTTCTTCTTCGTTCTCCACTGCTCTGCACAAGTTGGTTATGTATAACTGACTTCTATTGAAGACTCGTGACTGAGGGAGGGATATATTTTTTTAATTTTTTATTCTTTTTTTATTGCAGTAACAATGGTTTATAACACTATATAAATTTCAGGTGTACATCATTATATATTTCGATTTCTGTATAGATTGCAACATGTTCACCACCCAAAGACTACTTACAATCCGTCACCATACACATGTGCCTGATCGCCCCTTTGTACCTCCTCCCTGCCCCTCTTCCCTGCTGGTAACCACCAATCCAGTCTCTGAATCTGTGTGTTTGTTTGTCATTGTTTTTATCTTCTACTTATGAGTGAGATCATATGGTATTTGACTTTCTCCCTCTGACTTATTTTGCTTAGCGTAATGCCCTCAAAGTCCATCCATGTTGTCACAAAAGGCCAGATTTCATCATTTCTTATGGCTGAGTAGTAGTCCATTGTGTATATATACCACATCTTCCTTATCCATTCCTCCCTCGACGGGCACCTAGGTTGCTTCCAAGTCTTGGCTATTGTGAACAATGCTGCAGTGAACATAGGAGTGCACATATCTTTACACATTTGTCTTTTCATGTTCTTTGGATAAAGACCCAGCAATGGAATAGCTGGGTATTTGTGGAATATGGTAGATCTATTTTTAGTTTTTTGAGGACTCTTCCATGGTGGCTGCACCAGTTTGCACTCCCACGAGCACTGTATGAGGATTCTGAGGGAGGGATATTACAACATAGAAAACTCACAACAGAATATCACACATCGTCATTCTTAGTTCTTCGGTTATCACTATCTCTTGGGAATTTTCGCCAATCTCTTCCCCCTCAGCCCTCACCTTCTGCCATGCAGCTGAGCTCCTCTCCTCTCTGCCGAAACTTCCTGTCTGCCTGCCCTTCTCAGGGAGAGTGAACTGTTTTTTCTACCTACCAGTGTAAAATTAAAAAGTCCTCTTTCTTCACTACACTGAGCCATTTCATCTTCAGCTCCTTCCCGAGCTTGTCTTAACCTGTCTATGCTCCAACTGTGGTTCTCAAATTTGAGCGTGTGTTAGCATCACCTGCAGGGCTTGTTGAAACAGAGACTGCAGGGCCCCACCCCCAGAGTTTCGGATTCAGTAGGTCTGAGGTGGGGCCTGAGAATGTGCATTTGTAACTAATTCCCAGGAGATGCTGATGTTGCTGGTGATCTGCCGCACTCTGGAAATCACTGCTCTAAAGTCTTTTAAACAAGTTTTCCTAATAATAGAATCACCCACGAACTCCTGGCTTCATCATTAGCCATGCAAAGGGAGAACTGAACGTTTAAATTGAAGTTCTTCTCTATCTTGGACCTGGGTAGGACAATCTTCCCTAGTAACATTTTCTGAAAAGGGAAGCAATCCTTAAAACATTGTTCTGCCCTCTGTTCAGAGCATTCCTGTATTGAGGATTCTGACTCCATCTTTTGATGTTTGACTGCTGGCAGCTCTCAAACCTCACCACTCCCTCTTCCCCCGTGCCAGCGCCTGAGCAAGACGATAAGAAAACAGGATAGGAGAGAGATTCAAATCATGCAATCCTCTTTGCACATGAACCCTCACCCCAGCCCAGCCCCTAACCACAATAAAAACCCGGCCAGGCTCCTTTCCTTGTTCTGTCAAAGCATTTTGGACCTGCTTAAGAGGCTGCCCTGCTCCCCACAGAAATCCCCAATATGTGAGTAATAAACCATCTCATACCCCTTTGGTGTGTATGGCGTCATCAGTCTCGACATCTGAACCAGACTTTGAGTGGGGGCCGCTCCTGCTTTTGCAGGGTGACCATAACAATTCTCCCAGGGCTTGAAGGTTTCTTCCTTTTCCTTTTACATTTAGAGAACCTATGAAAAATCATCCTAGGCAACCGTATAGGTAGAATTAAGTAAAAGTTTACATATGGAATTTGAGATGCCCCACTCCAGGCTACTGGAAACTGGGTACAGATATTCCAGAAAGAAAATTAGAAGTAAGTACTCTAGAAATTCACACCAGCCCAAGAGAAAAGCTCTAAAGATGCTGACATGACCAGATTGCCTTACAAGACAGACCATGGCAACCAGCCTCCTTAGTAGGCTTCCAACCAGGCTTTTAATGCCCTACTAATAAATGAGCAGTCAGATAAGGATCATCAGACATTTGAGGGAAGTATCTCATAGGAAAGACAGAGACCAAAGCAAATAATAAGAAAAAAGTAATTTATAGGAGACAGATATAATGCAGGAAGAAAAAAAACTCTTCGACAACTATTATTAACATCCTCAAAAAGAGAAAAGAACATATTGTATCCATGAAGTAAGAACGGGACACTATTTTTTAAAAAGTATATGGGGCCTGCGCCAGTGGCATAGTGGTTAAGTTCACGCACTCTGCTTCGGCAGCCCGTGGTTCACCAGTTCAGATCCCAGGCGCAGACCTATATACTGTTCGTCAAGCCATGCTGTGGAGACATGCACACAGAAGCACTAGAAGGACTTACAACTATGATATACAACTATGTGCTGGGGCTTTGGGGCAAAAAAACCAAGAGGAAGATTGGCAACAGATGTTAGCTCAGGGCCAATCTTCCTCACCAAAAAGCAAACCTTGAAAAAAAAATAAATAAATTTTTTAAAAGTATATGCAGAGAACAAAAAGGAGCTCTGAGAAACCAAAAATATATAGCAGAAATGAAAAACTTAGAAGGAAAAAGAAATATTCCAGAAACTAAAATAAAAAGATGAAAATAGAAATGGAAAAAAAAAGAAAATTAGAAAAGTCCAGTAGGTCAAAGATCCAAATAACAGAAAATCCGGAAAGAGAGAAGAAAGAAAAAAAGAGAGCAAATAATCAAGATAATAATAATAATTTAAAAAATCCCCATAGTTGAAGGAAACTAGTTTTCACATTGAAAGGTGCACCAGGTCCTAATATGATAGATGAATATAAACCTACATGAAGCCATATCCTTGTGAAATTTCAGAACATGAAAGTAGAGAAGATCCTAAAACCTTCAATATTTTTTTTCAAACAAAACATCAAAAATCTGAATGGCATTATATCACCCAACAGAAACTCTGGAAACTAGAAGCCAAAATTATTAAGGAAAAAGATTTCCAACCTAGAATTACATATCCAAACTATTGATTAAAAGTTAGAGTAAAATAGGGGCTGGCCCAGTGGCATAGCAGTTAAGTTCACACATTCCGCTTTGGTGGCCCAGGGTTGGCCAATTCAGATCCCAGGCGCAGACCTACACACCGCTCATCAAGCCATGCTGTAGCAGGCATCCCACATATAAAATAGAGGAAGATGGGCACAGATGTTAGCTCAAGGCCAATCTTCCTCAGCAAAAAGAGGAGGATTGGCAGTGGATGTTAGCATGTTAGCTCAGGGCTAACCTTCCTCAAAAAAAAAAAAAAAAAAGAGTGAAATAAAAAATATTTTCTGGAAATGTAAGTCTGAAAAAACCTTTTCTGAAATACACTTTTCTCAGAAAACTACCAAAGGATATGTTCCACCAAAACAAGGAAGTAAACCAAGAAAAAGGAAGACAAGGAATCCAAAAACCAAGTAATCCAACATAAGAGTGAAAAAATCACTAGGAAGATGGTACAGGGAGCTCCCAAGATTATTCTGAAGCTGATCTTGAGAGCAACTAGGAGAGTTTAGAACCAGCTGGAAAGCACGAAGATGGATTTCTTCAAGACGGTGACTAGATAGAACTTCATGCGACTGATTAAATTTAGAGAGCAGAGAGTTTGGGATTGAATTGGTGACAAGCACATAAAATAACAAAGCAAACAATTATTAACTGTGAGGAAAATAAAGCATTTTACAAGAGAGAAAAAGTAACCATAGAATGCCGCTTGCCTTATCTATAAAATAGCATTTTTATAGTCCAAATAATAATACTGAATATTGATCTAACCAAAATTCTGCTCTAGCTGTGTTAGGGGGGCAGGAGGGAGGAGGCAGGAAGTAAACATGTCTGGTGGGTCAAAAGAGAAATTATCAAGCAAGGGTATCAGTCAATATATTATGATTAAAACTGCAAAAGCTTAGTAATAATAAAGTTGCAGCAAAAGAAGTAGCAACATAAGTCTACCATATAGAGACATGGAAATAAATATCAAAAGAAATTGCCCCATTGGTTGGAAGCGGTTGTTGCTGAGGAGTGGAAAATTTGAGAGGCTGGATAGAGGTTCCCAGCGGACTGCTGTTTTTTATTGCAAGCCCTGTAGAATTGTCTGACTTCATAAATGATGTGCATGTGTAGCTTTAAATAGTTGAAATGTAAACAATTCATAATTTTTAAAAATAACTTACCTAATAAAAAATTACTAAATTAATTTTCTTTTTTTTTTTTTTTTAAAGATTTTTACTTTTCCTTTTTCTCCCAAAGCCCCCCAGTACATAGTTGTGTATTTTTAGTTGTGAGTGCCTCTGGTTGTGCTATGTGGGACGCCACCTCAACATTGCCTGATGAGCGGGGCCATGTCCGAGCCCAGGACCTGAACAGGTGAAACACTGGGCCGCCGAAGCGGAGCCCTCGAACTTAACCACTCGGCCACAGGGCCGGCCCCCTGATTTTCTTTTTTAATACCCATACTCCTCCCACAAAGAATTTGAGGTAACATATCAAAAAAAAATTATATATATATATAAAACTAAAAAATAAATACAAACATAGAAAAAAATCAAGAGAAAGGAGAAAAAGGAATACAAGTTTCTTAAAGAATTACCAAATCTATGGTAGCTTTCTTGTCACTTTATTTCCTCAATTGAAAGAAATGAAAACATAACAGCTACCATGATTTTGTGCAGGGTTTTTGTTTAATTTTGTTTTGTTTTGCAGGAAGGAGATGTCTGTAACTCTTTTCAGATGTTAAAAAGGTGTTCTCATACTTTGAAAAGCTGAGAACCACTGAGCTAGAAAATTGTTTCTGACTCACAATTTCGAGCTGATCTACTTTTGAAAAGTGAATTTATGTCGTTAATGTTCGCATATCAGCTCTGCTTCTCCCCAAGGACGACCACAGAAAGCAGAGGCAGTTATTTTCCTGTAAGCCTGGGGGCGTTTTGAAAATGTATCTACATAAGTGGAATGTCTGTGCTAATGCTACTGATCCCGGATGAATTTCTGCAAATGGGAATATCTGTGAATCTATTCCTCTGGGAAACAGCCATTTTTCACCCCTGCTGTGCTTTCTGCTTGTCTACATAACAGATGTAAAACCTAGGAAACTGGCAAGGGTTTCTGTTTTTTAAAAAATATATTCAAATTACCATTAGGTACACATTTGCTCTTAATAAATACTGTGCCATGTTTTGTATTTTCTAGCATTTGCATTTATTAAACGAGAAGCTTAATGAACTTTGTAAACAACCAAGTCGTGAATTTGGGTAAGAAAGTTCTCAGGTTTTTTGGTTGTAAGTTATTTTCTTTTTTAACACGTATTTTTTTTTTTTTACAAATAGCTATAATTTACCTAGAATGAAATTCACCAAAACATTAAGGAAATTATTTTCTTTGTGCAGAATGGCATGTTCTAAAATGAGAGCAGATGGGAAGGGGACGTCAAGAGTGCGATGCTGTGAATGGCCAAGTGGCTCTGCCAGGTAGGTATTTGAATATGGGGATCTGAGGCTCTGCAGAGAGGGTAGGGCTGGAGATATACATTCGGATGTCAGCATCATAGAGGTTGCGTTGAAAGCCAAGGGGATACATCCGGTCATCGAGAGTGAGAGAACACAGAGAGGAGAGAAAATTCCAAAAGACTGAGGGCTAAAGAAATGGAAAACTTAGCTGTCAGATGAAAGAGAAGATGCCCACATCAGAGAGGCAGGAGGAAACTAAGAAACCGTGATGCCCAGAAGCCAAAGGAAGGTTCAGGGTATTTCATGAAAAAAGAATATTGGTTCTTAGATTCACCAGGAAGAAGAGTAGGAATCGTCACCATATTTGGCATATGTACCAAGTATGTTAATAAATAGTGTTGGGGGTTGGTAATCATCAATTTATAATGCTGCTATTCTGCCTGATTGTGATGCCCTCCAACAAGGTCAGGTGCAGACAGAAAGTAAAGAGACAGTTGGGTTCCTTCAGTGTCAGGGTTGGCCAGATGAATGAGATAAAAGAAGGCAGGGTGAGAGGAAGGAAGGTATTTGCAAGAGAATGATTATAATACTGGATTATGGAATCTGCCCGGAAGGGAACAAAGTCAACACATTGGGGGCCTGTCTGGCATTCAGAATAGCCCAACAATAAACATCTTTTGCACATAAATCCTTCTCCACATTTTTATAATTTTTCCTTAGGATAGATTGCTAAAAGTAGAATTATGAGGTCAAATGGTACGAATTTTTCAAGTTATCGATGCATCTTGCCAAATTGCTTTCCAAAAAGCTTATATCATCTTAAACTGATCAACAAAGTATCACACTGCCAATCTGCAAAAGCTCTAGGCAGCTGCATTATAATCTACAAGGAGAAGGTTTGATTGATATTGAAACTTCATTGTCTCTAAAACTGAGCAAATAGCTCCCACACTTCCTTGATCTCCTACCCATGCATCCCTCTCTTTCTTGATTTCTTTAGTTTTCATTCAGTAGAAATTAACCTTTTTCACAGGCAGTAATTACATTTCAATTCAAAATCCTTCAAGTAACTGTAAATACTTCATTCAAAGGAAAATCTGAACCAAAATTTTTTTTAAAATTGTAACACAAAAAAATTTAGTTTAGTTTCATTCCAGCAACAAAAACGCTGTCCCTTTTCTGTTCCCTCTTCTTGTCCCTCCGTCTCCTTCTCCCTCTCTCTCTCTCTTTCTCTCATCTCTGGTCACTAAGAATTTCATAAAGAAGTAACAAACGGTTATTCTCTCTTTTCTTCTCTCCCTTGTAGTTAAGTCAGCATTTTTCTAAGCAACCTAAAGCCTTTTGCAGAGGTCCTTGTGTCCAGAGTTTATTCCTGAGAGGAGAAAACAAACACTATAGAAGTGAGGCCACCATGTAAGTCAGCCCACGCATGGATTTCTGAAAGGTTTATATAAAACTTACTAATACAGTGATGTTCTCTATATTTATATGGTGCTCCTTTAAATGATTGCCAGTTCTAGGGCTTGAATAACTTGAGAGAAAGATCCTTGTTTCCTGCAGTTTCTTTAATGATCTATGAAACTTGAGGATAAGAGGACTTAGACACCATATAGATATAAATCTCTTAAAGATTTAGAGACGAAAGTCCTGAGCAGCTAAGCCACCTACCTCAGGACACACAGCCAGTCAGTAATAGATCTCAGACAAAGATGTACCCACCGTCTCCTGAGCCAGTTCCACCCTTACGATCTCCAGATTAGACAGATGCACGCCAAGTGATAGACAAGTAATGATGTGTATCCGTGTATAAGTGGAGGCAAAGCGCCAATAACCTCAACATAAAATTCTCTATATGACACCATCCAATTAAGAAAATTTCATTTTTGAAGACCAAAAATAACTAGCAGTTTCTAAATATGTGGGTCCGTAGAAATCAATCGTAGTGGGTAAATTATATATTTAAACTCACACACCACAGCACATGCATACACCAACACCCCATGAGGCCATCTGCCACATCCAAGGATGCTTCTAAGTGGCAAGATGGCAACATATTTCCAAACAGATTGCTTCACCTTTAAGGATTGCTACATTCGCTTGTCACTCACGGGATGAAAGTGACCTCGAGTGTCTCCAGAGCTGCGGCTGGAACCTAATGCGACCCTGCTGAAAGTAGAAATCAGAGAAATCATTCTCCTTCTGTCAGTCACAACCAAAATCCTCTCTTTGCATGTAACTTCTTCAGTTTCTCATGAACAACTTTCCAGGGATTTCTTTGGTCACTGCAGGTGACTCCAAGAGCCAAGAGATCACCAAGAGAGCTTTGGATTTTAAGAGGAAAAATAAATGACAAAGAACCTCTAAAATGAGGCTAAAGCAGAGCGATAACATTCATCTAAAATGTATCGCTCACCCTTTTGGAGAATATCTTTAACAGACTATTTTCATTTCTGCCCTTTCTTCAGCCATTCTGAAGTTGCCAGCACTGCAACCCTCCCAAATGGTCCCCTTGCCATAGCTTCACCCTGTCCTGAGTGGAGATGCAGGTGAAGCTATTTCCATAACACATTCGAGTTCAAAGGTTTACCTGGATTTTTAAAAAGTTTAGAATACAGAAGCAAAGAAACGAAAAAAAGGTAAACTTCTTATAAATAGAACTTATTGTTCCTTCAAACCATTCAAAGAGACAGTGATTTTGGGGGGATTCTGATGACTCTGTCTGTAAAATTTTTAAACCTAGAGTTACCAAAATAAGAGGCAATCTACAAAAACAATCAGTAAACAGTTTTAAAAGCGAGGCAATGGTGAGAATAATGAATAATTATAGCAAAAAATTTCTTTGGGATACATAGAAAAAATTTTAAATCACTATAAAGAAAGCACTTTTATTTGCAAAAGCAATGTCCTGTAAGAAACAATACTACATCAACTGGCTGTATAAGATCAAAGAAGAAGAAGATAATCTCCTGAGCAAATCCTCCAGGGTACGCTCCAGTATTCGATCAAGCACTGGAAATGCAAACCAAACTTAAAATATAAATACAAAATTGTTTAAAGGCACAAAGAGGAGCACACCACGCACAAATAGTATATTATCAAGGGATATTCTTAACTCCTCTGCATACAAATATTTTTGCCATTATTTCACTGGCATTCATGGGACTTGTTCAATTAATTCCAGCGGTTAAATGATATCCTTTCCCCCCTCCACTCCCTTCCTGATACTGAGAATAGAAAAGTCTCTTAACAAGTCTATCTGCAGGAAAGCGCGTCTGGATGGTACCATGGCAACACGCTATCAAACACAAAGGGAACCGGGCCTGAGAGTATGAGGGGAAGCAGTGCAACCCACCAGCCAGGGGGAAAAGAACTCAAAGTGATAGCTGGGCAATATTATCACCTTCATAGCTCACTTTTTTGGACCAGAACTAGAAGCACATTTCTTTAGTTAGTATTTAATTTTATAGCTGCAAAGAGAAAAGCCTAAAACTACTTATTTTTAAACCTAGTATATTTTATTTTAAAGGAAACCCTCTCTTAGATTCTCACGTAGCAGCTCTAGCTCCTCATCTTGCTCTAGACTGACTCGTCCTGCCATTTTTCACTAGCTGAGCTGAGCTTGTCCAAAAAAACACGAAAATTTTCCTTTTCCTGTAATGAGCCCCACTGGGAGCTTGGCAAGTTAGCTCTTAGATTTCAGCAGCCTCTTCTCTCCTGAGAGGAAAGACGGGACCAGGTGATTGACCTCCTCACTAATATGGGCCTACAGGGAGTGTACTGACGCCAGTCCCAGCTGAGGACAGGGCCGGGAAGAGTTTAGAAGGCTTACAAAGAAGTGCCTACTTAATAGAAGTGGAGATGTCTGATGTCTCTTACTCTGAGAAGGGGCAAAAAGGAAAAGAATTCATTGATCACACACAAAAAAGTTCATTTTGCCATTTTTCAGAAGCCATCTTTTAGAAAATTTCCTTCATGGCCATTTAATCCCTTGATAATAGTTATAAAATACCTGAAATTATATTGTGCAATAGAGGAATTAAAAATGTCTTCCCCGACCTTAGAAGGGTTAATGGCATTTCTTCACTCAACCTGAAGTCATTGAGCATTGACTGTTTGCTGAGCCCTGCCCAGAATTGGTGATACAGTGGTGACAAGGACATTGGGAAATTTGTGTGGGTCAGTATCCTCCAACAACCCCACATCGGGGCATTCTTACCAGCTGACACCCCTCTTTGTATATGAAACACTGAAGTTGGGTCTCCAATGGTAAACACTCGGGCAGAGTCCGACCCACAGATTCATTACATTAAATTAGTACAAAGGAAGCCTGGAGTTCAGCAACAGCACTCTGCCACTCTGTGGCAGAACAAGAGCCACCCCAAACAACAGGCGCAGAGTCATCATCACTAAAAGAGATTGTTGATGGAACTAGAAGCACTTGGCGGTTCACGCTCAAGTGTTCCACATCCTGGTGCGGTCGTGCCACCATCAGTATGCAGCGCTTCTGGTCGCCACCAGGCAGCCCGCTCTGCTTGCCCACATTCCTTTCAGCATCAAATTGAATTCCAGTCTGTAAGACATCCCCCCAGCCCAGTAGTTTTTAAAGTGAAGACCCCTGTGAATGTGTTTTTGAAAGATCACAACACTTTAAGAAATTTAAAGTTGAGCTTTTGTCTCAAAAGTAACATTTTTTTTAACATAAGTCAACTCTAGAGAATCTGCATGGCAACCTAAAAATCCAGTATGCTCTGAGCGGTCTCACTCTTGCAGTTACATTTATGATCATGTGGACGCCCAGGGAAGGCCAAACATCAGAACAAATGAAGGTCTGTCTTGAGTTCAACGAGGGAAACAATGGTAGAATTGAGCTGTCTTCGTCTAAACCTCTGAAGTCAAAAGAACCCACAGCATTTGTCCAGAACATATTCCTTAGATCTTGTATTTTTCCTATCATTTTGCAAAAGTTCATTAACAATCAGTTTAATAAGTAAATATTCAGTGGATTAATTTTTCTTTTCCTATTTTTTTTTCAGTTTTACGGAATTGTGGTTTTTGGTGCACTACTAAATTAGCTCATACAAATAACAGATGTGTGGTTAAAACACTTATTGTTGAAAAAGAGAAAATAATGGCAGGAATCATGATGGTGACGTGGAGGATGGTCCACCATGCTCTAAATCAAAAGAATCAGGTCAACACATACACATCTCTCCCCCGAGTTAAACCAACTACCTGCCACTGAATGTTAACTCATCAGCACCATCTGCCACCTTAATGTCATTCACGGGCTTTTAGACAGGCAACTTAGTGTAATTAAGCGCACATTCTCTGAAGCCAAACTGCCTGGGCTCAAAGTAAAGCTGTGACACTTAATAGCTGAGTGGCCTGTGTGCCTCAGTTTCTCCTCTGTAAACCAGATGCAATCAGAGTAAAATCTGCTTCTGTGATCATTAAATGAGCTAATAGATACAAAGCACGGAGACCATACCCACGCAGAGGAAAAGCTTTGCAAGTGGATCATTATCCATTTCACACAGTATTGTTTATCTAACTATATTATAAATTTGGTTTGGTTTTATCGTTATATAACATTTATAAACATAAGGAGTATATAAGTTTTTATTTTTTATCTATTAATTAATTTTAAATCAAAATAAATATTTTATATATTAATTAAACTTAAATCAAAATATTGTTTAGGGGCTGGCTCCGTGGTCGAGTGGTTAAGTTCGCGCGCTCCACTGTGGCGGCCCAGGATTCAGATCCTGGGCACGGACATGGCACCGCTCGTCAGGCCATGTTGAGGCGGCATCCCATATGCCACAACTAGAAGGACCTGCAACTAAGATATAAAACTATGTATCAGGGGTTTGGGAAATAAAGCAGAAAAAAAAAAAAAAAAGATTGGTAACAGTTGTTAGCCCAGGAGCCAATCCTTAAAAAAAAAAAAAAGGAAGATTGGCAACAGTTGTTAGCCCAGGTGCCAATCTTTAAAAATATATATATATATTGTTTAGTCATCATGGGTGAAGAAGAATTTTTTTTTAAGAGTTGTATGT
The DNA here is from genome assembly GCF_021613505.1 of Equus quagga. Lineage (NCBI taxonomy): Eukaryota > Metazoa > Chordata > Mammalia > Perissodactyla > Equidae > Equus > Equus quagga. Next base: position 12,739,012 of record NC_060281.1, read on the forward strand.
ACCACTCAAATTTAAAAAATCTTTTCCCAGCTATTTCTTATCCCCTATACCTCACATCATGCATAAGGAAGGTAGCATATTCTAGTTTCTGGGGAAACAATGTGATTTCTCTATCAAAGACAACGTTGATGAAAAATAGCTGGGGGTAAAGTTGATAGCTAGGGTTCTTCAGGCAGTTTCATTCCTGGTACCTCCCAAATTAAACCAATTATGGGCCCCTATGACCCCGCTGGGGTTTTGAAATAGGATACACTGAAGGGGCCCTCACAGCTTCTAACAGAAAAGTTCCCGATGGACACGAGCAGTCAGGTTTCTTCTGCTTCCCAGCTCCCTGGGAGGAAAACAGCCATAGCCAACACACTGAGTTTGTATCTCGGTCATTCGAAAAAACAGGTCTACAGATCTCTGCATGTTTTGGTTCCTTCTCTGATTGGCCATGCTTTGTTACAACCAGGCAACTAGAACCCTGTGAAAGAACATGGCTCCTCCTATTGTAAAATGATTTGATTGAGAGGATGGGAGGCAGTTCCCAGGAAAGGAGAGGCATGGGGAGGAAAAGATCCACCCACTACACTGGACCTCATACCTATCGAGACCACACTGGAGCAATAGCAGTCAAATATTGAAACAGCATTCTGACAAAATAGGAATACTAAAAACTAATAAGAAAAGTAAAAGACCCAAACTGAAAATATAGCTTTTTAGAACATGGCTGACAGCTTAAGGTGGCAGAAAACCAGATACAAGACAGAGGAAGAAAGAGGGAGGCGCTTCCCTCTTTCCATGTTACGGAAAGACTTGCCTCTTCCCCCGGGAAACGAACAAGCCACTTGAGGTTTTGCAAGAGTCATTTTAGTAAATGACTAAGGTAAACAGAACAAAGCAATAAAAATACAAAATATTAAAATGATTAAATATACAGAAGGTAATCCTATCTCAAGCAAGGATGGGCTTCCATGAGACATGATGCTAAATTTGTCTAGATCATGATAAAAAATACTCTAGCTTGAGACGAAATTAGGTAGATACCACTTCCATGGCTGAAGGAGCTTCAATTCCTCTAAAACTACTTTTTCTATAATTAACAGATGGGCATGAGTGCCTACCATTGCCGGACCACCCAACTGGCATAGCAAGCCCAAGCTTAGAGAACCAGCAAAGAAAACAGGGACAATACAGAAATACATGGGTCAGACTGCAGTAGAGAAGGATTGAGTATTTCACAGAAATATAATCATCACAGGAAAACATCGCAAGTTGGATAGATTTTTCACCCATATTTTTCAGTTTTGTACTGTTTTATTTTGAATTACATATGGCAAATGGGGATGGGAAGCACTATGATCTTTAAGATGTTTAGAGCCTTTCAAGGCCCTATTCCATTCCATAAACCATCTATGTGGGCTCAGTGCTAGGCCCTGGGGATACAAAGATAACCTGCTGGATGAGAAAGTTTTTCTCCTATGTGACCTCACAAAGAGTTCTCTCCTGGAGTTGAAGCTGGTTCATCACTAGCTTTTCAAATCCCCACTAGGATGTAAGTCCACAAGGCACTGGACTTCATCTGCCTTGTTTATAGCTGTATCCCCTGCAACTAGAACAGTACTTGAAACATAGTGGGTGCTTGTTAAGTATTTACTGAATGAATGAATCAATGGCTGCTAATCCTTTGACCATCTTAGGAAGCTCCAAGACCCAGGCACCTAAAAGTTGTGACCCTTCTCTCTTTCTTGTCTGAGTTCTTTGAAAGATAATCACAGGCTAGGTGTGAAAACACTTTTAAACGCTGATGAAACTTGGGCTATTGCTGTTACCTAATTTCTGGCTCTTTCTCGTCATTCTCTCCTCCTAAAATCCTGCTCTCCTAGTTTCAGTTCCTTCATCTGTAATGTGAAAATAATGCCTTCTCCCTTCCCCCTTCTCCCTTCCCTGAAGGATTGCTGTAAGGATTAAAATGAGTGACATTCAAAAGTGTTTAGGGCAAAGCTTGACACGTGTAAGCACCAAATGAATAGCTGCACCTTTTATGAGGGTTATTTTAGGCTTGCGACTTTAACTCCACTGCCGGTGACTCAGGGAGCTCCTGTTTCCCGTCTGGGTGTTAGTCTTCCGTGTTTCATGGGCTAGCTGTGGGTGCAGACTTCTATATTCAGTGTATTTGCTGACAAAGGAGAAGTAAGATATTCAAAAAGAATTGACAATGACGTAAGGATCTACCCTTGGCTACTTTCCTCCCCGTCCTGGCTACACTTAATTAAGAAAATGTTGAAACATATTGAAAAGTTGAAAGAATTTTACAATGGACACCAAATACCCACGACCCAGATTCTCCAATGGTGAACGTGTTTCTTTGTTTGCCTTATCACAGACCTACCCATCTGGCCTTTCATCAATCCACGTGTTTTTCTGATATACTTGAAAGTAGGTTATAAACATCAGTACACTTCACCTTAAAGGCTTTCACATATATATCATCCACTAGAATTCAGTATTTGTTCACAGTTTTTTGGTAAAATTTACATACAGTGAAATGCACAAATTCTAAGCTTACCATTTGATCGGTTTTAACAAACACGCCCACCCATGTAAAACTCTTGCTACTTTTTAGAAACTGTTTTCAGACTTACATTGTACAATAAATGAACAAGTTACTAATCATATAACTTGCATCTCAGCTTCTTGGGAGGAGGAGAATTCCTAAAAACAGGAATTATGTTGTTCTGTGTCATTTTACAGGTTGGCCAATATGATTACCTATATTTCTTGCAATTCCAAAGAATGGAATACTTACAGGTTTATGTCAAATCCTGAAATGCTGAACTCTTAACCATCATCAACTCACAAACATGCTTCTCCAGCCCAGAGAGAAATCCTTTGGAGAATATTATGAAGCTAATGAAAGGATTCATGGCAAATAAAGAAAAGATCATACAGTTCAAGATATTTTTTATCTAAATGATCAAAAAGCTGTTCCTCTAAAATCTGTGAAGCTCCAGGCTGCTGGATGCCCAACAGCTACTGACCTAATTCATTCACTGGCAAATTCAGAGAAGATTCTTTTCACATTGGTCCATTCCAGGTATAACATTGTGAACCTTAAAAATGGGTCATAACCAGAGGTCCACGACCCTTAGTAGATGGCTGATGTGCAGGAGGTCCGTGACACACCTAAAACTACATGCAAAATCCATAAGGGACCAATGCATATTTATCTGGGGAAGCTCTAAATGAGTAAACTACCATAAAAATTAAAAGCCTACACCCTAAAGGCAAGTTCAGTGACACACTGCAAGTGGGCTTAATAGGAGTAAACATAAAGAATAAAACTAAACCACTGAATCTAAGATTCACTCAAGCTTTCGATAAACAGCAAAACATACTGACTTGAATTTTTCTTCTTGCCTTTACTCTACTTATCATTGGTTACAGCTCCGTGACCAGAAAGTGTTACTACTGTTATTAACAATAATTGCATAGCACAAGCACAGGTCTTGCTGGTAAGCAGGACAGCTGTTGTAATTTCCTCTTTATAGAGGAGGAAACTAAAGTTCAAAAGGGTTAAATTGCCAACCTACATAGCTAGTGAAAATTAGAAATTAGACCACTGGTCTTCTAAAACCACACCCCAAAATTTTTCCATACAATCACAACATTACAGTCAGGCAATTGTAGAAACTAAGTTTTTTTAAAAAAGGAGCATAGGAGGGATTAGACTATGGAGAGTTATCTGGAGCATGTAAGCTCCAGGTCCTGTTAAAGAGAGAGGACACCTTTATAAAGCTTCAGGGACTGCCCCTCTGCTTCCGCTGAGATTCCCCCATTAACTAGCATTCATTCAGAAAACTTCTCAAGACATTTGGCAAGGAGGCCTCCTCGTCACCTTCTGACAGTGTTGTCCTTTTCAAGTGAATCATCACCAGAATCCCATTTCCCTTTCCCCAGCTTCACACCTTTGCCATTTCCTATGAGGTGACTTAATCCTGGCTAATATACCAAGAGTATTTGTAAAATAATGAGGTTTCTGAGATTATCTCCAAAAATGTGTAATACCTAAGAAGGATGTTTAGGAAATCCAACAGAACAAGGCTGGAGGCAGATCAAAAATGAACGAAGAATTACCCCAGGACTGCACTGTGTTTGGTTTAAGCGGTTAGTGTTGGTTCACAAACTGGCTCCCCATACATGGAGGACAAGTAGAGAGTGAAGAAAGAGGCAGACCACTCCAGATTGGCAGGTGGCAGGATTAATAAGCAAGGAACTTACATATGATACTTGTCCTAAGTAGCCCCAAGACAAGATCTCCGCAGCCATCTGCTAGAATCTTAAAAGTTTCTATAGAGACCTTTACTGGGTTCAGTCATGTATCCTATCCAAATGTTCTCAACAACAGTGCATTGCTCTCTCAAGAATGCATCCTTGAAAATGGCTCCCATTGTGGGAATGGTGAGTGGAATGTACATTCCAAGGACAAGGAAGGAGGTGAGGAGCCTCCAATTGTCAGGGTCCATCTGGCAGGTCAACTGGCGGTCACATCCTCTCGATGACCTGCTCCAACACTAGAGTCAGGCTGTTCAGATCTCAATCCTAGCTCCCCCACTTAACTACTTCTATGATCCTGAGTAAGTTACCTAATCTCTCATGGCCTAAATTTCCTTATTGTAAAATAGGTAAGGTAATGGTACCTAACTCATAGGGTTATTACAAATATTGACGGAATTAATATTCATAAAGCACTTAGAACAATGTATAATATATAGAAGATGCTGTGTGTGTGTGTGTGTGTGTGTGTGTTTTATAATAAATTGCACTGAACAGGATCTCTGGAGTCTGTTGGAAATTTAAATAATTACAGGTGATTAGCTGTCTTTTCAATTTTAGCTACTTGAACTCTTCTTGAAGTAAGTGTTGGTGGAGTAGGAAGAGAGGCAGCACCCCAGCTGAGAGCCCTAGAACCTGCCAGATAAAGGGAGATGTGGGGCATAGGGAGGACAAGGAGAGGGGAGAATAAAGAAAGAGGTTTTTTTTTTTAAAAGTATACACCCATTCTTGGCAATATGACTGTCAGACATGAGGTGAAACCTTACCTGATACGGCACATAGAAAATTCTGGATAATCTGACCAAGAACAAGTGCTTGGAGAATGTTGGGTCCATGTCAGGTGGGAAGTCTGGGAGGTTGGATAGGAAAACCAAGACTCCCAATGCTGAGATTCTCAAAGAATGACCCCCACAGTGAGTAAATGGAGCCTCTCCAGCCTCCCTCCCCCATAGAGAAAGCGGGTAGTAATACTCTACTTGGCTATTTTGGCCTTGCCTCTGTAGATTGGTAGGAGCGGGGGCAATCTTTTCCTAAGAATTATTAACTACAAGCTCACAATAAATGGGTTTGGGTCTGGAATTCACACTACTTATATACCTCCAAACCCCCAATATGAATATTCTGCTTAAAGAGGTCAGGTCCCAGTTCAAGCACTTCAAACTCAGAATCTCAAAGATTTCCCACAAAGTCATAAAGAATCAGACCTTACAGTGAAAACTCAGCAAACACAGAGGCAACAAGCCACCTTGAGTCAGAAAAGGAAAAATAATCAATCACAGAAGTAGACACACAAACACTTCAAAGAATGGAATTAGCATGTACAATTTAAAATACACATTTAAGATTTCAAAGAAATAAAAGATTATTGAAAATATGATGAAGAAACAAGAGACTATGAAAGTTTACCATACCATACAGTTCTGAAAAAAGACCAAAGAGAAATGAAACTCAATATGTAGGTTAAATATCATATTAGACATAGTTGATGAGAGAATCAATGAGGTGGAATTTAGGCCTGAAGAAATTACCCAGAAGACATCATAGAGAAATGAAGTGATTAAGAAAAAAATGGGGGAAAAAGTGAAAAGCCACAATATACAATCCAGAAGGAGGTAACTGAGAGAATGAGGACAGGAATATTCAAGAGATACTGCTGACAACTTTCTAGTACTCATGAAAGATTCTACTCCTCAGATCAGAAAACTCAAGCAGAATGAAAAGAAACAACAGTTAGCTATAGCATCACGAAACTGCAAGACACCAGAAGAAAAAGACCTTAAACACTGTTAGAGAGAAAAGACAAATTATCCACAAAGAGTTCACAGTTTGGCTAATAGCTACTTTCTCAGAGAATGATGAAACCAGAAGCCCATGATATAATACCTTCAAAGAACTGAAAGAAAATCTAGAAACATCTATCCAGTGATCAGAGCTGGTGCATAGTAGAACAGCTTTAATAGTCATGAAAATTTTGAAAAACTTCCTTACTTGTTGGTAAAGAGCTCCTGCACAGAGCTCCACCCCCTGCCCAGGTATCCCTCCACCTGGCCCTGCCACCACAGCCCCTTTCCTGGGACATCCCCCAATCTGGCAACTAAATGTCAATGTGTGGCCCAGCAGCGAGCCTCCAGGACCCACACTCCACCATTGGCTCTCCGCACGTTCCCACCCTTCCCAGGGAACCCATCAGTCCTCTCACCCACCAGCCAACCCTCCTTGGTTCCCACTTGTCACTCCTTGTCCTATCATTTTCTCCTGACCAGAGCAAGCCTACAGCCCTTTGGGGAAGATGGCACCCTTCAACAGTGCTGGGACACAAGTGCCTAGCTGTCCAGCACCGAGCTGGTTCCCTCAAGGTGTGGCTGCTCACCATTAACAAGCTCTCCTTCAGAGTCACCCATATGTGGCCACTGGGGGGAGCTGCATCCCATGTGGCTTTTACCTCTGAGAAAGCAGGAGTGGGAGAGAGAGGACAGCCAGGACCTGCCAGAGGTCAGACAGCTCAGGCTCTGCTGGCACAGCAGGCTCCCCCGTGGCAGGAGTCTTTAATGATGGTAGGTGCAGCCTATAAAGCAAATCAGTAGTTACAATCGTCCCACAAAGAATACACAAGACCCAGATGGCTGAGAAGCGAGGTCTCCTGAGAATTCAAGGATCAGACAATGCTAAGCTTATCCTAATTCTTGCAAAGAAAGGTCAGCAGGGAACACTCCCAACTCATTTCATGAGGCTTGTATAAACTTGATACCAAAACCAGACGTGAACGTTATAAGAAAGTTAAATTCCAGTTCACTTAGGAGCATAGATGCAAAAATCCTACACAAAACATTAGCAAATCCAATCAAGAAATCTATAAAAATGATAATGCATAATGATAAGTTGGATTTATTCAAGGTTGTGAAGCTGGTTCACATTACAAAAATCTAGTAATGTAATTCACCGCAATAACAGATTCAAAGACAGAAACCATGTGATCATCTTAATAGACGCAGAATAACCTGCAATAAAATTGAATAACCACTCATGATTTAAAAAACTCTTAGCAAACTAGGAATAAAAGGGAACCTGCTTAATCTAATAAAGTTTATCTGTAAAAAACTTGTGGCAAACATCTTAATAGTAAAACATTAAGTTGATTCCCTTTAAAATCAGGAATGAGCAAAGATGTCCAATATTTCTATTTTCTATTCATTATATTGAAGGCACTTGCCAGTGCAAGATTAAAAAAAGAAATGCAAGTTGTAAGGATTAGAAAGAATGAGATCTCTCATTATTTGCAGACAACATGGCTATCTATCTAGAAATCCAGAAGAATTTATACATAAAATGCTAGACTTAGTAAGAGAGTTTAGCAGTCTGCCGGATGTAAGATCAACACACAAAAAGTATTCAATTTTACAAGCCAGCCATGAAGAAAAGACTCAACTTCTGATAATGGCAGATGAGGTTAACTTGCACTAACCTTCCCACTTAGGATAAGTGAAAATCTATACAAAATATATAATGCTTTATAGCTTGGAGGGTAATAAAATAGTAAAGAATTTCTGGACAAAGATGTAAGAAAACATGGTGAACCAGAGAGGTCACCAGGCACAGGAATTCAGAAAGGTTGAAAATTAAAGGATGGTGTATTAATATCAGGCAAAGTCGACTTTAAGAGAAAAAGAAGGACATTTCATAATGGTAGAATGTTTATTTCACCAGGAAGAGTGCAGGGTGAATAACAACACGGTCTCACACTGGGTCATAAATCAAGTATCCATAATAGTATACCTGCCGCATGATTCCATCTATATTAGGTCTAAACCAGATTATTTAGAAATTCTTACAGAAGTGGGAAAACTATGGAAGGGAGGGAGGGAGACCGCCCCAAAGGTCAGAATGATGATTACGTCTCAAGTAGAGGAAGGGGGGTTGTGAACAGGGATGGGCACTCAGCAAGCTTAGACAATGTTCCATTTCTTGACCTGAGTAGTATTACATGGGTGTTTACTTTACAATAATTCAGGGGCTGGCCTGGTGGCCCAGGGGTTAAGTTCACACACTCCTCTTCAGTGGCCTGGGGTTCATGGGTTTGGATCCTTGGCGTGGACCTACACACTGCTTGTCAAGCCACACTGTGACAGCATCCTACATCTGAAATAGAGGAAGATTGGCACAGATGTTAGCTTAGGGACAATCTTCCTCAAGCAAAAAGAGGAAGATTGGCAACAGATGTTAGCTCAGGGCCAATCTTCCTCACACACACACACACAAAAATCATTAAGCTGTGTAATTTTTATATATGTGTTTTATTTAATAAGAAAGAAGTTTAAAATATAGTATTTATAACAACTATAAAAATAAGATTTTTTTAAAGAGAATATAAATCTTAATGGAAAGATATTTAAAAGACCTAAATAAGTGGAAAAACATGGATAGGAAGACTCAACTTTTTGAAGATATCAATTCCACCCAAATTAGCATATAGATTTCACTGTAGTATAAATTAAAACCCAAACATGTATTTTTGTGAAACTTGCCAAGTTGATTTTGTAATTTATATGAAATAAAAAAGAGAAGAATAGTATACAAGTCAAGGTTCAAACAGAGAAGCAGAACCAGAATATTTATAGGGAGAGAGACAGAGACACAGACAGAAAGAGACAGAGAGAGACAGAGATTTATTATAAGGAATCAGCTTACGTGATTGTAGGGGCTGGCTAAGCAAATTCAAAATCCATAGCAAAGGCTGCCATCAGCACAGTGGAACTCCACAGGACTGGTCAAAGCTGTCATCCACAGGTGCAATTTCTTCTCTCTCCTGGGGAAATCTCAGTCTTGTATTTAAAGCCTTTCAACAGATTCAGTCAGGCCCACCCAGATAATCCAAGAAAATCTTCCTTAAAGTCAACTGATGAGGGGCTATAATTACTTCTGCAACATTTCTTCACAGCAACACCTAGATTAGTGCTGCATTGCATAAGTGGGACGAGCCTGGCTAAGCTGACAGATGAAAACAGCTATCACAAACGGACAAGAGTTACCTGCAGAAATAGGCAGACTTGACCTTGCAGATATCAAGCCTTATTATGACGCTATTTTAATTAGGATTCTGTGGTAGGAAGTAGCATAGGGTGGTACTGGAACAGAATAGAAAGTTAATAAACAAACTCACGTATAAGGTGAAGCCTGAAAAATGATCTAGCCGGCACTGTGGATCAGTGAGGAGAAGATGGTTATTTAGTTAATGGTGCTGGGAAAACGCATTATCCACATAGAAAATAATGAAAATAGGTCCCTGTTCATCCTCTACACACACACACACACACACAGTGAGGGAAGGGAAAGGGTTAACACAACCCTTTCTCCGTCAACATAGGAAATTGGCCTTGGATTACTGCTTCTCGGTTCTGTTTCCTTTGAAACCTGATGAAGGTAGAATGTCAGCTGTGTTGCGAGGCAGCAACACTTACAATAAATATGACTCCTGCTTGATAAACTGTATTGCTCCTGGAAGACTAGCAAAGGACTACGATTCTCTCATGGGAAGCTTCCCTGACACCACCTGCTTACAACTAGGCACTTCTCTTGCCAGCTTCTCTTGAAAGCTATGCCCATAGTTACAAGAGATATTGATTCCTACAGAACTTAGGCCTTCTAAGCCAGTGTGGTGTCCTTCCCCATATCTGCACTGTCACTGTGGGGCTAAAGAATGGCCATTGGAGTGCTGGGTGGACTCTCACTGAAGAGATGCATGGACGGGCTATGCTTCCTGTCCTGCATCCTGGTGCCAGCTTACCTATTCAGGCATGAAATGTCTAACAGGTAAAGCATAATGTACACACATATACGCACTCACACACACACACACACACATACACAACACGGATTAAGAAACTGAAATGTCAAAGGTAAATTTTTTAAACACTTAGAAGAGAATCTATATATGACCTCAGAGTAAGGAAGGATTTCTTAATGCAAACCATGAAGGAAAGCATTGGTATAGCTGACTACATTAAATTTTTAAAACTTCTGTTCATCCTACTCATCAAAGACACCATAAAGAGAGTGAAAAGACAAGGCACAAACTGGGAGGCAACATTTGTAATACACTTAACAAAAGATGGCAAATAAAGACCACCTGTGACACAATAAGAAACCCCACAAAGCAGACAAAAGATAGGAACAGGGCTTTCATAGACAAGGAAAAAAGAATACCTGTAATTCCCGAAAAAATGCCCAACTTTATTAGCTCTATTAGATCAGGAATGGCATTAGCCAGGGAAATGCAAGTAAAAGATAGATATCATTTCACACCCACCAGATTGATAAAAATTTAAAGTCTGATAGTACCAACAGTAATCACGGAGATGCAACAGTGGGGGCTCCTATATAATACCAGGGTGATTATTAAATTAAAACAACTACTTTGGAAAATATCTTGGTGCCCACCTAGTAAAATTGGACATGGATATACTTTACCATTTAGCAACGCTATTCCAAGGATTGTAACCAAAGAGAAACTATCGAAAATGCACTGCAGAAGCCATGTTCAAGCATGATCATAGTAGCAGTATTCCTAATAGAAAAAACATCAATGTCTGGATGCCAATCAAGAACAGAACTAATATACAAACATTGATATATTCATACCATGCAACATCACGCAGTGGTGGAAAGAAAGACAGCTACACATGTCAACATGGACGGATCTCAAAAGTACAATTGTGTGAAAGAACAAGATACAAAAGAAACCAGACCATAGTTCCATTTATATAAAGCTCAGAACTAAATTAACTAAATAATGTGTTGATTAGTGATATATGCATGTGTGGTAAAATTTAAAAGAGAGGGGATTGATAAACACAAATTCTGGAGAGGGGTTCCCTCTAGAGTGTAGGCAGGGCAAGGACATTGTCAGTTAGGGCACACAGAGAAACTAAAAAATATTGACAAGGTTCTGTTCCTTGAGCTTGATGGTACATGTGGATGCTCATTTTATTTCTAGTATTCTTCTTTTAAATATACACACATATATTCTTTGTGTGTATTGTATATTTATTGATATACAAATACTTTTAGATGTAAGGGGTTTGCCTTGTAAAGGATGGATGCTGGCCAGTCCCAGCAGCAGCATCCTAGAGAGAGGAGAGGCCCCCACTGCACTCTCAGAGGCTGGGGGTGGGGGTGGCCTCACACATGGTCCAAGTGCGTAGCCGTTTCACAGAGCCAGTCCCTTCTGGCTCGCTCCTACAGAGGCTCCCCTCTAAAATCAAGACCTCAGTCCCTGAAACCAAGGCTGCCCCATTTCTAATTCCGTAGCAACAGGAGTATTTATTCCACACAGACCTTGTTGTGAAAGAAAGTCAGTCTGCAAATGATTTGTGGCAAAACGAAGGTGATGCCACAGCCACTGACATCACCCTCACTCCCACACCTGTGGATTCTGCAAACCTCAGCTGGACTATTCCAGACTGCCCGTGTTCTTCCACTTGGCTCCGCTGAGCAGCCCAGCTAAAGCGAACTCTGAAGATATTTTATCCTCTGCGGCATTTTGGCTTAAAAAGGATTTAAATCAAGATGCTTCCCTAGGGAGAATGTGGAATTTAAAGCCAGCGCCAGTGAGGTTTTGATCTTAACCAGAGAGTCTTCTGTGTTTCCAGGATTCTCCCAACCGAAGAGATTCCCAGTGACTCTGTTGGCTTTCCTCTCCCAAGGCCGCAGAGCAGGAGTGGAAAATAACACAGATCCCTAATCCCAGAGACAGCTGGGGTGTGAACGACGCTTTTATGAGATACTATTAAAGCGCGTGAGAAAGTAGTTAACGAGGAAATAGGCTCAGTTCTTAATCTCCTTGTGTTGTATTTTTGCACTTTTAGCAAATACACCCTCGTCCTCCAGTTCCAAAAGCACGTTGTTTTAACCCCTCCATTTTCTTTCCTTTGATTTTGGCAAAACATCACCAGGAATAATAAATATTTCACAGTCTTTACAAGTTAAAAATATAGGTGGGAACATTTTGATTGATTTATTAAACAAGACTGACATGGGGAAACACCAACACCAACAGTTTCTCTCCCTCGCCTCTCCCAGGCCCTTGAAAACTCAGGCTGTCCCTACGATTTCTCTAGTCACTCATAGCTAACGCAAACGTCCTCACTCCAGAGACGTGACACTCCAGGCCCCTCTCAGAGTCCAAAAGGGCATGAGATGTCACGTTGCGCCTTCCCATCCTCCAGGGAGGCCTGGCCCTGGGCGGGTGGCCAGCCCTGCAGAAGCAAGGGCAGGTCAGGGGCTCTCCTCCTGCACCCCCGGCCTGTCCCCTCCTCCTCTGCCAGCTTGCTCAACTGTGTTGAGCCGATCCCTGTGGTGCTGAAGAGAGACGTGTGAGGGGAAGAGGAAGAGCGAAAGAGGAAGGAAAGTTCCCCCCAACCGGCACTATTGTAGGCTGGCTTCGTGCATCTGGACCTGGCGACGGGGTAAAGCCAACAGTTTCTCTCACGGTGCTTTCGTGGGTGTGTTGGCAAACCCCATCATCAGTGTAGATCTTCATCCTGAGGTTGTCTTGACCCAAGCATATGCATTTCTATCCTGGCTGGCTGCTTGAAGTTCCTCAAAACCTGGTCCTATCTTCAGCTTTTCCCTGTATGAGCCCCTCCAGGTGGTCCCCTGGACAAGACTTGAGGTGACCCCATGCTCCATCTCTCACCTGCAACCAGATCTCATCCAGGAGAACACTCAAGACAAATTCTGGGAGGTCTGGTCCATCCCAACCCCAGAGCAGTAGCCTTCACTTAGCTGCCCAGCTAGTCTCTGGACCATTAGCTTTCTCAAAGGGGTGTCCATCTTCAGTCCACTCTGAGCCTATAACTCTAAGAGGCACACATCTAGCTCTCCAGGGTGGTACTGCTGAAGCCCCTCTTGGAGGACTTGAAGAGAAGGGCAGACATCCTGCACCCCTCCTCTTGGCGGGTGCTGGTGGGAGAAAGGGAGATTCACAGCACACTCGCAACTCTCTACATATCCTTCCCCGCTCTCTGATCTCCTGACATTTCACACCCTTGGCGCAGGAACGAGGTTTAGACATCATCAGTCCAGCTCTGAGCCACTAACTTTTCCCAAGTCCTACAAAAGAGGATGCTCTCTCTCACCCCTCACTTTCACGTTGATCATCTTAGGATCTCAGGCAAAAGTGTCACTTAACAGCCCATCTCACCAGGTAATGAGCAAGGAACCTAGACATGCATGCAGGGTAACGGGGCAGACAACATCAGAAAAGAAATGAGAGAGTAAGAGAATCCCAGCAGGAGGTGGTCTGAGCAGCCGTGTGTCAAGGCAGAGCACTGCAGGTGTCAGTGCAAGCCTGAGTCAAGACACAGGAAAAGATGTTAACTGCAGATACAGGGAGAAGCAGCAGCTGATTCTCAGGGATAGGATTTCACAACAGGTGTGATGTGAAGAGGAATAAGTTAAACATAAATACACTTGAGCAATTATATACTTAGCATGCAGTCCTCCTTTTTTTTCTTTTTGAGGAAGATTAGCCCTGAGCTAACATCCACTGCCAATCCTCCTCTTTTTGCTGAGGAAGACTGGCCCTGAGCTAGCATCTGTGCCCATCTTCCTCTACTTTATACGTGGGATGCCTGCCACAGCGTGGCCTGACAAGCAGTCTGTAGGTCCGCACTTGGGATCCAAACCCGTGAACCCCAGGCTGCCAAATCAGAACGTGTGAACTTAACCACTGTGCCACCGGGCCAGCCCCTGGTCCTCCTTTTATCATTTCTAAATGAAGTGTTCTATGCCACTCTCTGATTTTATAAAGATTATGTTTCATAGGTAAAGATATTAATTTAATTACTGGTATCGACAGAAGAGGGGAGTTACTCACTGAGTCAGGCATGATCCTGGGGGAACAGAAACCGACAGCATAGGGGCCCTGCTCACGAGCAGTTCATTTCTTAGCAGGGGAAGCCTAGAAAGGCTCGCTAGCAGAGGAGACCCTGGGCCTAAGCTGTGACAGACGATGGGGGGCAGCAGGGGCATTGTGTCGGAGAGCTGACGCCAGCCAGAGGGAGCTGCACCAACAAAAACCTCTCAGAAGGTCAAGAGAGCCTGTGGCGGAAGCTGAAGAGGTAGACATGGGGCAGCTGCATCAGGGGCTGTACGGAGGCTCAAATGATACAACGTTTCCATCTGTCACACAGTACAACCAACATGTGTGGACGGTATAGGGCAGGGGGTGGCAGCCTGGGAGCCAAATCTGCCACCTGTTTTGTAAATAAAATGCTACCAAAACATACATCTATCATTGCTAATCCTTACGAGAACCCTGTATCATAAGCACCGTTGTGTTCACGATGCAGATGGAGAAATGAGGCTCAAGGATAAGTAGTCAAGGACACTCTTTGGGTCTCACATTAATTGTCACTCAGTCAATAAAGCCTTCTCTGATTCTCCCATAACACCCTGTTTCTCCCTCACAGCTCTTCTGCAGTTCTGAACATCAAATCCTGTCTAATAACGTGACTTGTAAGGTCCTGTCTGTCCTGTTTGCAGTTATCTTCTGGGTCTCACGGTGCTCAGCACATAACAGGAACTCAGTAAATAGGAGTTAACCATTGACAACTTCAGCTGGTGCGTGAGGCGCTAAGCCACAATCTGAACCTGGGTCAGACTTCTCTCCGCCTACCGGCCCACCTCCTCCGGAGTCGGCTACTGCTTTCTGGGCACCGTTTCTCTTCTCGCCCTCCAGCCCATCTCCTCACCATTCAGACCCTTGCAGCTTCTCTGTCTTTTCCTTCACAACTCTCCCTTTCTTCCCATCCTTCTTTCTTGCTTCTGTATCCCTTTCTTGATCAGCTGCATCTTCTCCTCTTACGAACGGCCTAAAATCAATCACAAGTCAAGATATTAGCACAGTCAGAAAAACTAAAACATCAAAACAAAATAAAACAATAAAGCCAAAGCCTGGAAAGTAATGACCGTTGCTTTATTTTGAGAGATGTATTCCCGAAGATTCATAGACTTCCAGATTCACAGAATTCAAGTTTAGTTTTTCCATAGCAATAAATTTAAATTAGGGAGATGTGTTCCCAGAGAGAGTAAAAGTACGAACATGGTAAGCTCAGGGCCTCATTAGGACGGGACTGATACAGTAGCTGCATCTCCAACATTTTTCCATTATGCTTTTCTGGTTATACACAAGTTTTTGCTCATTTCACAGTATGCCTGTTTTACTCTGCCTTATATTTTCTAAGCATCAGCACTAATATTTCGCAGAGAATTTTCTCAATTACGAGGCAGTTGTTGGTCTTCTCTGCACTGCCTGATCACACCTCTGTTCCACATTTTGATCCGGAGGCATGTTTTCCAGCAGCAGCACCAGCAAGTAGTAAATGCTTGCAAAACATTGTTACACGACGTCAAAAAAAAAATGCTAAACTTTTCTTACAGGGAAATTCCTTGCAGAATTACGGATGCTCATAAATACCAGTGTGGTTCACATGATCCTGATGAGGAGAGCGGCTATTTCTGTTTACAAGATAACTTTTGCCACAAAATGCAAATAGCCCAAATCTAGTCTACAATTTACTCCGCCAGCACGCTTTTCTGGATGGGCCTGGGGGATGATTAGAATTGCCCAATTTTTTCTGTGCATAAAATGAGACAATTTTATGTGGCATTGTTTGAAACGCACATAAAATGTAACTGTAGCTATTTGATAAAAATCAAAGAGGCCATGCCATTTAGAACTTTTTAGCAGAGTAAAAAGGATCATTTATTTCTCCTGGCATATCTCTAGCTGAATGCTGACTGCATTACTGACTTTGTATTTTTTAAGTTGATGATGGAGAAACAGAGGCTGCAGAGAATCAAGAAAATGGTGCAACTATCTGCCATTTTGCAAAACTACTTGTTAAACAGTCTCTAAGAAAAACTAAAACAATTCGACCTCTCCAGCCCCTTGATTAGCTAAAACTATTAGTAACAAAATGTGTTATCAGTGGTTTAGTCCTGACTTAAGAAGTGGAAAATAGAAAAAATAGGTGGAAAATAATTTCTGATCACTGGATTAGAAATTAGACTATGTAACAACCAGAAAGAGGAGGAAAAATATGAACTATGTACTTCAGGCTGAGAAGACAATGTAGGGCATTCGAAGTCAGGATACAGTTTAATAAATCAATGATTCCTAACCTCCTGTCAAGACATACAATAAATGCTAATAAAAAGTGAGTTTAAGAAAAACTGAATCCCTAAAGACACAAACTTTCAATTCTAAGATGAAAAAGTGGGGGGATGGAAAAAAAAAAAAAAAAAACAAAGTCCCAGAAAAGAAATTATTTAAAATGGAACAAATAGAAATAACCAGAATGTTTAAGATCACTGGAGTAGACCCCATATCTGTAGTGGGCGTTGCCATGTACAGCCCAGACGCCCCTTGCAGAACCAGGCGCTCATTGCCCAGCTGTCGAGTGGGTTGGCTGCCGACTGCTCACCCCTGAGTCCCCGCCAGGAACTGAACTCCGCTCAAGGGAGCTGCCTTGCCCACGTTTATGCCTGCTTTCCAGGGGCAGCTGCTTCTTGCCTCGTTTGGGCTCCCAAGCCTCCAGTTGGATGGGCTGCAGCCTCTGTGGCAATTGCATTGAGTTCAGCTTCTCCCAGCGTCCACTCCTGCTTTCCTCACTCCCTCATCAGCCTTGCTGCTGACAACACTCCCCAGTAAACCTCTGCATGCATTTCTCCAACTCAGAGTCAATTTCCCGGGGCCTCACCTGGCAGCAAGAAAGCAAAAACTGGAAGAAAAGTGGGTTTTAGTATAAGTCTTCACGTCGTAATCCGGAAACTACAACTTCCCTATTGCCAGTCAAAGACTGCAAAGCAAAGATTTCAGATGGCTGCAGGCAGAGCAACGAGCAGCCACAAGAAGGCTGTGCAATCCTCAGAAGAGGGGCAGGGCTGAGAGTCAAGAAAGTTAACAGGGAAGTTTATCTCAGCCGTAGTTCTGAAAAATCCCCAGTTTCGTAGGCTGACTCTATTCTACCCGAAGTGCTGTCACCCTGAGAAGCAGGCAGACGTCTCCAGGGATTAACTCGACGTCACGCATAAACGTGATGGAGGAACCTAGGCCAAACAGATGACCAAGTGGCAAGGAACACGGAGATCTCCCCTGAGATGGAGAGGTTTTGGTGAGGCTTCTTCCTTGATCTTTCACAGGGCA
Organism: Equus quagga; assembly: GCF_021613505.1. Classification (NCBI taxonomy): domain Eukaryota; kingdom Metazoa; phylum Chordata; class Mammalia; order Perissodactyla; family Equidae; genus Equus; species Equus quagga. Next base: position 12,756,536 of record NC_060281.1, read on the forward strand.
GAGAAAGCCCGAATGTGACTCTCATTCCATAATGATAGCTTTCTTCCAAAAGTGCAATAGGTACCGTGAAACTGTATTTCCGCTTCCAAAAGTTAATTTTCACCATAGACCTGGAAGTAGGCGAACATCTTTGCCCCTCTTTTGTAACCATCCTCTTTACCTCCCTACATGTCCTATCTCTAAATCCATTCTCCTCTCATCACCACCCCTCCTCACCCCATCAACACTCACAAACACCCAACACATCTCACTTTTCCCTTTTTTCCTCCCCGCTTCACCTCGTTAATGAGTTTCCTACAACACAACTTCTCACTACTTGAACCATACCATAGACGCCAATCAACTGCTAAGAAGCCTCCTAGGGGCTTCATCAACCCTCTGCCTGTTTTATTCAATTTGTCTACTCCCACCTTACTCCCTGCTACAGACCCAAGAGGCTGGAGGAGCTTGTACTTCTCTCTACCATCACCACCCCCATTTGGCATTTGATCTGAAGAGTTTTGCAAACACTGGGGCCAAGACTCCTTGGAAGTGGCCAGTGGAAGAGTTAAACAGGCCAGTCCAAGCACAAGAGCTGCCACTGTGGACAAGTCAGTTATCCTATTTACATCCTAGTTTCCTATCATTCACATGTGGATAACACCACCAAGCTCTTAGTGTTCTGAGAATTAAAACTGAATTGAACTAGTGTACATACTGAAGCCCGGACAGTGTCTGACACATAACAGCAGGCACTCGGTAAAGGAGAGCTATTATCTCTTCTTCTCATATTGATGATAAAGCCAGGCAATTCCCCATGAGTGTGGGCTGGGCTTAGTGACTCATTCTAACAATTGAGTATTGAAAGAGAAACATCAGAAGAGGAAATGTCAGAACTTTACAATGGAGAAAGCTCATTCTGTCAGAGACTCTTGCACAAAAACCCAACTGGCTTTCATTTTGGTTGTGCTCTTGGCTTTGTCCTAGATCAGGTCCGTGAGTTTCAACTCAGCTCCCAAAGTCTCCCCTGACTTTGACCCAACGCAGGTCTCTGGGAATGGAACCTGGAGCCAACCTCATTTGCTGCAAGAGTACAGTGTGAAGGTTCCAGAATGGAGACAGATTTTGGAGTCGGTAGCATGCAGAGGAAGGATGGGATCACTCAGGGAAAATGCACACAGGAGGAACAGAAAGCTGAAGGTAGAATATTGGGGATTATCAAAATTACGGGGATAAGGGAGGATAGGAAGAGATATGCGAGGAGAAGCAGGGAACAGTGTCAGAGAAAGCGAGGGCAGAAGGGTTCTAGCTGTAGAACGGGACCCATCAGAGAGTCAGGAAATCAATTCACTTGGTTGTGACCAGCACTGGAAAAGAATGAAACTGGAAACATCAGAGTTCCTTGCATATAGTTAAGGATGAGTAGTATGTCGGGAAACTTTAGTTTTGGCTGTGTATATATACCTGTTTACTGGGTTGCTATGTAAAACTTTCCTTCTTAAGTTGAGTTGCAGTCAAAAAAGTTGGAAAACCACTGAGGTAGAAGTTCCAAGCGAGAGGGAGCTGTCCACAGGGCCAAATGCAGCAGACAGGACCGGAAAGGCAAGAACTGAATCCAAATGTCCATTGGAGCACTGGCTAACACTACGGTGGTAATCATTTTGCAGTACATAGAAATGTATCAAATCAACATGCTGTACACCTTAAATTTACACAATGTTATATGTCAATTATATCTCAATAAAGCTGGAAAAAAGTGTCCCTCGGATATGGCAACATGGAGGTCTGGTGACATGGCCAGAATAGTTTCCACAGTGTATTGGAGGAAGAGTGCTCACAGTACTGGGTAGAGAACTGTGTGGGAATTTAGAAGGAGAGAGAACAAGAACAGACCTCTTTTTCAAGAAACTTGGCAGAGAATAAGGGAAACGAGTAGTTACGGAGGGGACTGAAGATCAAGGTTGATTGCTTAGTTAAGATGGGATTTGAACAGGTTTATACAAAGCTGAAGATATAGGGCAAAGTGGATTGTTGATGCAGCAAGCTCTAAGAGAGAAACGGTGAAGAGAGTGGCTGGAAGAGCTAGTTGTGACCAAGAAGTGAAGCCTGGGGAAAGGAGAGAGAACAGGACACACGTGGCATGGGAACTCTGGCGGTTCACACGTGAAAGCCTGCATTTCCCTCATAAAATAAGGCAGGCAACTCAGACAGGATCTAAATGTGCTATCTTAATTTTGTAAATATTGTAGCTCTCTCTACAAGATGCTAAATAACTTCAACTATGGAGACTATGAGTCAGGTAAGGATATTGCCCAGCCAGGTCTAGAGTTGTAGCGGAGCCCAGGAGGGGTGCCGAAGGTATGCCCTGGCCCCTGAGCTGTCTGAGAAGGGAGGGCCTGGGCATGTGTGGCAGACGACCCCAATGCTGACAGAGTAAGTGGTAGGACAGGTTTTTCTGTCGGCAGTGGGGACCAAGGAGCAGGATGTCTGAGTTCAGCCCACAGGGGATGCCAGTGCATCCAGGGGAGCGTCTGCCTGTGATAAGCAGGTGATATGTCCAGCGCCCTCTGGTGGCAAAAAGTACCAGCGGGGCCTAGTGACCAGAAGCAGACACCCCTGTAAACTTCTTCTGTAAAGGGTCAAATAGTAAGTATTTTAGGCTGTGAGGACCATTTTGTTTCTGTACATAAACAAATGAGCATGGCCGTGTGCCAACAAAATTTTATTTACGAAAACATACGCAGTGAGCCATAGTGTAAGGACCCCTGCACTTGAGTATTTTAATAGGAATACTATAAAAAATTTTGATATTGTCTCCAAACCAAATCGTGGCTCAGAGAAGGGCATCATTTAGATAGCGATCACTACACTAGACAAGTCTTAAAAAGGCACTTCTTTCAAAAATATATGATAAATGATTAGCACTACTATTTAGATCTCTAGGAAAGTTGTTTTATGGTATATATAATTTTGCTTTAGATGATAAAGAGGGATATCACTTAAAATTTATGTATTGATCTATATATTACTGTACATTTTCATACTAGGTCCCATTTGAGGGCCATCCCTGAGGAGACAAGGAGGGATAATGGATTTGGGGAGAGTCAAGAAAACCCAGACCAGCTGAAATAAAGCCCCTTGACTTCGTGTCCTAAGGACCCTGAGATGATGGTTGCGCTGCGTGAAAAACACAAGTGGGGTCTGGGATCCTGAAACTTTGGGAAACATCACACTTGGGAGATTTCCTCCACAGCCCAGGGATAACAGCAGAGTGTGAGTTTGGAGATTTTGGCAGGAGTGTCAGGCACAGATACACAAATGAGTAAGACACGGTTCCTGCCATCGGGCAAGTCAGGAAGCGTTAATGTATTCTGACCACGTCTGGCCATCAGCATTTCCAGTCTCCCCGTGGGCACTCCCCCACAGGTAGGCACAGTTCCGACTTCTGTCAGCACTTCCTCTACTCTCATCAGCTTGTACATGTTGACAAGAGGAGCCTAAAGCCCAGGGCTCAGCTGAAGAGAACGAAATGCTCTTATGCCTGTCTGTGGAACAAGTGTGTGCACACTTCAGGAGAGCAAAAAGAATTGGTGATCATTGAAAGCCCTACTATGTGTCATCTTTGTCATCTAATTCTCTAAAAAGTCTTGGAGTAGATAATATTCCCATCTTAGAGATGAGTTAACTCAGACTTGGGGAAATTAAGTAAAACCTTTCAAGGTTGCAAAATTAAGTATGTGCCAAAGCTGGATTTAAATCCAGCTCTCCTTAACTCAAAAGCTTCCGCTCCCTCCAATACACTAGAGCAGCGGTTCTCCACATAGAGTCCCTGGGTCAACAGCAGGACCAGGGAACTTGTTAGAAATGCAAATTCTCTCACCCCAACCCAGAGCTTCTGAATCAGAGACTCTCTGGGTGGGATGCAGCAGTCTGCTTTAACACAGCCACCAGGGGATTCTCATGCACTCTCACGTTTGAAAACCACCGTGAGAGACCGCCTCCAAGAAAAAGAGGATTCTGGGGTGGGTGCCAGGTTATAGGACAGGAAGCAAGAATAGACTTGACCCCACTGAGCAGCCCTAAACAAACCTGAGGAGAGAAGGGAGCAGACAAGGCAGCCGGGAACTGATTTCCTGGCCACCCCATGCCCAGCTCTTTACAGAGCAAGGCAACCCCATCACGAGAAGCTGTGAAGAGAGCGCAAGAATTCTAAGAGAGCTTCATCATATTCTGTGACATCGTTTCCTCTCACAATCTATATGCTACACGGAATTGCTATACTGAGATGGGGAATAAGAGGTTAGGTAATTGGCCCAGGGTCAAGCTACCACAAGTGACAAACCCTGGGTTTCCAAAGGACTGCCTCTGCCCAGGTGCTGGGGGCACACGCTCTTGATCCGATGGGGGACACCACACAGAAGGAAATGAAGACTGGCAGCCACTGATGTGAGGGAGTCAAAAGCAATCAGGTGTCTCATCTACCTGGTGATGTTTTCACACTGCACACCTTTTGGGTGTCTGGGAGAACACACGGTGGATGTGGGTTACCTAACACCTGTCAGGGCCCTATAAAATGCCTCCCCAGCGCATCTGCCCTCATGTGAGAGAGAGGCAGAGCCAGGACATAACTCCCATAGTCCATCTATGGCAATGCTCCCTGACCCTCAGACATTCCAAAATGATTAAAACCAAGAGCAACCCCAACTAACAGACCCAGCCCACAGCTGTTCTCGAAACTTCCCAAACCAACGCCGAAACTTGCCCTACCCATTATGCCTCCGGGCCAATGGGCAGGACAAAAATTCAGGAAGAACGTTCAGTGCCCAGACAAGTATGCATGTTGTTTTGTTTTTCCAAGCAGTACTGATGGATGTTTAAACAAACAAGGCTCAGACCTACAACTGAGGAAGGGCTGGAAGCAGCAGCCAGGTATGTGACGGTGAACACCGGACCCTCGGGGGCCAGGCAGGAACAAACTGTGTCCCAGGAGAGCCCAGTGCCCTTAGGAGTACAAGAAGTGCTGTCCCAGAGAGTTCTTGGGCATCCTTTTACAAGCAGCAAGACCTCATTTATGACTTACCTTGAGAAAGCTCCTAAAGAGAAGCATCCGTAAATTCTCTTCTCCTGCCATCAGGTATGGGGCGTCCTCTACTATGCCCTGGTGTAAGCCGGGTTTCTTGCCAGGTGAAGACCGCATATGGGGCCTCCTCTTTCTACAGCCAGGGCGGTAAGGGCCAGTTTCAAACGAAATGAAACACTGCTTAGTCACACAAGCTTTTGGATTCTTCCTGTTTTCCGCTTCAATTAAACGATAGTTCCTAAACGGGAGCAATCATTACTTGTCAAATCTTTCACAACAACACTTTTTAAAAGGAGGATCTTAAATAATGAATCATGAGTCATCTTTCTTATTTCCCCCAAACTGCACTGGGGTCAAGTTGCAGCACCATTGATTTCCAAGGGTTCATTATCTGTCTCTCCTCCAAGGGGAGGCTATTAAAGGGAGTGAGGATAAAAACCATTCCTAACCCATTAGCTCACCCTAGGGCCACCTGCCAATAAAGCGCTCCCAGAGAGCAGGTTATTAAACTGTCACTTCAGTCAATGTTAAAAACATCTCAATATTTTTCTGGTCACCCACTAAACAATTTCTCTCCCAAGTTTCTTGAGATTTGCACAAGTTTCCTCAAGTTTCTTGAGAGGGCAGCACAGAGATCCCATGAACATTTTCATAGCACTTACCATAGGACAGCATGACACAGGGTGGGCAGGGGGAGGGGGTGTCTGGGAGGGTTGGAGGAACGTCGAGTCACAGCATTTGCTACCACAACTAGAAGCAAATGAAGGTCAAATCTGCACAAATGGTTGATCAATTTCCCTCAGTTCCATGCCAGCCTTTGCCCATAACCCAGGCCTAAATAAGCTCAGTAATTAAAACAGAACCATCACCTCTACGATAAATAACAACGCTAAACGTAATTACATGTCCACAGCGTTTTGGCCGAGGGAGAGGGCGAAGACAAATAAAGGGGTAATCAGGATCACAGACTCTAGTCAACAGAGATGCCAATTTGAATTCCAACTTTGTCATTTACTGTTTGATCTTGGAAAAGTTATTAAGACTAGCTGAATCTTCATTCTCTCCTTTACAACATGGAAATGCCACCATCTACCACATGGGGTTGTTCTGGAAAATTGAGACTGTTCGGTTAGCTGGGTGTGTAGCACATGCTAAGCGCTCAGTGAACAGGAGCCATTGTAACTACTGTTTCACTCTCCCAAAGGGGCAGCTTGTTATTTGTTTAGAAATTAAACGCTGATGCCTCAAAAGGACCTTGGGGGATCAACCCAATCAGATTCTTGCCCACTCAGAACTCAGGAGCCTTGGCCTGTCTCGATGACTGCCCACTCTTACAATTTAAAATTACACCGTCCTTATGGCCAACTGGGAGGCACATGAACTTATCTCTAGCCTTCCACACAGCCCTCGGAACAAAAGCAAGCAGATCAGGTTCTTCTGCTCCGTCTCCCTTTCCCGCCAGCTGTCAGCATTTAAAAAAGCAAGCACCCCGGCAAGAGGGGAGGGTGCTGGGCAGGCTTCAGTGACTTGCTCCATCCCGGAGGTTCTTCTCCATGGGTAACCCCTTTCTGAAATCTGCTTGCCCCTCATGACACATAGAAGCCTTTGAGAGGAGATAGAACACAGCACGAGGTGGAAAAGGAGGAAGTTATGAAAATCGAGGGTGAAATAGAGATAACCCAGTAAACGAGAACAGCAGACCCAAACCTAGGAAACTGAGGACATGGCAAGGAGGAGGACTTAGTGTGGAAATCCAGATGCTTTTCTCAGTTAGGTGCTCAATGGTTTCTTGGTAGAAACCAGCTTTCCCTCGCGGATACCTAGCTAGTAAGTCCAGTTACAACGAGGGGCTTACGGCGAGATCCTTGCTAACCTTACCACTAAGTAGCCAACCTGACAAATTAAAATTTTCCCCACCTGTTTCTAGCTCAAGGGCTCTCTCTCTGACACCACAGGTAAGGAAGTTTTCAGATGAAGTTTTCTCTGCTGGAGAACCAGCATGTGTCCCCATTCCCGCTGACCGCCACCCCGTGATCACCCACTGCTGGCTCTATGGTAGGAACCGTAGAGCCACTAAGAGCACTATGATTATAACAACAGCAAGACTTGTCACAAGGGCAGCCGCCTGCTTCCTGAGAGCTTGTTTTGTGTATCCCACTTCATCCTCACGCCAAGCCTGTAAGAGGTACTACTGGCCCATTTCAGAGACAGAGGACCCGGTGCCCAGGGAGGTTAAGGAGCTCATCCAAAGGCACGTGCCGGGGCTGTGGTTTGGACCTACATGCAGGTGATTCCCGTGGCTGTGCTATGCTGACTTGCAAAGATGCACAGCACTGCTGAAAGGGAACACGTGCTCTGTGCTTTTCCTGAGTTTTTCCCTGATTTCCTCGTGCAGTCTTCTTCTTACGGATGTATTCTAAACCATAATTTGGTTCCTTTAAAATGGCTCAGTATTGGTCTTGCGTTGGTAATTCTTGAAACCAAGTGATAGGTATGTGGGGGTTCGTTATATAATTCAACTTTTGTATGGTTTTGATCACCCATAATAAAAAGCTTTGGGTTTTTTTTTAAATTGGCTCTTTGGAAAGTTGGGGAGGTAGCCAACACTCATTGCCGACGTGAGGTTTCACATCTCCCCGGACGTCACTGCGCTGCAGCGTCCCAGATCACCTGCAGTTAATAAGCCGCTCCAGTGCCGTCCCTCGGCGGTGTCTGCGTGGCCTCACTGTGCACCCGCCAGTGTGCCCACAGCAGGGGTGTCGGTCATTTTTACAAGGTTAGAACTGGCTGTTCAGGGTAACTTTCTGACAAGGAAAGCCTTTTTCCCAGCCTCCACCCCACCCATTAAGTGTCTTCTCAGGTGTGGTAGATTTCACAAGCGATGGCAGAAGGACCGCTGAGAAAGGCTGCGATTGATTCCCTCTGAGCTTCCTTACTTTGTGATAGCTAGCGGGGAGTTTTTAGATGGAAAGATTGGGTTGCTCAGGACCATTCCTCCAAAATTTCCAGAAAAAACAGAACATCCAGGCAAAAAGTTCTAGTGTTCTTACTTGTCTCCCTGTCCCTCTTTTAATCATCAATGACTTCCATAATTTCACCCCCTCCAATTCTTTTACCCCTCAGGCATAATTTCCTTGCTAAGAAGAGGAAATAAGGGGCTGTGAAAAGAGTGAAAGGTCACACTGATCTTTCCTGCTTTTACCTGTCACCCCCAAAGACAAACAGGCCGGGCACTGTGCTCCCCGCTTTCCTAAGGGAGGGGCCAGCCTGGGGGTCCAGGGCTGACAGCGCTGTGTAACACGCTCCCCCAGGAAAAGGTCGGCAACTTTTGGCACCGGGCTCACAAGGGAAAGGTATCTTTTCATGTAATTTAGTTTTCCAGGTAACTGCAAGGGGCCTCTGTGGAGAGGCTGGCACGTGTTCGTGAAGCCTACGTCCGGGTCCAGCATCCTGAAGGTAAAGAGCATGGCAGGGTCACCCAGAATAAACAACTGAGAGGAAAGTAACTTCGCCCTCTCAAGGAAAGGGGAATGAACCAAATCCCCAAAACCGAAAACAAAAAAACAAAACAAAACATCCCAGGTGGATGCGAAGGAAGGGAGACAGGCCAAAGGAAACAAATAATCAGGTACCTAAAATTTCCTAGAAAAATTTAAACACACACACTTTTGTGTCCGCCTCCAGTCCACTAAAGCCGTGATAAACTGAGCGGTAAAGAGGGGGTTTATATATGGAAACAAACAAAAAACACCGGAAGTTCTGTTTCTTCTTCAGGGTCAAGATTCTCCTTAAATAAAAGCAATTTGTTCATCTACTAGCCCATGAGTTAGTGGCATCATCTTTATAAAACAAAACAGAGTATGCTAACAGCTTAAAATTGAGAAAAGAAAATGGGTTCCCACAGATTAGGGAAGAAGGCATAAACTGACTGGCCAAAAACCGCTTCTGTGCCATGTCCTTCCAAATAAATAAATAGTTTCAAAATAGACCGAGATATACACACCACCTAAAAGGCAAAGCAGACTCAGTGAGCAACTGAGTAGTAGTAGGAGGAGGTATCATATTCGGTTGGTTTGAAAGCAGGTTTCCAGCGCAGGCAGACAGCCACAACCCAAAGTCATGAGCCAGAGCCGAAGGCAGCACTGGGTTCTGTCCTGTCAGCTGGAAGGACGAGGGAAGGCGAGTCCTACAGGCAGGTCACTCAACACTGACCAGGGGTTTGATATTTAATGGAAGGAAGCACATTGTCAAAGAACTCAGCCGCCTGCTGTCATTAGAACACACAAGGTCATAATTAATTTTAAAGAGCTATATGGCTAATGTCCAGGGTGACTTTATTTCATGGAGAGAAAACAAGAAACCAACCGCGTGGTTTCCCTCTACACCACAGAGTGACTGGCACTGTTCATTTCTTCTAACACGTCATACAAAAACAGGAAATCAACAGAAACACACCAGAACACACCCTACACCCCTTAAGTTAGCAGATTTAAAATTAAAACTTGAAGCAATATTTTGTTACACTTTGATTCCAACTTCATTTACAAATTAAATTGCACTTGTAAAGATAGCAACGTTTCTAATATGATTGCAGGTTATTTTGCTTTATTGTGGTTTTATATTTCGATATAAAACTTTTAAAGCTTTCTTCAATAAAAATCAGTTTCTTTTGCATTACATAATGTATTTTACCCACTGAATTTCTGAACCAGTTTTTGTCTTTTTGTGCTTTTCTGCTCTATTTTATTTTACAAATGGCACATACCTTCCAAGTAGGTACAATCAGACACTGTACTCATTATAAAAGACTCATTCATGAAAAGTTAAAGTGTAAGAAATGAAATATTAGCAGACTAATCCTTTGGTTCATCTTTTAAAAAAAAAATCAAATGACATAATTTACAATTCGGTGGTAACTCTTCTTTTTGGTTAAAAACAAATCCACCAGGTAGATCACTGATTAAAATCCAACACTGCTTTAAAAGTACCACATTCCTGGTCTCATCTCACTGCCCAAGGACGCTGCTGTGTACAGCTGGTTTGACATGACACAGGATACAGTAAGGCACAAGTGGATGGTACAAATAGAAACAAATACTTAAGGACTGGTTTTTTTTTCCCGCACAAATACTAAAATATGTACCGTTTTCAAGATAAAATAACAAAAAAGAAATACATATTTTTTGTTATGAAATATCTATACAAAAATTTTTAAATTTACACCATCTGAGCTGCCAAAAAAGGTTTAAAAAAGTATCAATTTTTCCCCATACATACAACTCTCTCTCACCAGTAGGTCCAAGAGAACTTGGGTTCAAAATGTCCCAGCATTTGATGGGAGGGAAGAGGAGAATTCCCCGTCCTGCTCTCCCGTACCCCAACACAAGACAAAACAAAGGTCAGATGTTTACAGTAGTGTATTCTACTTATTACAAACAACTGAGATTTAGGGGAAAAAAAATCTGCGCCGGGAGACCACGGTTGCAACGTCTGGTTGACGGATTTGAGTAAGGCACTTCCTTGGAGAGAGCAGTGTCCCCACGCGCCAACTGGGGACACGGTGTGCAGGCTCCGCTGAAGACCAAGGACTGCAGGAGGCTCCTCAGAAGTAGATGGGAACATCTCAACAGCAGGGGAAGACACAGGAGGTAAAACCTGGAGGTGAAATTCTTACACAGAAGTGGTCACTCGGTCAATGGCATGATTGACTTCGTTTTTGTTTGAATCCAGTCCTTTAGCAGCATTCATGTCATTCCGTAAATTCTCCACTGTCTTTTTCATATTCTTTAACTCCCCTGGGTGTGGAGTGGCTCGCCTCAGAAGTGTTCTCTAAAAACAAACAGTGGAGTGAGTGTTTTGGTTTTAGTCCATTACTCTTTCAAGCGCACAGCTTCGAGGTGGTAACGTTGCAATACAAATCTTACTTGCTCAGAGATTACGAGTTGGGGGGGGGGTGGAAAAGCTCTCTTTGGAGCTACAGGCATTTATCAATTGCTCCCTAGTTAATGGAAGATGAAAGTGTTGCACATAACTTATTTAGTCAAGACAGAAGGATTACTTTCAGAATAAAAGAATACCTTTCAAAATATGAGATTAGTGTAAGATAAAAATAAAGTTCCATGAACAGTAAGAAAAAAAATAAATGATTTACAAGATATAATTATGGGGTGTGGAGGAAGAAAAAGATAAAGGGTAAAAGATTCTAAATTAAAATCACTATAACGTTCTACAAGTGGTTCTGGCTTCCTTCAACCCTTGAGGCATGGGAGGGGAAGAGAGGGGAGGCGAGAGACCAAGGACTTCTTTTCTTATTTTGCTGCTGTGTGTGCTATTTATATGACCTACTGAAGAAAGTCCACATTCTTCTCATAAAGACCACGGTGCTGGAAGTGAAGTCAGAGAATATGGGCAATATTTTTTAAATTACATTATTTAACAAGTTACATGCTGTTTAGCTCATAAAACAGCATTTATATCTTTTAAATGGTCTGTCCAGGAGTTTCAGGAGGAGCTAAAGTAGGTTAATAAAATAAGAACACTGTTGAAGCAGTGAAGTAACTGGGGAAATACTCGCACTCTGAGAAGCCGTGAGGTAAGCATTAAAGAGTCGTTCATGCTGAAGTCATTTCGTCATACCTGAATCCTATTTCCCGCTCTCCTATTATAAATGGATAGAATCCCATTTGGAAACAGCTGGAACAACAAAGACTACAGACGGTAATTTAAAAACCACCCTTTGTTTTGAGGGCTGCAAGTACTCCCTCTAAGCTCTGCTTATGAAAATCTCAATTAGTGCAAGGAGTTTAAGAAGCCAAAGTCAACTTCCAGGAAGATTTCAAGAGCTGTCACTGACCCCTGGAGATGTGGGACGGCTGAGAGACACTTTCAAGTGTGGATGAAAGGAAGGCTGAGCGGCTCTTTCAAATCTATTTCTGATTTCTGAATGAAAACTTGTGAAATAACCCAACTAAGATCACAAGCACCCTGCATGGGGGTGACGAGAAGAATGGTTACATGAGGAAGAGAGAAAAGTCCAGCGCAAGAGAAGGCAAGCTAAGTCACATCACGAATCGTGAATGGAGTCCCCGTGGTACAGCTACAAACGCAGATGGAGGACGAGAAGAGACTTATTTCACTGGGAACAACAGAAAAGGAAAAATTTCCCATCAATTTCAAGAAAACAGTGTTGGCAGGAGGGCAACTATCAGAAGCAAGGAAAAAGAAGTGGCATAAACTATTCAAACAAAGAAACCAGAAATGCCATTTGCCTTATATACGTTTGCTGAATCGGTACCCAGAAGTACCTAGTTTTATCTTCTACAAAAAAATTCTTAAATGCTGAAGGCAAAACAGAGAATAGATTATTTGAAAATAAAAGAAATTCTTTTTTAGATGCCATTCATCTTGGAACGCTTTTAAATTTTGAACTTCTGTGGAGGCCGATAATCCCCCTTTCCATACCGTTTCGTTGTCTTCTTCATCTTTTTCATCTTCCAAAAATCGGATGGCACTGACTCTGTTCACCGCGCGCTCATTCCAGGACTCATCGGAGACATCGTTCACCAAGCTCTCCAGGGCACCACAGCGAGCCAGGTTCTCTGTCACGACAAAGAGCGCATCAGCAGGGAAGGCAGGTGGGTTCCCGTGACTGGCAACGGCTAGGCAGTAATTTAAAAAATCAAAAACAACATGAAAAAGGCCCGGGACGGGGGTGCCATTCTTTTCAATGATGCATAATTCTGAGGTCATACCAAAAACATCTGCTAAAGATGTTTAATATTTCATTACAGAATGTCATAATAATTTACAGAATCCTTTTTCTCTATACACTAACTCATGGCAGTGATGAGGCTGGACGTGTTATATACTAGCACTTTTCTAAGTAATACTTTCTACCACATTTTTATTTCAGTTTCTTAAAAGCTCATCTAACAAAGCTGGGATCAGCAAGGTGGCTTTGGAGCCCTTCCACTTGGGGACTCCCATTCTCCCAGAGCACTCTAGCTCTCTTCTATCAAGCCCAGCTCTCCAAAAACGACCCACAGTAGCAATTTGATGTTAGTGTGAATATTTTTAAAAACTACATATAATTTACAAAACAAAGGTACAATGACTCAAAACAATTCTCTGGCTTAAAAACAGCTTGCCAGTGATGTTCAATGCTAATCCTCTAAATGATCAGTTTGGATTTTAAGCGACCTTATTATCTTTTTTTAGGAGTATTTGTATTTTCAGCCTTAGCTACAGTTCAAAACCAAAGGGCTGCATGAGGACTTTCAGACATGATAAACAGGTCTGAGTGCACTTGTTCTGCAAAGATGCACGCAGCCTTCCCAGAGGAGACCCACTATGACCTCACCCGGGCTGGCCCTTCGGGCAGATTACACAGAATACAGTCACATGTGGGAGTAAGAGGTCTTATGGATAGATACAAGCTGCTCCTCATTCCTGCAGCCATGTGAATACTGTCCTTAAATTCACCTGGGCAAGTGGGTTCAGAAGGCAGCTGAGGGAGTAAGACACAGGTTAAAACCTTCTCTCCTGTGGCGTGGTCTGTGTCTGTCTGGAACGTGAGGAGGGGCTGGGACTGGTTGTCAGATAACCACAGAGCCTTCAACTTCAAGGTGGTCAGGGATAATGGCAGGTGCAACAACCTAATTCAAAACAAAAGGAGCCATCAGAACCTCAAACTTTGCAATTAAATCAATTCCTGTCAATAAAAACAGGAAACAGATCAAAACAACGACCTCCCGGGATTGTGTTCAATATGAAAAAGATGCTGCGTTTATCAGGTCCTTGATTTACTCTCTGCAAGCAGACTCTTCAGCAGGTTCCCGGGCTTCCCTTTTCTGCTGCGGCCTCTCTCATTAGCACCTCCAGGTCGCAGGCAAAAACGGAGGAAATTACAGAACGTATCATTCAGTCTTGTACTAGGAGGGTTCAACTTAAAGAGGAAAAAAAAGCCAGTGCAACTGTGGAAGGACCTGGAAGCTGGAGTCCTTACTAAGTCAACAGCAAGAGCCTTGCTGACAGGGCTGCTACGAGGCCGTGGGATCACCCATTTCCAGCCAAGAGGAAGGAGACGCCTGAGGTGCCGAAAAGTCTAAGTTGCAGTTAAAATAAAGATTAAAGGATTTTTTTTCATGGACTCCGCTTGCTTTCTCTAGGGGGGTTATTTTAGGTATTCCATTTTAAACTTTTATCTTCCAGTTTCTAGACGCTCCCGCTTCTCAGACTCCTACGTGATAATTAATATCCACATCACAGTGTTTCAGTTTCAAATGAGACAGTACATGTTAAAGCAGTTTAAAAACGGTAATGTGACACCTAAAGATCAGTTTTATATTTGTTTGCACAGATGTTTGACAGATTGGCTGTGACCAGTTGAATCTATTTAGTAAAAGCCACCTCTGGAAATCATACATACATGGTATTTGCCAAAGGCGACTCAGTGCAGTGGTTCTCAACCATGGGCAATTCTGCCCCTGGGGACATCTGGCAATATCTGTAGACATTTTTGGGGTGGCCTCTAGTGGGTAGAGGCCATGGATGTCGCTAAACATCCTACAACACATAGGACAGCCCCCACAACAGAGAATTACCCGGCCCAAGATGCTCCCAGAGCGGAGGGTGAAACGCCGCTTTAGTAAAAACCAATGCTTTACACAAGGCTACTAATTCACTTTGAAAACAGTCAAACCTCTGTAGATACCAGAAATTTAAGTTTTAAAGAACCTAAGGTTATATTTGGTCAGTATTCTCACTCCAAGGATGGCTTCATGTATTAAATTATGGATTAATCTTAGAAGTGACTCCATAAGCTAGATAATAATAAACTAATCACATTCTGTTTTTCTTAAAAGAAATCTCTGGTCCATTAATTCCATAAGAAATTACATTACAACATATATTCCTGAGGTTCTTCTTTTATGCAACTGTACACCTGTCTCCAGTTAACATATGTGGGAGATCCACCTACACATCTTACCAACAGATTCACACTGCACGATCAGATATATACACCCTTTTGAATTGACAGACTTAGGAGAAATAAGCTGGAATTCTAGGCAGAGATACGAAAAAGAAGCTGTACTCCAATATTGTAAAGCTAATCAAAGTGAAACGTAAGCACACACTGGTTAAGTCACTTTAACAAATGAAGCAAAAACTTATCAAAAGTGCATACAGAGTATTAACAATAAATGCATTGTTAACAAACTTTTCATAAGAACAATTAATGTGCTTTGCAAAAGATTTCCAAAGTACTAGTTACGGAGATGAGAAAATATTTTCTTTTCCTAACAGTCAGCTCAGTGATGGCTGATCCGTCACACCAGGCACTGGGTGCAGCATCGCGGAAACAAGGACAGGGGAAGTGCACCTGCCGTGGGCATTGGGCTCTACAATCAGTGAACGCTTCCACGAGAACAGCATACATTAATACCCCCTGAAAAGATGCTCTGCATCGCACACTACAGTATTTCACTCATGAAAACCAAATTGGGTGAGAAATACATATTTTTAAATCTCAGAATGCACTCAGTGGGCGCGCTCATACCATGAGAAGGATGCCCAAGGGGATGCGAGGGAACAGCAGATTCACGACGCCACGTCTCCCTATTCTGAGGTATTGGTTGAGCGGGACAGCAATTGAAATCTCTCCCTCTTCCCAAAGGCTGTCACACATATACCCAAAAGCAAGGGAGTTCAAGACATGAGATGTATTTGCCAGGCGCCGTGACAAGGACTTTTCAAAGAATATTCTAATACACTGTGAAAGCTTGAAGTACAAGAAAAAAGTATCTTTTTCATTTTATTGAAGAAAAGGATAATTTCTTTTGAAAGTTGTTCTTATTTCTTTTTAAAAAGGAGTTAAGCTAACATCCTCCAGAATGTGTAAAGTTTCAAGGTCTTGGGCAAGAAATCTACAGTCAGCATCTCTACTTTTCCCAATCATGAGAGCATAAAGAAAAAAAAAATCAAGATTTGAAAGCTGGCACAAAACACAGATACTCCAACATGGTCATCGTGCTTTCTCAGGCTAATAACTGGTTTCTCAGCTAAATGCCAAGGCGAAGGGATAAATAACAGGCTAACCAGAGCATCGACAATAAATACCAGCTTCTAAGGATGACAAATCATATGGGAAAAGCTCAAATAAATTACCAGACTCTACAATAACAGATCTCATAATCATATTCACCCAAGCCACACGAGATGAATGAGTTGTCTAAAACACGAGTTTTCCTGCAAAGAATTAAAGTGCCAGCTTGAATGTGGCTGCTGCCGACCTAGCACACCCCACAGTGAGCTGGTCCACGAGCGCCTCGTGGACAAAGGTGTTCCCAACCATGTCGAAGAGGAAACAAGGCCCTGTTCCCTGCCCGCTCGGCACAGAGATTCTGCAGGCTGGCCTGACCTCACCAGAGCCTGGGGAAAAACACACACACTCTTCTGCCTCTCTTGGGTGAACCATCCCAGATACAAGTCGGAAAACAGATAAAAATATCTATATTCCTGCTTTCCAGGGGAGTTAATAATACACTTTTGGTTTATTCTGGTAGCTTCTGTACACTACAGAATCAACACAAGAAACCACAGCCCCATTTGTACCCATCTTCGTGATCTATTTAGGACCACATCCCCCAGAAATAAAAAGCCTGTGGTTACTGTTTACATCAACGGCACAAGGACTAAGGCAAATGAGTAAGCAAACTGTGAGCCTCTCGTTTCCAGTTATATCCACGGCCAGCCCGACCTGCAGTGGCCTCCGCACCTCTGAACGATCACAGGCACGGCGCCGGCAGGTTCATTTAACAACTGTGCACGGCCTACCGATTAATGTGATGCCCACGTCTCCTATGGCTGAACACTTCCTACAACCGAATGTTCCCCCTGTTCTTTACCTCCTAACCAGAATTTTCAGGTTTAAGAAAAGTTTTCAAAAATGTTTAAAGATATATACAAATAGAGAACATAATCAGTGAACAAATTTACACAATACCAAAATACCTGAAGTGAAAGCCGCCTGTAACCTCAAATCTCTAGCCCTCCTCTAGAACTACCTCAAATATTTTGTGTACCGCATAGATAAGCTTTTTTAAAAACAAAAATAAGAAGAGTACGACAAATGTTCAACACTTGCTCCTCTCACGTGGCATCATGGGCCTCCGTCTGTGTCACGAGGCAGAGAAATATCTCATTCTTTAACTGCTTGGTATTGCACAGCATGGCTACGCTGCTGTGTCGTGTTTTGTCCTTCAATATTTTTTATTTTTCCCAGGTTTATTGAGATATAATTGACACAGATCATAGGCTAAGTTTAAGGTGTACAACATGATGATTTGATACACTTAGATGCTGTGAAATGACTACCACAGTCAGCTTAGTTAACACCTCCATCACCTCACATTATTACCATGTTTTGTGTGTGAACATTTAAGATCTACTCTTTTAGCAACTTTTAAGGACATCATACAGTATTGTTAACTACAGTCACCACGCTGTACATTAGATCCCCAGAACTTACTCATCTTATAACTGGAAATTTATACCCTTTGACCAACATCTCCTCATTTCCTCCAGCCCCTAACCCCCCGCAACTGCCATACTAGTCTCCGTTTCTATGAGTTCTCCTTTTTTGATTCCACATATAAGTGAGATCATATAGCAGTTGTCTTTCTCTGCCTCAATTATTTCATGCATAATGCCCTCAAGGTCCAACATGGTGTCACAAATGGCAGGATTTCCTTTTTCCTCATGGCTGAATAATATTCCATTTTATACACATACACACACACCACATCTTTATCCACTCATTTGTTGATGCATGCTTAGGTTGCTTCCTTATCCTGGCTGTTGTGAATAACGCTGCAGTGAACATGGGAGTGCAGTCAGCTCTTTGAGATCTTGATTTCCATTCCTTTGGATAAATACCCAGAGGTGGGACTGCCAAATCACGTGGTAGTTCTATTTTAATTGTTTGAGGAAGCTCCACACTGTTTTCCATAGTGGCTGCACCAGTTTACATTCCCACCAACAGTGCACAAAGGTCCCCTTTGCTCCACACCTAGTCAACACTTCTTATCTCTTGTCTTTTTGATGATAGCCATTCTAACAGGTGTGAGGTGATAGCTTTCAACATCTTTTTCATTTAATTCTTTGGGTCATAAAATTCAAAGGTATAAACTATTTCCACATTGACAGCCATTGTTTCTAGTATCTGGTACTACTGATACTTCAGGGAAGATCCTCAAATACCCGATTTTGTGTCCTTGGTGACTATTCCGACAGGAGAGTCCACGAGTTAAGTAAACGTGTCTTCTGTGATCATGGGTGGCTGATCATACAAGACACTAACTCTGTCACTGTACCAGAAGGTTCGATACTTAGTTTCCACCTGGCATTCTATAGTTATCCTGGCTATAATGCATCCTACCAAACATGGCAAGGAAAGCTTTTGGAACCTAACCTGTAGCCTCCCTGTGCCATTTGCTATTGCTATACGCTTGAGAGAAGAGGCAGGAACTTCTGTTGTATTTGGTATGACTTCCCTTGGTGTGGCATTTCTACAAGCTAAAAAGCTGACATGGTAGCCTCTCTTTTATTAGTTTCTACACTGATACTTTAAACAAGCAGTAATTAAATATTTTAGTAAGCTTAAAATCTAGTTATGAATCTACATATACATGAACTAAACGCCACACTTAACTTACTCAGATGAGAGCTGTGGAACTCGACTTTTTAATTGGATTTTCTCCACCCCAGCCCAAACATAATAAACATTTAACTCTCTCTTCTTCCGAGAACTGGAGAATGGGGCTTTCATTCATGTGAAAAAAAGTTTTTCGACATCAGAACCATCTTTCTGCTCCAGACTTCGGGATGCAAATTCATGCTCGCCAGTGTGGCAAGAACCAGGGGGTTGGAGTCCCTGAGTTTCTGGCGCTGGAGGTCAGAGGTCAGGCAAGAACCACCCTGCTCAAGCCGGATCCTGTTAGGCTTAGTCCAGCAGAAATTCCACATCCAACTCCCATTAATCCTGAGTCCCAGGAAGCAGTTAGTGGTCTTAAGAATCTATCAAGATGTCCTGAAAGCATTAAAAAGGTGAGCATTCCCTGAGGCCATAACTCATCACCAGATTCCAGCCGAGTGCTGCTGTTCATTTAGCACTGCTGTCCGTAATCCATTAGCAAGAATGAAAAATGGTGGCTTGTGCCTGACCTAGGTGACCAGCTACTCGGCACTGGGTCACAGTCCCCAGATGCTCTGCAGACTGCTGGCAGTAGAATGTGCCATTCACAGTCACTGCTCACCCTCCCCTGGTCGAGCACTTTCTCTCCTCTCTAACTATATAACACTTGAAGCATTTTTAAAATTCCTTTGGCAATGCAACCTGCAATACAAGGCATTTCACAGTGGCCTGCTATTCATTCGGCAAAACTAACATTTTTAACATTTTCATTCGGCCGACAAATATTTACGAGGCATCAATTATATGTCAGGCACTGGGAAGGGAGAAATTACACAATGACACATAAACCATAACGTCTGACTTTCGGTGACTTCAGGTTTAGGAGGTGACACACATTGAATAGGCGGTTATCCTGTGGTGCTGTGGGTGCTGGGTTAGGGCTAATTCAAAAACGCAGACTCAGAGAGAAGGGGCGTCCTGGAGACAGTAAAAGCGAGTGAGGAAGAACAAAAGTCGGGAGATAGAGGGTCCCCAGGGAGAAAGAAGAGCTTGTGTGGGCTCAGGCAGAAGAAAGTGCAGATGACATCAGAGGTGGTGACATTAGCTCGGAATGGCTGAAACGAATCCATATTGCATAAAGGTGAAGGGAAGGCCTATCTAGAAACTGGGGGGCAGTCTAATACGACCTCTGACCCCAGGACTGGAAAAATGGCGCTGCTGTGACCTTGGAGATGCCAGGTTGGTGGCTCTTTGATTCATTTCGGATTATGAATCATTCGGCAATTCCAACACTAGTTGTCGATCCTCTCACCAGAAAAGTGTCCCTGAACACAGTTTGGTTTTACAGTTTCAGGGGTTGAGTCACCAGCAGAGCATATCAAGATCCCTGGTTAAAAGCTAGTTCGGGGGCTGGCCCCATGGCCGAGTGGTTAAGATCGCATGCGGGCTCTGCTTTCGTGGCCCAGGGTTTCACCAGATTGATTCCTGGGCGTGGACATGGCACCGCTTGTCAAGCCATGCTGAGGTGGCGTCCCACATACCACAACTCGAAGGACCCACAACTAGAACACACAATTACGTACTGGGGGCTTGGTGGGGGGGGAGGGGGAGAGGAGGGGGAGAGGAGAAGAAGAGTGGCAACAGATGTTAGCTCAGGTGCCAATGTTTAAATTTAAAAAAGCTAGTTTGGACTCCCTCAGGCTCATTCTTCACTGGGGAAATGCTATGGCCCATGATGATGTGGGAAAGGTAGTGACAAGCTCAGAGGAACCCCAAGTCTCTGGTCTCAGGCTGCGCTCCTTCCCTCACGTCCGACATCACTCTGCTGCCATTTGGGGAAGCACTTCCACACACGCATCCCCCTGCCCTTTAGGGCACCCCCCGCCAGGGCTGCTCTGGCCTTCCCCCTCCACGGGCTCAATCACTCCAGCTCCTGGACTAGGAACTTGCTGGGGCCAGGTCATTGGACTCATCAGTGTTTATGCTACAAGAGGCAGCAAATGCAAGACAGCAGAGACGCATGGCGAAAGCGAGGGGATGAACACATGTCTCTCTCTCCAGCAAAGTGAGCAGACCATGCTTACCTGTTCCCTGCCACATCCAGGACGTGAAGCTCTGTGGCCTGTGACACCTCTGCAGGTATCCGGGTTAGTCTGTTGTCGCGCACACAGAACACGGTGAGGCCACAGCACCCGCCAATCTGCAACAGGAAAGAAACCACATCTTTTTCCCAGGTTTTTTGGGAGATGGAGGCGGGACTGGAGCATCTTGTTTATCAAATGGCACGAAAAGGATGCCATATAAAATTATACCACATGATTTCAAGTCTCATTGATGACCAACTAAGATTTATTTAGATCACACAAAACAGAGTGGCCCAGTAAGAACATAAAAATCTCTGCAAAATATTCATGTTCTAAATTACACCAAGAAAATAAACAATACAGTTCAAAAACTTCTTTCTGAAAAGAAAGCCATTGTCCACTGCTATCTAATGCAACTGCATCTTTTGAATATGTTCACCAAGCTACACAGGGCCAGACACATATTACTTGGTTATATGGAAGGTTAAGAATTCTAGGTTTCCAAAGTTAGGCCAAAGATCGATTGATCTCTCTTGTGAGCATGCGCATGCGTGCACACACCTGTGAAGACCTGCATATTATATTAACTTCAGTGTTTTCAGTGTTTCAATTCATCTAAAAGAAAAAAGAGCACCATCCAACAGAGGATGCAGTGTCCAAATTTCCATCGTACATCTTTTAATAGCTTTTTCATTACAACTTAATCTGGTAAATTCATTTTCCTTTGACAAATACAAAATTACAACACTGTAGCAAAAAGTGAATTTGGTAAACACATATGCTAGTCTCCTCAGCTGTGCCCTGCTGGTAAAAGCCTGTGTCAGTAGCTGCATCCACACCAAATTCGATTACCATTTCTTTCTTTTTTTTTTTTTTATTTCTTTTAAGTAAGCAATTCAAAGGTATGAGTCTGGTCGTCAAAAAAGAATATAAACACAAAAGAATTCAACGATTCTCTTGAACAAATTGGCTGTCGTCCCTGCAGTCAGGAAAGCTGAACCGAGGGGGTGGAAAAATAACTTGATCGCAGACACAACACTGCAGGACTCCGCACAGTCCCACATTCTTCTTGCCCTCCTACCCTGACTACGAGCGACTGCCGGGAAAGGCTCCTGAAGGAACCCACTGACGGCTCTCTGACACATGGAGAGACACCCGGAGCCACCCCGGCGAGCAGGGGCAAGAGGCCTGACTCTTCAGGAATATCTGAACGTGTCTTCTGCCCTCTGCTATTTATACATCTGTTTAATATATGTATCTATCTTTAAAAGCAGAATCTATATTTATGAAATTGCTACATAATTACCTTCATGCTCAATCTTATTATGTCTTCCCTTAGGGCTTAATATAAAGATTTGGAAATAATATATTTAACCACAGTATTTAACCATAATGCATGTAAAAGAAAAACATATAAGAAAATACCGACTAACATTCGTCTCTAGTCACCCGGAAAACACCCAGATATGTAGTGTCCCCTTACTTCTCAGTATTCATGTTTCCTATTTCAGCAAATCTGGTTTATTCTCTGTCCTCTAAAATACATCTTGTATTTTCAGTCCCACTGTTTCTTACAGAAATGCTCTTCTGTCTTTCTAAATCTCACCAATCGTCCAAAATTAGCTAAACATCCTCCACCCCATGAAGTCTCGCCAGAACCCGCTGGTCCACGGTGATACACTGCTCTCTGAGTTTCTTTCATAATGATGGTCTATACAAACTCTGACAGATCGTTTGCCTGAGCTCCTGTTTAATTCGCATGCTTACACATAATTAGGGTGCTTGGTAAGCACAGGACCCATCCTGTCTACCCACAGTGAAGCCTACTACCTACCAACACTGCTCATTTAGGTGTGTCTACACACTTCTATTTATTTACTTACTTACTAGTGAAAGCCTGCTACGTAAAGTTATTATCTGCTGCTATGTGTATCAGTGGAGACCACAAAACTCTCCTCTTTTCTAGTGAGAATCACTAGAATGGCCTCTCGTGTTGTGTAAACATAGGGCCCCAAAATCAGGTCCTAAAAGAGATGTGTGACAGGATCTTCTGCGGGGCTTGGCATTCTTCCTTCCCTTGAGGAAGGGAATCATCAGTTTTACTCAGGTGCTCAGGAATAGCATGGAAGGAGAGGAATCGAAACCCAGAGTGTTGAGGACTGACCTCATTAGATTCTCTGATAAACTCAGATGATCCCAGCAAAGATCTACTCAAGAGAAGGAATACCTAAGGTCCCCATGGAGGGGACCCACGCCCGACCCACCCCATGCGGAGGGGAACCTGCATGGGGGTCTGGGCTCAGTGACAGGCCTGTGAGCCACGAGGCAGCCCTTCAGGTCAGCGGTGGCTGAGGCTGGAGCCTCAACCCTGACATCGAGGCGTGGCTCTGCAGAGACAAGATTTATCTGCACTCCAGGGAGGCAAAGCAGATGATACCGGTTATTCACCCACGTGACCCTCAGGATAGGACAGCAGGCTCCTGGAGGGTGGGTGCATAGAGCCGAGGCTGCATCGCGATTTTGGGCACTATGCCAGGAAGCTGTCCACTGCCCCAGCCACCTGTAGAATATCTGTTTTGGGGCCCTACTACTATATTATGTGAGCATTTTCAATCTGTATCATGTGCATACACTATCTATTCAAAATTAATTAATTAATTAACTAATTCAAGCAGCTCAAAGAGAGCTTCAAAAGTTGTCAGAGCAATAAAAGTTCTGGACAAGTTAACATCCCTTAAGTATTTGGGGGGAATAATGTGAACCCCCATGGAGCCTGTGAGCTGTCGACCGTGCTTACAGTCTCGTTTATTTATTTTCTTTTTCCTTTCCCACTCTAATCTCACACCCATTTGAGACACCAAGGGGTGGAAAGCAATTGTATTCAAGAGCCGCCCAGGCGCTCCGGGTTGTCAAAGCAGGCAGACGCCCTCCTGATCTCCACCGGCCGTGGCTGTGGGACAACAACGCCCACAAGGGAGCTGTCGTCGCGGAGTGTGCTGCAGATGCCTTCACCACCCGTCACAGCACGCGTTGTCCCAGGCAAACGGTCACACAAACAGACCAGCCAGGAAGGGATGGCTGGGACCTTTGGCTTTTAGAAAAGATGATGACGCAGTCGAAACTGTCACTCCAAACATGGAGCGCTTCACAGACGGCAGAGGAGGATGCGGTGCAAGGGAGGGACTCGACGCCTGGAAAACACACAGACCTGGGCTACACTCCGTCATATGTTTTGCGGGTTCGGCTATGTTACTTCAACCAAAAGTAACAATAAGGATTAAATTAAATGAAACCACATACATAATTTAGTGCCCATCATAGAACCTGGCCTATTGCTGCTGCCAAATAAATGTGGTAGCTATTGTTTTCCTAAGAAGTGAAAATCCCAGATGGAAACGATGAGCTCAGTCAACACTCGACGGTCTGTGATGTTGCTGGAACTGTGCTGACGCCAGCGAGCTCTTCCTTCAATGCACCTGAACTGCTTTGAAAACACTGTCTTCCTGACAAGGGACCACAGTGACATTTCCAGTTAATAATCGTGAAGAAGTGCGCTGAGTTCAGTATTGCATTATCCATCGCAGGTATTTTTGCTCTCTTTTGGGTTCGGGAGGCAGAGTTTACAGGTTCCCTAGTGGTCATCAGGATAAAATGTCTATATCGCTCAGAAATTCTGGGAAGAAGGGTCACTGTTTAAATAACTTATTACTGGTTACGTAGGAAGCTGATATTTTTAAACTCCCTTAAACCACATAATAGCACCTTCCCAGAACACAAGGGGCTGGACTTGGATTCTCTGAGAATTACAGAAAGTGGCTGAGAAGCCTTGTTTGGCTGTTCTGTCTCTCTCAATTCCAGACGATACTGTCCTTAACTCGTCAGCCCTCGTCTAACCCAGCTCAAGGAGACGGGACCTGGAGGTCACTGGACAAACTGTTAGTCAGGTCAACTTTCCCAAGTATTAACAGCCTGCAGGTGACATCAGCCCAGAGGAGATAATCAGACAGACTCAACGATTCAAAGAGAAGGCCTACCTTCCAATTTGAGAATGTCTGCTCTAAGTGTAAAGGAACTTTCAGCTTCCTTCAGTATCTGCCTTTCTACATTATTTGTAACAAAACTGAACCCACATTTCATTGGCAAAAAGGAAAACATCCAAGCAAAATCTGGTCAAAATATAACTTGAACAGAAATAATTTGATGTGTAATTTCAGAAACCAAAGACTATTTTTGCCTTTCCCATCATCATCTGCGGCAAATTACTCAAATGCTCCCTAGTTGATAAATATTTTGGAAATCATGTGGCTTTGGGACTCTGAATTGTTGGGCCACTGACATCAAAATATCCACTAATACCTATGGCATTCTTTTCTAACTAAAAAAGTAACTTACGTTGATTGAAAAATAAAAACCACACACACACACGCGCACAATGAAAAAATAACTGAAACCAAATCCTACCACAAAGGGACATCAGTATTAACATTTCGAGGTATATTCTTTCAGTATTATTGCCAGGCATTTGTGATTATACATATACACTTTAACAAAATTAGGACCAACACTATAATCTTTACCACTTTTGTTTATTCATGATCAAAAATGTTTTCCCATGTCACTATGTTTCTCAAAGGATTCTCAGTGACCATATAATTATTTCATTCTACAGATGTGTCACAGATTACTTAACAAATTGCCCATATTAGACACTGCTAATAGGTTCTACCATTTCTTTGCTGTGTGATCTTGGGCAAGTTACTTAACCACTCTGAATCTTAGTTTCACAATCTGTTAAATGTTGATAATGATTTACCTATACTTCACAGAACTGTTGTGACAATTAGACAAGAATAAGCAGGAAACACTCGGCGCAGTGCCTGGCACATGTTAGCGGCCCCTGTACATGCTTGGCCTGGTGCCTGGAACATGTGAGCTGTTCCCATATGTACTGAGAAAAATATTCTCAGGCATCATTCTCAGTGTATATCCATAATTGTTTTCTTAGGATAAATTCCTAGAAGTGGAACTGCAGAATCAAAGGGTATGCACATTTTTAAAGCTTTTAATAATATTACCATACCCCCTTCCAGAGAAGCCAAATAACTTATACTGCCATGATAATACGCACTTTCCTGTACTCTCACCAATGTTTGGTACATTAATTTTTTTTAAATCTTGAAAATTTGATAGGTGAAAGTGCTTTAATTGACATTTTTGTGAATAATGATAGGGATAAAATTTTTTCACATTAATAGCTATTTCCATTTTTTCTCCTCTGACTCAGTTATCGGTTCTCGTGGGGGGTTCTCAGCTTTTCTTTTTATTCGGCTCTCTACAGCGGGCGCCTCTTTTCCTGAGTGAAGTGAAAGACGCTCTAGGAGAGTAAGGAGAGACCTCCTCCGTCGTCGATGCTGTGAATGGCCCCTGCCCGCTGCTGTCTTGCCCTTCTTGAAGATCAGAAATCTAATTTTCATGTAGACAAACCCATTAACTGTGTCTTTAATAACTTCTATCCTCTTTCTAGTTTAGGACTGCCTCCTCCATCTTGAAATCCAATGGCCAACTATATTTTATTCTAATATTTTTAGGTTTTCTATTATCGCATTTATCAATAATTCAATTTAGAATATGATGGGAACCGACACTAAATTTTTAAATGTAATAAGAAGAAGGCAGAAAGCTACCCACAAAAGGAATACTCTCTCACCATAGGCATTTCTGAATGTCGCAATTAATATTCATGGGTAATGAACGTTCACATATTGCCGGATAAAAGTTTTGAGGAAAGGTCTGCAAACCCACTGTGCCATTTGACTGGACAGGTGGGATGCAGTGGGAGGGAGTTAGGGTCATTTTCATTGTGACTCAGTGGAGACAAAAGTCTGGACTCCAAACTTGGATATATGCTCAATTTCTTCCAGCCAGAAACTCTTTCTGATGGAAGTTGTTTAAATCTAAGATTTGGCAGGGGACTAGTATGAAGCTACTGGCTCTCCTTCATCATACCCAGAATCATACGTCTATGGACTGCCTCCTCCACAGATCGTACCACAATAGTCTCTTCTGCTTAATTCTTCCCTCCACCAAAAATATGAGTCTTTTAGGAAGCCTCCTTTTCCCAGAAGCACACACACTTAAGCAACAGGATGAGAAATAAAAGACACAAGTGGCTTGAAAAATCAGAAGCATGCCACACGTAGCAAATACAGCACATCTACCCTTTCCATTAGAGAGAGAATCATGCGAACAAACTCAGAATTCACTCAAATTCGCTAGAATTTAGTGAAGACAGATGAACTGCCAAGTTACGTCTTTCAGAATTCCTGAACAACTTAAAATGCAATTCACAGAAAAGCATTCTGCAGGGAGTGAAGAATCTGAACATCTGACAAACACATAACAAAATAAGCTTCCAGGCCATGCAGTCATTTTAAAACAACTGAGTTAAGAGGAAAATGTCCAGTATTTTACAATGAAGTACACACATAGCCAGCCAACGTGAATCTTCATGCATTTAAGAAGCAAGATGGAAGTTAGAGATGCAACTGTGGTCTGAACAATACTTACAAGATAACAAGTTTACCTGACTTTTCTAAATTTCCAAGCAGCTAACAATTAAGAAAACAAGAGACATTCGTTGATTTGCAAATGTTTACTACAAATAACACCACGAAACACAAACAGAATCTATTATCGTGACCCACACAGTACAAACATTTTCCCCTCAACCATTTGGAAAAAAAAAAATTGCAAATAAATGCTATAGAGCAAGGAGCTGTGCTATAAAACTGACAATCTACAATATCAAATTAAAAAAAAAAGGACAGAAAATAGGAAAAACTACACAGCACACCAGACCAATGGCAATTAATACAACTATGAATTTTGGGCATATAAATCGAATTGGTCAGCATTTCAGTTTAGATATGTCATGCATGCAATTTAATGGATCAAGAGAAAGTAATAAAGTTTTGAAAGAAAAGAATTCAATCAGGGGAAGTGCAGGATTTGATCAAATGGTATCAAGCTTGGAGGCAGAGCGTGCCACATACACAGTCACTGGGCATCCCCCTCCACACACAAACACACACTCACACTCGCGCATTCAACAGGGCCTACCACACTCACAGCACAACGGTGCTGCCCAGATGGACATGACACAAGTCGGGGTCAGGAGGCCCTTGGTGGTTTGGCTGCTCGGCCCGATGGTCAGAGGCAAGCACTCAGCCGTTTCTGCTGGGTCACCGAGCTGCGACCCTCAGCAGACCTGCAGGCACGAGCTCAGTGCGTTTCCCACTCTGGGAGCTGAGTGTGTGTGAGT
The DNA here is from genome assembly GCF_021613505.1 of Equus quagga. NCBI lineage: Eukaryota > Metazoa > Chordata > Mammalia > Perissodactyla > Equidae > Equus > Equus quagga. The sequence continues at coordinate 12,784,693 of NC_060281.1, forward strand.
GGGAGTGAGGGTGTGTGTGCTAGAAAAGATCCGATTCCTGAAACCCACACATTCCCTGCTTTGTCAGGCAGCTGAAGGAAAAGGCACCGACTTTATTCCTTTTAAATTCTAGATGCCAGAAAGCCAATCATAATTTCTCAGAAAAGGATAAAAACCTGATAGCTAACTAAAATGCCTGGAAGCTAGAAATATTTTCACAATGCTTTCCTTTTTTGCATCGTGAAAAGCTGTTCTAATAAATTTATGGGCACACACAGCATGCACTACATAACCCTCTAAACAGAAACACTGAGCACAAGTTTCATTCTCTTCAAGTGAAAGGACAACTGGTGCTAAAACGATGGTGATAGTTTTACAAAAATGGGATTCGAAAGCTCTGGTGGAGAATGTGTTCCTTTGACAGAATCAAAAGAGAGGGAGAACGAAGTCGGGGAGGGTTGTGAAATTTACCAGGGATTAACATTACATTTAAAAGGGCTCTCTTGGGCATTTACCTTGAAAATGTTCCCCAAATGTATTAATTTTCTAAAACATCCAAACTAAAGATAATTTGACCTTTCTTTACCTTACCTCCTGGTCACAGAGATGAAAAGGTCGAGCTGAATCTGTTTTAGCCGAGCGGTCAAGCTTGTACTGGCCAGTGAGAGAGCAGCAGGCTGGCTGTCAGGAGACAGACACCCCTTTGGAGCCTAGTTCTAACGACTCCGAGCCGTGTGAGCCCTGGTAAGGAAATCTGCTCGCTGGCCTCAGTTTCCTCATCTGTACAATGAGGAAATCCTCATGACCCCAAAAGCTGCTGTGAGGACTCGATGAGTTAACATACATGAAAGTACCTCGTACAGGACACAGCATTGAGAGAGAAAGCCGTAAATCTTTTCCACTCCTCTGTGTCCAATCTATTATCCATCTACAGGTGCTATTCAACAAGAGGAAAATTAATGTTCAGAATAAGGTCAGCTCTGTGTTTTGGCTTATCACTTAGAGACTGGAGCCAAAATGTTCTGATTAGCAGAGTCTCTCAGTCACGGCCCAATTTAGCTGAGACGTATAGTTCAGTGTTTCTGCTGGAAACAGTTTTCTTTAGATGCCAGCGTCCAGATCAAAGATTTGTCAGAATATTGTCAGGTTTATAATAAATATGCTCATGCTGCCATTCAGGAATGCCGGCCGTCTTCCCCAGGGAGAAGACTGGGATACCGAGGGCACAGCACCAAGATGACGGAAGGAGAGAAGAAACCAGGCCAAGTTCAGACACCCTGAGAAGAGCCCTGGGAGATAAGAGGCCCTCAGGTTCTGGCTGCTTGGATGGCAGCTCTGAAATTATTCCAAGACAGATGGTGGAAAGGATCAAAACAGGGAAATACAGAGGAAACCACCCCTGGCCAGTGACCATATCATACAACACCACACCTCTTGTAGTTAAGGCCCCGTAGACAGGAGGCGGCCCCACTAACAGCTCGTTTGGTGGGGAAGGCGGCCGAGGGGCTGCTCAGAACTACCCCGCTCCAATCAAGTTCTTCTAGCTCCAAACAGAAAGCAAGGCTTCTCTTTAGACAAAGCACTAGAAGCCTCCTTGTCTGATCTGCGATAGGCTTCCTCGTCAGCCTCGGCATTTTCACTTCTCTTCCCAGAACTTAAATGCCTCTAAGGCAGCACAGCTACTCTCCACAATGGATGGTGACTGTCTCTTTTCTCCTGCTTGGAGCAGTGGCAAAAAAAAAAAATCCTAAGAATCTGGCTATCGCTTCCCTATCACCTTCCTCTACGTGAAAGGCTTTATGAAGACTTCACTCACTGTTACAGACAGAACGCTGCCCGGAGTCAGTCTCCACCCAGGAGCAGGGTTGCATCAAGACCCATTTTTACAATTCTGATGGCTTACGGGACAGTTTAATTTCACAGTAAACTCCATCAAACCCAAAGTCGTCCACGTCCTCTGCCAAACTCCCAAATTACCCATTTCTGTCAATGATATCACCGTTCATTGTATGTCAAGCCCAAAGCGCCAATCTCTCTCTTTTTCCCACCTAAAACCCTATCGATTCACCTTTCCCAGCACTGCTCACACCCTTCTGAGCCACCTACTGTCGTTAACATTACTGATGATCATTCTTTGGTGTAATTCCTCCAACCATCCCTATACTCACACGTAAGAGTTCAGATCTTTAAAAAGCACCACATAAGCCTTTTAAAGTATTTCACACTTTTGATCCTGTTTTTTATTTCTTTATAATTATTATTATATAGATTTTTTTAAAGCACGTACCTCTTTTGGTAAAGACACTAATTTATTTCTGTCTGCATTCAAGTTGCTCAGTTTCTTAAGTTTTCCGATGCTCTTAGGTAAGGTCTGTTAAAATAACATTTTTATTATTAATTTAACATATGTTTTTAACACGGCTCACAGTAAAACAGATGGTTTCAAGGATTTAAAGAATATAATCTCATCCTGCAAGAGACATAATAATTCTTCAAGAATATCCGATTTTTTAAAACTCACTTGGGAGATGTGGAATTAAATATTTTGCATTTTTGTTGAAATGAGAGTAAGTTTCAATGAAGTGAAGTCAAAGGCACAAACCTAGGGACAAAGAAACACCTGGTAAAGAGGTAATGAAGGCTCTTCAACTCAAGAAGGGAGAATCTGCACCCTCAAGAGCCACACTGAGGGAGTGGTCAGATGACGGGGAAGCCAGCGCTGGGGCGGGAGTCAGAACCCTGGGCAGGGGACCGTGAGGCCAAGGGAAGAGAGAGGGCTGGCCGTGGGGAGCAGGGGCCTACAGGAGCCAGGCCACAGTCACCAGGGGGTCTTCAACACCCTCACGGAATCCGAGGGTGATGGTTATTTTTAAAATTGTTATGATTATGACTTGCAAGCGTCAAACCACAGAGCAGGACAGGCGGATTTGGTCGCTTCCACGACACCTCCCAGAGGCGGCGGCTGGAGCTGCCTGAGCACAGATGCTGCCGGGCTCCCCAGGACTCTGTGCCCTTGACCCACTCTTGGGGTCTTTATCTGCTCTTTTCACTTAGAGAGCATTACTTCCTCTTTTTATAAAGAAAGAAGAAAAGAAAAGAAAGAGGAAAAAGGAGAAAGAAAGTAGGATAAAAAATAAAGTGACAAAATGAAGATAGAGAAAAGAAAAGAGAAAGGTGGGAAGGTAAACTGAAAAGAAATAGCGGCTACAAGACAACTAGGAGAAAAAGACGACGAAGTGATAAAGGAAAGACCGAGGAAGCAGCAGGAGGGGAGCAGGCAGCTGAGCCTGGCTATCACCTGCTAACGTACCCCTGGCAGGTGAGGCAGGCCAAGGCCTGGCCCTTGGTAGGATGCGGAAGCCCAGTCCCCAAAAGAGAGCATTCCTCCCCAATCCCACCAAGGCTTTCCCTGGCCGGCCACCGTTTCTTCCCCCTCTCTCTCGCTCTCCCCACGTGCTCGAAGAAACCAAAGAGAACAGTGTTTCCTCCGGTGGTCCTTGGACGCCACAGCAGAGATAGTGGCACCTCCTCTGGCCGTGGCTTATCCCTACCTCTCACGGGGACCTCAGAGAAGTGACAGTTCAGCCCCTGCATTGGAAGTACCACAAGTGGGAGACACACCCTGACAGGGGAGCTTAAACAGGATAAAAACTGATCACCTCTACATCATGCACTTGCTTCTCCAGTCCCTTTATGAGACATAACGTAAGGAAATTTCCATTTAGTCCACCCAAATTACAAACAAGTAGAATCTACCCAAATAAGCCTTGCTGATCCAGAAACCACACTGTCAACACCCATCTGAACGCGCAAACCACACCCACCAGGAGCCGGTTCTCGGTGAGAACTAACTCTGTGAGGCTCTCACAGTCCCCAACGGCTTCAGGCAGCTGGGCGAGTCTGTTCTGATCCACCTTCAAGATCGACAGCTTCTTCAGCTTTCCTGCAAAAGCGGTATTTAACCTCATTAGCTGGAACTGTTTTCCTTTCCTATCTGCTCTTCTTTTTGTTGTTAACAGTTTCAACTAGCTTTCCGCATTATGAAATTACATCATTCTCATTTAGATCACTAAAGATTGAGAGTTAAAATAATGTGTTCAGAACATCAAAAACAGTCAGAAATTAGAAGCAGATCACTTAAAAAGTCACTACCCAAAAATATCATATCAAAGCCAGAAAATTCAAAGGAAAACCAACATCTGGCTCTTGATGGAGCTCTAAGGACAGGAGATGTCTCGTGTACAGAGGAGAGACTTTTGTTTTACTCCAAGAAGCATCCTTACTAAAAACAAAACAGTAAGTTTAGCTTATTACATCACCTACGAATGAAAGTGACTCAGTGACGATCCCTATTGTGAAGTCTATCTACATGTGCAGAATAAGACTGTCATCTTTGAAAGACGTATTAAGGACTGGGTCTAATTCACGCAGGGCAAGAAGAGTGGGCTGGACAGGACAGACCGGTGATGCCCTAAGGCCATGGAAATGAAGAACGGTTTACTGCAGGCTCCTCAGAGTCCCTGGTGAGTGAAGAAAATCCTACACCATTCAGATCCTCGTTTTCAACTGCAACTCAGGGGACAGAGTCCACAGAGCAGATGGCCTTTGTTATACACTGAGAGTGGCTGGCATGATGACACTTTTCCCAGTAAAATCAGAAAATGGCCTCCGACTTAAGAGACCTAAAGCTGGAGAAAGGGAAATGTTGAAAGGATTAACTTGCCTCCTGTGCAGTCACAGGGCAAGGCAGAACCAACCGGTTCTTAAGCTCCTTACTTAGCACAATCAATAATCCATTATTACCACGGTCCCCAGAGGGTTTCCACCTGTCCTCAGGGTCAGGAGCCACATGAGCATTCCCCACTGGGCTGGGCATGCTGAATCTACACCCGACACACCTCACCCCAACAGAGGGGTCTCCTGAACAATACCACTGGCAAGTCATCTTGCAGCCTCTCCTTGAATACTTCTAGTGACAGGGCACTCATTTCTTTTCTAAGCAGCCCAAACTACTTGGTAACAAATTTTTTTTTTAAAGCTCTTTCTTAAATCAAGTTGAGATTCACAGCCCTTTCATTTCACCCAAACGAACTAGAAGATGTAATAAATCTCGTTTCCTCCTACATAATAGCCTTCCAATGCTTCAAGTCAGCCATCTCAGGCCTCCTCCTTCTCCCTAGTCCAGGCAACAAAACACCCCCAGTTCCTACAGCTGCTTTCAGCCGCCATATATGATTGTCAGCGAACATTGCTACCTAGAGTCAAAATCCTCATCAATTTTCCAGGCAACCTGAACCAAAAGGCAGAGTCCGTCTTCCTGCTGCGTTCTATGATCAGTTACCACTTTTATCTCGACCAAACACCAGGAAGGAAGAGGTCCTCTGTCATACAGCTTTGCCGACTACTGAAAATCTTTCAACAGCTTCCTTTGAAGTTTTGAATACAAGTTAAATGAACGTCAAAGACAACTACCCTAGGACAACTATATAGTTAAATATAGTTTCTTACAATTTCTAAGCGGCTTTGCAGACATGGAGCTGCCAGTCCATGTCTGTTTACATCTTCTCAGTTTGTGTTTATTTTCTCACACTGGACTGAATTCCCTGATGGTAAAGGAAACGTCTGGACTAAATTTTTTTGTTAAAGGAAATAGCATAGAATGGTTAAAGGAAAAGATTATTCTCAATGTGCTAGAAAAGGTTCAACCCAAGCACACCATTCTCCCTTTAACAGCCCTTCCCTAGTCACGCAATAAGGTCAAAGTTACTTTCTCATAAACTATTTAGGATGCTCAGTGAGACATTTCTTAGTGATTGCTCATAGGCCTGAAACACATTCTATTATTGGGGCCAATCTCTACTGAAATCACTGAGATAAGATGCAGATGAAAGAGATATGAGTCAACACTCATAAGTAATAATACCTTTTAATTGCTACCAAACCAGAACGACAGAAATACTTGCGTATAGAGAAGCTTAAATTGTATTAAATATTCTTTGCAGTCCTTCTTCTAAAACAAACAATGAGATGACTGAAAGAGCCACATCCTCAGGACCTGAGAGTGGTGACCAAAAGACGAGAGTGTGCCCCAACAGCCAGCACCGTTAGTAGTGACTTACTGTCAATACTTACCAATGCCATCCGGAATTGTTTCTAATAAGTTCTGGGAAATGACTAAATCCGTTAATGAAGTCAGGCCACTGATTTCTTCAGGAAGTCTTTCCAACCTGTTTTCAGAGACATCTAAGCACAGCAGGTTCTTCAGATTTCCTATCTCCTACATCAATGACACAGAAAAAGAAACTCATGCTTAAATCTGTCATAGCACAGAGGACTTTGTTACAGTGATTTTTCGCAATCAAATCCCAAAGTAGTCCTAAGGATGTTTCTTTAGCGTCCATTTAAATGCGAAGGCTGGAGTAAATTTCCAGACCCCCTTCCAATAAAAACGGGAAACTGTATGAATCACAGACGTGGAGCTGGGAGGGACGCCAAGTCCTCCAACTCCAGGCAGGCATGGAATCGTTCTCACTGATAGATGAAGAGACTGGCACCAAGAGAGAACAAATGACTTTAAAGAAACACAATTAGGGGAACAAAAGAATCTAGAATCCAGTTCTCCTAGTTTGGAAGCAATCACTTAGCAAGCAGCTCACACTTCAGGGTGACCTGTGATTTTCTCTGTTGAGAAATCATCTACTTTCTATCTCCCACGGCAGGTGGTTCTTGTCACAACAAATATCGATGCAACTGCTCCCCAGCAAAACTGGAGCAGACAGACCCACTGACACCTCTAACATCAACAGAAGAGAGAGGCATACTGCTTTTAAGAAAACAGCCTATCCAGGTTGGGGAAAGTACCTCAATGAGTTTAACATTCTATTCAAGAGTTATCTTCCATTCCCAAAATGCATATTTTCTCTCCTATAATCGCCTCCACTTTTCCATTCTCACCACCACTACATTAAATTCCTACTCTCATTACCTTCTCACCTGGACGGGTGGCTCTGGTCTTGACTCTCAGTACCCAAGTCTGTTCTACAAACTCTGTTTCCATATTTCCCTCCTGGAAACACAGCTCACTCTAGTCATGGAATCAGACCACCCTTCTACTCAAAACATGTCTAGTGGCTCCCTGATGCCTACATAAGTACACATTCCTCAATCTGTATTTAATTTGGTCTCATCTTTTCTTTCCAGCCTACCTCCTACCTAAGATGCATCCTATGATGCCACTCCTGTATTTCCTGTCTTTGGGGAACCAGACTACATTTCTACTAATTTCAGGCAAGACCCCTGAAGTTGTTCTACTTTTTGATTAATTCCTTCTAACATGTCTTTGTATCCTTTTCTTTCTTTCATGAATGAAGACAGGAAGATAATTCTGATTATTATTTGAGACTGTTTAATGTGTTTAGTCCTGGTTTAATAGAAGCTTATCTAGGGGGGCAAATGAGATGTTTAAATAACTGTTTATAACATGATCACTGGAGTTCTAATTTCTTTGTGTTTAGGATGTGGCATTTTTCACATACTCACATATGCACAACTGTATATATACTCTTATCCCATCATGTCTAACAGCTGATATCTTATTAAATTCCTGATAACTTCCTGGCATTTCCCCCCCATATTTTGACTCCTAAAGTAACCAGAATTCTCTCAATCAGGATTTCTCATAACTTCCTGGAGAAATCTAAGTATTAATCAAACCCTCACCCACATCAGCTGCTGACCTGTCCTCTCCTTTTCCCAAATGCAGCCAAGACCTCAGAAATGGACTGAAACTATTCCTTGGTTCCACTAGTCATAAGCGATGTCATGATAACGCCAGGCTATAACCACAACAACTGAAACTGTACTTACTATTTGCTCGGAAGATGGCAGTGTAGGAGGACTCTGAACTCACCTCCTCCCACGGACACAACCAATTTACAGCTACCCTTGGAATAATTACCCCTAAGAAAGAACTGGAAACTGGATAAAAAGGACTCCTACAACAAGGAACAGTACTGACTGAGGTGGAAGAGGCAGAAATACCTTTCTGGAGAGGAAAATACTACATGCTAGCCGTGGCGCTTCATGGCCGGGAGCAATCTTAAGGTATGAATCCTTCCCTGGAGGAGTGGGGGAGCTGAGCAGGGGAGCGTTACCACAATAAGCAGCTGTTGAACTCAACACAACTGAGACAAGTGCCACAATATCTAGCTTTGCTGGCTATTAAATATAACGGGAAATACCCCCAGGACAGCTATTGAATGTAAGAGAAAGAAAAGCCTGTTCTTAAAGGGCACATGCACAAATTCACCTGTTTCAGAAAGCAAAACAAAATCACAAGAAAGGTGCATAACCATTTGGTGAAAAGAGACTCACCTGATGGGCTCTAGGCACATCTCAGGGAGGTAGAAGGCTGCTGGGACCACCTCCCCAGGGACTGAGTCTTTGGCAGCAGCCATTATTGTGACCTAGTACAGGCATGCTGACATAGATGCTGCAAGATGCCATTAGAGTTCTTCCCTGGCCTGTTAGCCCAGAGTCTTCCCTGCCCACTAGAGCACTGATTTAATCCAGTGAAGCCAGAGCAGGCAGCCAGAGCTAGGGACTGGCCCCACCAACCAGCAAGCCTTTGGGCAATTTGTGGGCCTGCATAGGTGGGATGTGGGGGACCTCTGCAGTGGGGTGAGTGGGTCCACTTCAGTGAGTCCAATCAGGTGCACAGGGCAGGACTATATTGACGGGGTGTGTGGCCCTGTGGGTGGGGGGGCTTGTCAGCTGCAGCTGATCTGTGCTTCTCAAACAGCCACATAGGCGATCTGCCCTACCTTCCAAAGTCTGAAACAATTGTGTGCTGCCACACCCGGGGCCAGCCCCACCCAGCTGCACTCCTGAGAAAGCTGACAACAGCCTTGCAGGCTGGAGGTCTAAGCAATTGTGAGCCCCCGAGCCTAGCAACCAGTCACGCTGGGGACGTACTCATTCAACAGAATAACTGCAACAGGAACGTGCTATTAGATCTTGTAGTCAACTGTGCTGGGACTCCCCAAACCAGATAAAGTGACTGAAGGGACTGTAGCAGCTGCACATAGCTGAGTGCTACAACTAGCTAGCCAGCCTAGCCTCCCCAGGGACCTGCAGCAAGAGCAACCCAGCCATAACAGAAGGACACATGTAGCCCACACAGGGGACACTCTTGGAACATTGGGGACTGGTGATGAGAGGAAAGCACACTGCTGGGCCTCATAAGGCATCTCTTACATATGACCACCTCGCCAAGATCAGGAGACACAGCTGATCTACCTAATACATAGCTGTAATCACAGAGAAAGATACAAAATGAGGGAACAAAGAAATATGTCCCAAACAAGGGAACAGGACAAATCTTGAGAAAAATAACCAAACAAAACAAAGATAAACAATCCACTAACTTATAAGGATGGTCACTGATCTTGGGAGAAGAATGGATGAACTCAGAGAGAACTTCAACAAAGAAGTGGAAAATATAAAAAGAACCAGTCAGAAATGAAGAATAATGGAAATAAAAAATTCACTAGAGGAAATCAATAGCAGAGCAGATGATACAGAAAAATGGATTGGCAAGCTGGACGAAAGACTAGAGAAAATCACCCAAGCTGAACAGATAAAAAGAAAAAAGAATTAAAAAGAATGAGGATAGTCTAAGGGACCTCTGGGACCACATCAAGTGCACTAAGATCTGTATTATAGGTGTCCGATAAGGAGAAGAGACAAGGGGGCAGAGAATCTATACACCTAAGAGAGAGACAAAACAGCAGAGAATCTATTTGAAGAAATAATGCCTGAAAACTCTCATCACCTAAGTAAACAGACATCCAGGTACAGGAAGCACAGAGAGCACCAAACAAGATGAACCCAAAGAGGACAACGCCAAGACATATTATAATTAAAATATCAAGAATTAAAGCTAAAAGGGGGCTGGCCCCATGGCTGAGTAGTTGAGTTTGCGCGCTCCGGTGCAGGTGGCCCAGTGTTTCGGTGATTCGAATCCTGGGCGCAGACATGGCACTGCTCATCGAACCACGCTGAGGTACATGCCACAACTAGAAGGACCGACAATGAAGAATACACAACAATGTACCAGGGGGCTTTAGGGAGAAAAAGGAAAAAAATAAAATCTTTAAAAAAAAACAATTAAAGATAAAAAGAAAATCCTAAAAGCTACAAGAGAAAGGCAATAAGTTACATACAAAGGAAACCCCATAAGGCTGTCAGCAGACTTCTCAGCAGAAACCTTACAGGCTAGAAGGAAGTGGCATGATATATTTAAAGTACTGAAAGGAAAAAACCTACAGCCAAGAATACTCTACCTGGCAAAGTTATCATTCAGAATGGAAAGAGAGATAGTTTTCCAGACAAACAAAAACTAAAGGAGTTTATCACCAGTAAACCAGCCTTACAAAAAATGGCAAACAGATTTACTTAAGTGGAAAAGAAAAGACCGCAAACAGGAATAAGAAAATTATAAAAAAATAAATGAATAAAATCACTGGTAAAGGGAAATATGCAGTAAAAGTAGCAGATCAACCACCTATGAAGCTAACATGAAGGTCAAAACACAAAAGTACCAAAATTATAGATTTCCATGATAGGAGGTTAACAGATACACATGCACAAAAACATGTTAAATATAACATCAAAAACATCAAATGTGGGAGTAAAGGAGTAAAAGAGAAGAGCTTCTAGCAAGAGGTAAAACTTAAGAGACCATCAACTTAATATAGATTGCTATTTACACAGCTTATTACATATGAACCGCATGGTAACCAGAAACCCAAAACCTATAATAAATACACAAATGATTAAGAGAAAGGAACCCAAACATAATACTAAAGAAAGCTATCAAACCACAAAGGAAGAGAGCAAGAGAAGAAAAGAACAGAGAAGAACTACTAAAACACCTAGGAAAAAAGTTAACATAATGGCAATAAGTACATTCTTATCAATAGCTACTATAAATGTCAATGGACTAAATGCTCTAATGAAAAGACATGGGGTGGCTGATTGGATAAAAAAACAAGACCCACGTATATGTGCATACAAGAGACACACTTCAGACTTAAAGACATTCACAAAATGAAAGTGAAGGGATGGAAAAAGATACTCCATGAAAATGGCATTGAAAAGAAAGCTGGGGTAGCAATACTTATCTCAGACAAAATAGACTTTAAAACAAAAACTGTAACAAGACACAAAGAAAGGCACTACATAATGATAGAGGGAACAAGCCAACAAGAGGATATAACACTAGTAAATATCTACACACCCAACATAGGAGCACCTAAATATATAAAGCAACTATTAACAGACATAAGAGGAGAAATAGACAGTAACACAGTAACAGTAGGGGACTTTAATACTCCACTTACACCAACGGATAGATCATCCAAGCAGAAGATCAATAAGTAGACACTGGCCTTAAATGACACATTAGATCAGATGGACTCAGTAGACATATCCAGAACATTCCATCCAAAAACCACAGAATACACATTCTTTTTGAATCATGTGGAACATTCTCCAGGATAGATCACATTATTAGGCCACAAGACAGGTCTCAATAAATTTAAGAAGACTGAAATAATACCAAGCATCTTTTCTGACCACAACAGTATGAAACTAGAAATCAAGTACAGTAAGAAAACTAGAAAAGTCATAAATATGTGGAGATTAAAGAAAATGCTAGTGAACAATGATTAGGTCAGGGGCGAAATCAAAGGAGAAATCAACAAATACCTGGAGACAAATGAAAATGAAAACACCACATTTAACAAAATTTATGGGATACAGAAAAAGGTGTTCTAAGAGTGAAGTTTATACCAATACAGGCCTACCTCAACATACAAGAAAAATCCCCGATAAACAATCTAACAGTGCACCTAAAGGAAGTAGAAAAAGAAGAACAAACAAAGCCCCAAATCAGTAGAAGGAAGGAAATAATAACAATTAGAGTGGAAGTAAATGAATAGAGACTGAAAAAATAATAGTGAAAATCAATGAAACTAAGAGCTGGTTCTTTGAAAAGATAAACAAAATTGACAACTCTTTAGTGATACTCATCAAGAAAAAGAGAGAGCAGGCTCAAATAAATAAAATTAGAAATGAAAGAAGAGAAATTATAAAAGACACCTCAGAAATACAAAAGATTACAAGAGAATACTATGAAAAGCTATATGCCAACAAACTGGATAATCTAGAATAAATGGATAAATTCTTAGAATCATACAACCTTCCAAAACTGAATCAAGAAGAAGTACAGAATTTGAATAGACCAGTCACCAGTAAGGAGATCAAAACAGTAATCAAAAACCTCCCCAAAAATAAAAGTCCAGGACCAGATGGCTTCCCTGGTGAATTCTACCAGTCAAAGAAGACTTAATACCTATGTTTCTCAAACTCTTCCAAAAAAATGAAGAGGAAAGGAAGCTTCCTAACTCATTCTACAAGGCCAACATTACCCTGATACCAAACCAGACAAGGACAACACAAAAAAGAGAAAATTACAGGCCAATATCACTGATGAACATTGATCTAAAAATCCTCAAGAAAATACTAGCAAATCAAATACAACAATATATTAAAAAGATCATATACCATGATCAAGTAGGATTTACACCACGGATGCAGGGATGGTTCAACATCATCACATCAATCAACATGCTATACCACATTAACAAAATGAAAAATATACAATCACATGATCATCTCAATAGATGCTAAGAAAGCATTTGACAAGATACAGCAACCATTTATGATAAAAACCTGAATAAAATAGCTATAGAAGGAAAGTATCTCAAAATAATAAAAGACATATATGACGAACCCACAGCTAATATCATACTCAATGGAGAAAAACTGAAAGCTATCCCTCTAAGAATAGGACCCACACAAGGAGGCCCACTTTCACCACTCTTATTTAACATAGTATTGGAAGTCCTAGCCAGAGCAATCAGGGAAGACAAAGAAATAAAAGAGATCCAAATTGGAAAGGAAGAAGCAAAACTGTCACTAATTGTAAATGACATGATTTTCAATAAAGGAAACCCTAAAGAATCTACCAAAAAACTTTTGGAAATAATAAGAATACAGTAAAGTTGCAGGATACAAAATCAACATACAAAACTCAGTTGTGTTTCTATACACTAACAATGAAGTAGCAGGAAGAGAAATTAAGAATACAATCCCCTTTACAATTGCAACAAAAAGAGTAAAATACCTAGGAATAAAATAACCAAAGAGGTGAAAGACCTCTACACTGAAAAGTATAAAACATTGTTGAAAGAAACTGAAGACACAAAGAAATGGAAGGATATTCTGTGTTCTTGGCTGGAAGAATTCTTCCTAAAGCAAACTACAGATTCAATGCAATCCCCATCAAAGTTCCAAAGACACTTTCACAGAAATAGAACAAAGAATCCTAAAATTTACATGGAACAACAAAAGATCCCAAATAACCAAAGGAATCCTGAGAAAAAAAGAACAAAGCTGGAGGTGTCACACTCCCTGATTTCAAAATACACTACAAAGCCATAGTAACCAAAACAGCATGATACTGGCACAAAAACAGACACATAGATCAATGGAACAGAATCGAGAGCCCAGAAATAAACCCACACCTCTATGGACAGCTAATTTTCAACAAGGGAGCCAAGAACATAAAATGCAGGAAGGAGAGTCTCTTCAATAAATGGTGCTGGGAAAACTGGACAGCCACATGCAAAAGAATGAAAGTAGACCATTATCTTACACCATACACAAAAATTAACTCAAAATGGCTTAAAGACTTGAATGTAAGACCTGAAACCACAAAACTTCTAGAAGAAAACATAGGCAGTAGCTCACTGACATCAGTCTTAGCAGCATATTTTCAAACACTATGTCTGATCAGGCAAGGGAAACTAAAGGAAAAATAAACAAATGGGACTACATCAACTAAAAAGCTTCTACACAGCAAAGGAAACCATCAACAAAAGGAAAAGACCACCTTACAATTGGGAGAAGAGATCTGCAAACCCTATATCTGATAAAGGGTTAAGATCCAACATATATAAAGAACTCATACTCCTCAACAACAAAAAGACTAACAACCCAATGAAACAATGGCAAAAGATCTGAACAGACATTTCTCCAAAGAAGCGATACAGATGGCCAACAGGCACATGAAAAGGTGTTTAACATCACTAATTATTAGGGAAATGCAAATCAAAACTACAATGAGATATTACCTCATGCCTGCCAGAATGGCTATAAATTAACAAGATTATAAATAAACGTTGAGAGGATATGGATAAAACAGAAATCTCATACAATGCTGGCTGGAGTGCAAACTGGTGCAGCCACTACGGAATACAGTACGGAGATTCCTCAAAAAACTAAGAATAGAACTACCATGTGATCCAGCTATTCCACTGCTAGGTATTTGTCCAAACAACATGAAAACACAAATGTGCACATATGCACCCCTATGTTCACTGTGACATTATTCACAATAGCCAAGTCTTGGGAACAACTGAAGTGCCCATCAAGGGAGGAATGGATAAAGATTCTCATACTACGTGAAGTAAGTCAGAGAGAGTCAAATACAATATGATCTCACTCATAAACTGAAGATAAAAACACGGCAACAACACACACACCCACAGAGACAGAGACTGGATCGGTGGTTACCAGAGAGGAAGGAGGGAAAGAGGTGACTGGGCACGAGCAAGGTGATGGAGGGTAATTAGTCTTTGGGTGGTAAACATGATGTAGTCTATACAGAAATAGAAATACCACGATGTACACCTGAAATTTATACAATGTTATAAAACCAATGTTACCTCAATGAAAATAATTAAATTTAAAAAAAAAGAAGAAAGAAAAAATTATCTGGGGCACACCTAGGAAAAGGGTTGACTTAATGGTGTTTTAACCTTATTAATGCACAATAAATGGGCTGGATAATTCTAAACTGACAGAATGATTTCTCATAGCTAGAGAATAACCCTTCTTCCTCACCTTTTCTCCTTTTAAGGAAATAAAGTATATTAAAGATAAATAAATAAATAAAACAAGAGTGTACTGAAGTACTTTTTTCTAATGTCGGATTTCCCTGTGTTACTATGGCATTCCCCACCTCAAGCACACAGCCCCATCGCAACACTGCTGAGCAGAGACAGCCTCTGAATTAGTTTAAAATACCAGCACGCAGACCATCATGAAATATATCCTGACTTTAAAGACTGGCTGTAAGATACACCAAAGAATAAAATTCAGTTAAGAGCTGGAGCAAAAGAAAATACAGGGAAAATGCCTTTTTTTGTTGTTATTTTGGTTTCATTTGTTACTTTAGGTTTCTCTCTCAACCAATGAGAAGGCAGGCCTGCTTCCTGAGATCCCACAAGAAAACCATGCATTCAGAAGTCTATATAAGACTCCATTTCATTTGGAACATAGTTCTCACACAGGAAAAACCAGAACACCATGGCATTCTATCTAAACCATAAGCAATACTTGGAAGAAACATGAAATAAAAGCTGTTAACTTGCTTTTACATCAACAATTGCAGGACAAAATGTGGTCCAAATTATCCCAAAGCACTTGGTACATGACAAAGGATGGCAGAAATGTACACCATCAGAATCAGGGGCTGATAATTTACAAATTTGCTGGGCTTACAGTAAGGCCTACGGGTGGCAAGGGTGAGATAAAAAGTGGACCTCACGAACTAAAGGATCTGCTTACTCTCTGTAGAAATGGTGGGGAGGCTTTCAATTTTTCTACGGCAACACAGCACGGTGAGTGTAGCAATATATTTTTCCACAGGTGCTTTTCCAACCAATATTTTTGGTTTTCAAGATCCATTTTATATAAAGTCTCATGTAGAAGCAGGAAATACATGATGGTGGTAGTGGCTGCTGTCTTATGTTTTGGGGGTGACAACGTGAGACAACCACTCACCTGAGGTAATTCTGACAGCTGATTTCCGTCCAACCAGAGATCCTTCAGATGGAAGAGAGCTCCGATTGATTCTGGCTAAAACAAAAAGAACAATGTTATGGTAACAAAGATCCAATTTTCAGTCTTCCATTAAGAAACAAAGAATCCTAATTCAACAGTTAATAATTGGGTACCATTAAGAAACAAAGAATCCTAATTCAACAGTTAATAATTTGCTGGTACTTCTCCCCCTTCCTAAAAGCACGCCCAACACTCTCCAAGAACGCCAGTCATTTCCACGTACACCCATCATCTCTAGTCCCGATCCTCCCACCCCTGAATCATAACTCCTAACCTGTGTGAACTGAAGAACATTCGTTAACGTTGCCAAGCTATATCTGTGGAAATGCTGGTTTATAGCATCCCTACAGATCTCCCCAAAAACATATAATTTTTTTGGTAAGGAAGATTAGCCCTGAGCCAACATCCATTGCCAACCCTCCTCTTTTTGCTGAGGAAGATTGGCCCTGAGCTAACCTCCGTGCCCATCTTCTTCTACTTTATATGTGAGATGCCTGTCACAGTGTGGCTTGATTTTGTGAACATAACAAAGGGCAAAGTTAAATCCAAATCTCTCTTCAATACAGACTTACCAAATTATATATTTCATTGTTTCCTAAATCAAGTTCTTCTAGCCTCCGTAGCTGGGTAAGAGAGCTATTTAAAAAAAAAAAGGGGGGGGGAGGTCTTAGACAGTACTTAGAAATGCTGAGCAATATGACATTCCTCACTAGGACTAGTTTCCAAAAATAAGATTCATTTGGACTTTACGGAAGTAAACATTGCATAGGGAGGACTATTAAGAGAAGAATGGCATCTCCCAAACTTTCCAAAAGATACACAATCTCTTTTTAACAAAATACTGTAGTTCTTTTTTTTTCCTTCTTCAATGTTTAAAGAAATTCATTCGGTACAAAACCTCCTCTTATTTTCCCCAGAGACTCACTCAGGAAGATACGTAAGAAGATTCTCTCTCAGTTCCAGTGAAGCCAGGTTATAAAGACTAGAAATGAACAGAAGAAAAAAGTATAAGGAAAATTCCTGAGATTCTTCCTATCCCCCTCCCCACACACCCACTCCACAAGCAGCAATGCAATAAAACCTTGCACATCACCTCCCAGGGGAAAAATATTTATGACCACCACTCCCACCAAAAACAACAGTCTCTACCTCCTGAATTTTACTGTTAAAATGAAAACCCTCACTCAAATACCTTGTACGTTTGACATGTGAAAATAACTCACTCGTCATTGAAAGACAACCACTCCTGGGACCAAGACAGAAGCCGGATATGTGCTTCCAGACTTTAGTATGTCAAAAATGTGCCGTTACCATCAGACAGTGATGCCTTTAATCTCACAGAGCTCAGAGCTCTCCTTCCAGACAGCAGTGGGAGACCACCCCCTTTGAAAGGAGTGTGCATCTCAATGCAGAGAGTGCAGGTGCTCGGCTTAAGCTCATGCCCTCACAGAGCAAGTGACAGCAGCGTTAGGGAAGGAACTGCAGTCACAGGCATCAGGGATAAGGCAGTAACGCACCTCTCGCGGTGCCTGGAACACAAGGCTGACTAAATAGATGGTAGCGATAATAACGTTGCTTTTATTCTTATTAAACCCCAGGATGGCGCTCTTTTCAGCAGACTCTCCTGCCTCTCAGGTATAATCCACGTTTTCTGGGGGCACGGTGAAAGGAGACAGATGTTCTCCGCAGACACTGGTTATCTGGGAGGGATTCTCACAGGCGGGGGCACTGCTGCCTCGCCCGGAACCCCACACCTCCAAGCAGAGGCACACGCACAACCCCGACTCAGGAGATAACCGATTCATCTGTCACTCCAACAGGCATTGCACTAAGCTCTACACCAACTGCAAACTCAAACTTGTGCGAACGTCACCATAGTGACATCCAGAATTGGAGGACTTTTAAGTGGAGCGCACAGGACACAAGGAGTCAGACATCATCCCAACACTGTAATCCGCCTTAATCCTGTATTCTCCTTCCAACATAAAAGCCAGAATCATGGGGACTAAGGAAGCTGGTTTCACAACACGAGAAAATGTAAATTCGATCGGCCTGAACAGTATGTATACATACTAAAGCCCATTTGCTTGAAAATGTATTTTAATTATACTATGAAATGCACAAATTCTCTAACTCCTTCTCCAATTCTTGAAAACTGAATAGCTTTCACAATTAAAGCAAGAGCAAATAAATAAAACTCTTTAGAATATATTTTTAAGAAAAATCAAAATCCCTACTAACATGTAATTACACATTTAACAGCGACATTCTTCAAAAAACTGTAGTCAGGTGGGTGTAGCTCCTAGTTCCACTTCCTCTGGGCAAAATATTCAAGAAACAACAGTGGGAAGGAGAAGGAGGTGAGAAGGACGCCACCCCGCATCTACTCCCCAGAGCATCTCTACATACGGGTGAAAACAGTTTAACAGTAACCGTAAGAGTAAAAATGTAAAAACAAAAGGCTTTGCTTTCAGTTTAAAATTTTCATGTAACCCCAAGCCAGTTTGATTGCAGAAGTGGTGCTCATTTGGCTATTTTCACATTTATATTTTAAAAATCACTGAGAGAATTATCATTTTTATCTATTCAACACATTACTTTCAAAACCTATTCTGACATACTAAAGACATCCACTAATAAAAGGAGGGAAAAGTCCCTCTTTGCTTTACAAACGTTACTTGCTGGGCACCATCAAAAGCACCTTAAAAAGCAGTTTACACACGCCTGATGCTGTCTGCAGCCTTGGTCCGAGGCCTGCAGCCTGAAACAGAGAACAGCGCTGGGGAGACACCTGCCCCTCCCTGTGGCAGGAGGCGCTGTGCAATGTCCTTACACAGGTCATTGCTTGATCAGTAACAGCCCAGTCCATGATGACATGATTAGGAAAGGCAGGCTCTGTGTGAGGTCCATTAGAAAGCAGCACAGCCACCATTCAAACCTGCTCCAAAGCCAGAACTCCCGCCCCCACCCTACACTGCCTAGAGGCACCTTGGGGCCCTCCATTCTCTGGAACGCTCTCTCTAAAATTTACATTTTAAAAATCATATTATTTTGGGTAAATATATAAGTCTTACCTTCTTAACCACACCAAGGACACTGGGACTTTTATTGGTTTATGTCACTTTAAAAATATGATACACATTTTAAAGGTATGTTTAAATGCTGTCTTGAGGATAAAAGGCATAGGCCACAGTTATTAAAAGCAAATACTGCTTGAGCAAAAAATGCCAACAGACTTATGGACATATAGAACTTGATGATAATGTCATGTTAGATTAAATGCAGAGTTCCCAGTCTATCACACTAACACCCGAATAGAACATCCTGTTAAGTAAAAAAGTTCTGACTACAAAACCTCTTAGTTTCTATTGTTTTTAGAGAGCAGGGGAAAATGTGAACGTATGGGTGTTACAACAACAAATATCATATTTTTGTAACCTTTCAAAATTCAAAAATTAATGTAAAACAAGGCATACAGAATAGCAGCCTTTCTGAGTTGATGCTTCCCCAGCATTTAAAACTATTTAAAATGAACTCACTCAGATATTATATCAGACTCCACGGACCACTGATGCCACTCGGAAAAGAGCCCCCGGAGTCTGAGGCGAGAGGGGCCTGAGGCTTGGACTCAAACCCCGCCTGTGCCTCACTGACCAGCTGGATTTGCTCGGCTGAGGGCCTTCACCACCATACCTCGATTTCACCTACAAATGAATATAATCATCTCTACCACGGCGATCAGGGCATAATATATTTTCCCTTCAAGTTAACAGAGCCAGTTTTGTGCCTTATTTCCTTGAGACGGGCCCTGTCCCTAGGCACAGTCAGGTACCTTACAAGTGCATGTAACCTGAGTCAGGTATTCTGGAAGATTGCTACAAGACGCAATCAACCACAGGAGTCATCCCCATCACAGAACACTCCTCAAAGGACAGGTCCTACAGATGGTGAGCTGCTCGCACTGGCCAACTTTTAACTAATCAGATATTGTCCCTAACTGGTGACCAATTAGACAACAAGGAACAGGAAACAAAGGGATAGCTTTGACTCCCATCTCTCATATGAGCCCAAACCTCAGCAGATAATCTGCACTAGTCATTCTCAGCTCAGAGAATCATTAACTGATTCTAGAATGAAACCATGGGTTTGGTTCTCACGGGGAGCTTGCCTTGGATAGTCCCAGACCCAGTGCAGAAGCCCACTCGAGCACGTGGTTCTCCAGACTGTTCTAGTAACAGCGACGTAAACCAGGATCTGCCTGAGTGCAGATCTAGACCAGAGATATTAACACTAAAATGAATGAAAGAACGAATGATCGCCCTTCCTAGTCTTTCAGAAGACAGCATCTTCAATGGAGACTTCAGGACAGTGCCTTCCCCATCAAGGCAACCTATTCAATTCAACGCAAACATCTCTGCATCTCTTACAGTACCTAACAAGGAACACACTGCTGAGAAGTGCTGCAGTGGGGGATGTGATCCCAATTCTGTCCATTTCAGAGGTCAGGCCCTTCATCACCAGGCCAACAGAAACACAGAGACCCCAACTCCACATACATTTATTAGACACTTCAGTTAAAACATGCTGTTATAGAGACAAAAGAAAGCAACGGATGTTTCCAATACTTTTACAAATGTGACAAAAAGCCAGACACTTGAGACACAGTAAGAATTACTGGTCTTTAATATTCCTACTACTACTACTGACAGAAGCAGCTCATTATACGACACAGTGTTGTAAGTGCTTCACCAGAATTAACTTTCTGGGTGAGAACACTAAGGCACAAAGGGGGATGTGAGCAAGGTCTCACACGACTGGCGGGTGGCAAGGCCCGGATTCACCAGGGAACCTGCATTTTAATCACTGTCTTCTGTCTCTCACTCTTGAGTTGTTAAGTCAACTCTGTGACTAGGTAATACGTTAATATCTATTTTTAGGTAGTAAGTAACAAGTTTTCCTCCCACCTTTGTCCCTCATCTATCTGGTTTCCCACCACTGCAACCTTTCCCATGGAAAATCACCTTTTTTGTTAGTTACTTATGCATTCACCTAGACTTTTCTTTTATGTAAAGACGAGCGGGTATGAAGACAGAGTCTCGTCCTCCCCTTTTTTGCACGAAAGACAGCATTCTGTATACATCTGGAAGTTTGCTCTCCTCAATTAACAGATTTTTGTCTCATTTACTAGCTGTATATACCAGCACTTTTTTTTTTATAATTGCATAGTATCTCACTGTCTATATATACCTTAATTTTTTTAACCACCCCCCTATTTAACAAACATCTTACACGTCAATTTCCAGCAAATTAAATTTCTGTGCAATACTGTTGGAATGACCTCATCCTCCTCCTACATAAAACATGACTTTCTAGCCTCCCTGTCACTCCCACCATTTCTACCACCAAACGGAGTTTAAAAAAAAAATCTAACAAGCTCCTGCAGGAAGAGAGTGTGTTGAAGCATTTCTCCTCAGCACACTAATGCTTAAGCTTTCACACAGTTCATGATAGCAGGGACAAAAGTTCTACTCTTGTAAGTCAGAATGCAGGCTAGCCGTATTTTTAGGATTCTATTTCAGGGACTGGATGAGTGGTTACTTTAAAGAATTTACATCTGTTCTCCACTATATTTTAAAAAAACCCTTTTAATCCTCTTGGATTTTTTTTTTTTCCATTTTGATGGCCAAAATCATTAAGAAAATAAAGCATAAAATAAATTAAGAGAGCCCAAGCAAACAAATGGTAGTGAAATATAAAACCTACAAACATTTATGACAACGTTTGACTAGGGAAAACAATATTGATGGGGATCGGGGAGTTGCTTTCACATTCACAGTATTCCTGCTTTTTCAATACCAAATTCGTATTTAAGAATCTGGTTACAAACTTCCTTATGGTGGCTTGTCCTAGAAATTCTTCTAAAAATATTTTTGTTTCTGAAATAATACTTTATAGAGATTCCTAGCCCTCAAAAAAGAGCATTAAATATGGTAACAGTTTTCAAAAAGAAGATTTATTCCTCTCGATGGCATGCACTCCTAATACAACACAGGTAAGCAGGCCAGCCCCAGGTCTTGTTAGCAAGGGCAGTGGCTTACCTAGTACAAGCCCAATCAAGGGAAGGTCAGCTTGGAAGGGTCGCAGACAGAATCAGACCCACACCCTCCGCGTCAACCTGCAGAGGACCCAGAGTCTACCTACTTGCTCTGTTTCTCTTAGCAAGCCGTCATAATTAGATGTTTATTGATGATAACCATTTAGTGACTGCCAACCACGTTTTGGGCACCATGCCAGTCCATTACATAGACTCCTCCTTCTCCTTTAAGAATGCTGTTTTTTGAGGAGAAAATTTTACCGAACAAAGCAGAGATGTTCAGATATATTTAGGCAAATTTACTTTTTTTTCTTGAGGGTATCAGTTTCTTAAATGGTAAAGGATATGGAATCTCATGGCGACAGCTACACAAAGTAAACACAAAGCAGCATGCTCCCCTTCCTAGATAGCCCAAATTCTCCATGCGTTCCCACTGGGGTTTTCGTATCCTCCCAAACTCCACTCCCATTCCGTATCACCTGAATGTTCTGGAGGCTCCGGCTGTGTGTACCTGCCTGATCACCAGGTGTAAGTAACTGAGACAAAATGACCTCAGCACATTACTCATAAGGCGACGTTACCAGCTTTTCCCGTAAGAATAAACTAGGTCAATTTCCCAGGTAGAGTATCATCCCTCAGCAGTATTAGGCTTCCAGTTTGCCTAAGGTCCATTCTCTTCTTTTTCTGAGATACATTTCACATACTATGAAACTCACCTCTTTAATGTGGACAATTCAGTGGTTTTTAGTATATTCACAAGGTTATATAAACATCACCACCACCTAATTCCAGAAAATTTTCATTACCCAAAAAGAAACTTCATACCCATCAGAAGTCATTCCTTATCCTTGCACTGCTCTTCCCACCCCCACCCACTCCCACCCCAGCCACTGGCCACCACTAACCTAATTTCTGTCTCTATGGATTTGCCTACACTAGACATTTCATAAAAATGGAATCATACAGTGTGTGGCCTTTTCTATCTGGCTTCTTAACATGTTTTCAAGGTTCATCCACGTTGAAGCAAGTATCAGTACCTCACTACTTTTTATGGCTGAATAACATTCACTTAAACGGATATACCACATTTTGTTTATCAGTTCATCCACTTATGAAAATTTGAGTTGTTTCCACATTTTGGCTACCATGAATAACATTGCTATGAACATTTATGTACAAGTTTTGTGTAGACATATGTTTTCATTACTCTTGGGTATATGTGACTAGAAGTGGAATGGCTGGATCATATGGTAACTGTGTTCAACATTTTGAGGAAGGACCTGCTCCCCTCAAATAAGGGACTACAACATTTTACATTCCCACCAACAATGTATAACGGTTTCAACTTCTCCCCATCCTCATCAACATCTGTTATTGTCTTTTTGATTACAGTAATCTAGTGAGCGTGAAGTGGTATATCATTGTAGTTTTGATGTGCACTTACTGATGACTAATGATGTTGAGCATCTTTCCATGTGCTTATTGGCCACTTGTATATCTTCTTTGAACAAAGGTCTATTCGAATTCTTTGCTCATTTTTAATTGGGTTCTCTTAATATTACTGAGTTGTATGAATTCTTTATATATTCTGGATATAAGACTCTTGTTAGATACATGATGTGCAAATACCTTCTCCCACCAGTAGGATGTCTTAACTTTCTGGATAGTAGCTTTTGATGCACAAGTCTTTAGCTTTGATGAAGTCAAATTTAACTATTTTTTCTTCTGTTGCGTGAGCTTTCGGTGTCATATCTAAGAAACCATTCCCTAATCAATGTCACAAAGACTTAGCCCTATGTTTTCTTTTTTGTGTGCGTGAAGAATATTAGCCCTGAGCTAACTACTGCCAATCCTCCTCTTTTTGACGGGGAAGACTGGCCCTGAGCTAACACCCATGCCCATCTTACTCTACTTTATATGTGGGACACCTACCACAGCATGGCTTTTGCCAAGCGGTGCCATGTCCGCACCTGGGATCCAAACCGGCGAACCCCGGGGCGCCGAGAAGCGGAACATATGAACTTAACTGCTGCGCCACCGGGCAGGCCCCTATCCCTGTTTTCTTATAAGAGTTTTAGTTCTTACATTGAGGTCTCCACTCCATTCAGAGTTAATTTTTGTATGTGGTGTGATGTCAGGTATAACTTTATTCTTTTGCATACGGATAAATATTCAGTTATCTCAACATCATTTGTTGAAAAGATTATTTTCCCTCATTGAATTGTTCTGCCACACTTGTCAAAATAATTTAACCATAAGTACAAGGGTTTATTTCTGAATTTCCAATTCTATTCCGTTGATCTATATGTCTATCCTTAAGCTTGTTTCACTCACTCTTGATTATTGTAGCTTTGTAGTTAAGTTTTGAAAATTGGAAATGTAAGTCCTCCAACTTTCCTCTTTTCTCTTGAAGACTGCTTTGGCTATTCTGTATCTCTTATATTTCTATATGAATTTTAGGATCAACTCGTCAATTCCCGCAAAAAGTGAGTTAGGATTTTGCTGGGGACCAAGTTAAATCTGTAGATCAATTTGGGGAGTATTGCTATCTTAACAATGTTGTCTTCCAATCTATCAACACAGGATATCTTTCCATTTATTTAGGTCTTGTTTAATTTCTTTCAACAATGCTTTGTAGTTTTCAGTGTATTCCTAAGTATTTTGTTCTTTTTTGGTGCTTTATAAGTGTAATTGTTTTCTTAATTTCATTTCTGGATTGTTCAATGCTAGTATGTAGAAATACAACTGATTTTTGTGTATTAATCTCGCATCCTGTAATCCTGCTGAAGTCATTTATTAGCGGTAATAGGTTTTTGTGCATTCCTTAGGATTCTCCATATATAAGATCATGTCCAGCTGCAGGTTAACTCATCTTTGAAAAGTAAAAAATGCAGTGTGTAATTTATCTGAGTAGAAATTGATACAACTGATCTCAAGGAAAATATTTTCATATTAACATGCTCTTTTGAAAGACAAACTCAGTCACACTTTGTACCAATGTTTGAAAACTCCTTAAAGCAAAATTATCCTTCTTAGATTTACCAGTGGAATCTTCCAAGTGTTTTCAGCGATAGTAAAGCAGAAGGCCATGTTCACTAGGCACTCGTTTTCAAGGGCATATCTGAAATTTTCTTGAAGCCTATCGAAGACTTGCAACTCTCCTCTCTAAGAGCCTACTGGAGGTCCCCTCCCCTACTGCTGCCCTTCAGGCTAACTGGTATCTTCAATGATATGTAAAGTCATTTACTTAATGTGACCCCAACTTTTCTACAAGGGATTTAAAGAAGTCTTGAAAAAAATGCAAATGTGCAAAAAGTTTCATGAAACGGAAAATCAGGGCCTTGGAAGGGAGGAAGAAACTGATGTGCTCATCGTGAGGCATCACACGGTAAAGGAAAAGCAGCCTCTTCAAGGAAGAACCGAAGGTCCAATCCCAGCTCTACCACCCACCAGCGGCCCCAACCTGGGCAGGGGACTGATGCCCATTTTACAGACACAGCCAGTGAGGCTTGGGATGGTTCGTGCTAACCTTATGAGGACAGTGTCGTAATGAGACAGCACATGTGCCTAACAGAGCACCCACCCGCTATAAAGAGGGGTCAGCAACCCTCTCCCTGGGTTCCTTATTGCCTTTCATCACATGGAAATAACACAGCCTCTCTCAGTGAGCATTGTGCTTTCTGGCAACAAAAGCAGAAGAGGAAATGTGATAAATGTCAGAACTGTTATTAAAAGGAAGAAGCTTACCGATTCTTCTGGTGAGGTATTTTTTTCCCTAAAAATACATATTTTTAAAATCTCTCCCTAATGGCTCCTTATATGGGGGGAATCAAGCAATATTAATGGACAATACATACTCCTATTAAAAGGTTTTAGAGCAATGGAAGGTTTTTTTCATAATTGTTTCTTTATATCAACTTTTTATAGAAACTGAGTGTGCAGCATTAAGACAAAAAAGAGACTGTGCAAGAACAGGCTAACGTGGTCCTGGCACAAAGCTTTCAGAACCCACCTGGATTACCTACGATGTCAGGCTGGAAGCCAGCAGAGTGAAGGAGGCAACACTGTGTGCCTTGTCCCATGTGTTTGTTCAGTATGTCAGAGCGATGCCAGGGTCGGAACAGACGCGAAGAGAGTTTAACAACCGAGACGCCCACTGTTTCGGGAACAAGGTGACCCAGGTGCACGCGCTAATTACATGCACACAATCAAACACTGAACAACTAGACTTCTGTGCACAAAGGACTACAGTGCTTATGGCGTGGGCAGTAAAGGGGAAGGCTGGGGAACCTGGGAACCTGTTTCACCTCCTCCAGTCACTGGAGGAGGCCTGATGGAAGAGCTAGAAGTTCAATCATTAAGTGAGGAAAAATCTCAGCCTCTTGGAAAGAGAGGACGCAGGTACAAACGTTTACCATTCACTTTGAAAAGGCTCGGAAGCTTTCTGCCTGGCCTACGCCAAGCTCAGTGGGATCAACTGCACAGGAAACCTCCACCATGCAGGCAGCTGCAACCATCAAGCACGTGCTACTGAGCGTCTGAAACAGTGGGCTCTGAACTTGAAAAATATTGGCAGCAGGCTTTTTTATTTTTATTTTTTATTTTTTTTGAGCAAGATTAGCCCTGAGCTAACATCTGCCAATCCTCCTCTTTTTGCTGAGGAAGGCTGGCTCTGAGCCCACATCCCTGCCTATCTTCCTCTACTTTATATGTGGGATGCCTACCATAGCATGGCTTTTGCCAAGCAGTGCCATGTCCACACCCGGGATCCGAACCGGCGGACCCTGGGCTGCCAAAGTGGAACATGCGCACTTAACCACTGCGCCACAGGACGGGCCCCAACAGCAGGCTTTTTTAAAGCAAATACTATATGCAACGCTAATACAACAAAAACAAAAAGCTAATTAACAGAGCTGTGCTGGCACAAACAGGGATCAGCAGAGGCACCCACCAGAGCACTGTTCTCACCCTCCAAAGCGCCCTGGAGGGACTGCAGTGGAATCCCAGGGGTCCAATCAAGCAGAGCTTGAGAACCACTGGTCTGGAGCTGCACCGGTTCCCAAACATCCTATTCTAGAAGGTGGTCCCCACACATTTAAGGATATACCTTCAAAAGCCTTATAATTATTTTAAAAATATACTAAGTACTATGTACCAATATATTGCATATACTATCAAATATACGTAGAAACAAAAATTTTCATTATTTATTTATTTTGGTGAGGTAGATTGGCCCTGAGCTAACATCTGTTGCCAATCTTCCTTTTTTTTTTTTTCTCCCCAAACCCCCAGTAGACAGCTGTATATCCTAGTTGTAAGTCATTCTAGTTCTTCTATGTGGGACGCCGCCACAGCATGGCTTGATGAGTAGTGTGTAGGTCTGTGCCCAGGATCCGAACCAGCAAACTCCAGGCTGCCGAAGTGGAACACAGGAATCATCTGGCCATGGGGCCAGCCACCAGAAAGAAAAATTTTTAAGTAGAAGATAAAACAAAAGAAAAATATTTAAAAATACTTCATTAAAGACACAAAAATCTTTTTGGCTCTCATTAGTGTGAGCAACAGGATTGAAAATGCTACATTATGCACTTAATCCTTTCTTTTACATTTGGGGAGAAAACAATTGATTCTAAATTGTTGTGTTTGACGCTTGGTTTAATGGCTGTAATCGATGAAAAAGATAATTCACAAAGTCACACTGAACCAAAAGAACTGCATCATCAGCGGCATGTATTAAATCATACTAATTTTTAAAAACTTCTGATTATGGAAGGTCTTTGTTGAAACCCAGCTGATCAATTACCATCGTCCTGGATGTCAATCACTTGTTCGTGAAGGCTAACAAGAAGGTGTTGCATTTTTAACAAAAAAGTGTTTAAAAAATCCATATAAGGTGAGTTAGTTTCTCACTTAATGTTAAATGCCACCTTTACTTCGGAAGGCTGAGTGATGAGCCATCACAGAAAAGGGTCACCAAATCTGGGATGCTTTTATTTTAGTAAAAGAAAAATCTGTGCCTATGCATGAGGTAGCCAGTATACCTCTGTGTGGTTCCAAAGATTTTCATGATCATTCTTCATCTCATTACAAAGTACTATAAAGACTCTACTAATTGAGAGACTTGCTTTATGACAGCAGCCATACTGGTGAGTACCTGGCGTGCAGCCACATAGCATAGGACGTGAGCTGCAATGCTTTCTAGTCTAGGCAGGATGCCAGTTTCTTCCCATACACCAATGGCTGAGGCTGTGCGCTCTCAAGTATTCACAATTGTGCACTCAAGTATTCAAGAGAGCAGCAGCTTATGGCTGTTGTGCACGGAGGCACCAGGGAGGCAGCAGCAAAGTTAAGGGAGCACCGCAGAGCATCTTACATCTGAGAGGGACACAGCACTACTCAACCTCTGTGAGCCAACATGTGAACTCAGCATTAGACAGTACTACAGCCCTTTCAAGGACGTATCTTTGCAAGATGGGTTTTCAGCGACTGCTGCAATAAAAGGCAAGTGAAAAATCCATGTAGAAAACGAAAGGAGGTGCAGATTGAAAAGTTGAGCAGTGCCCAGGTACTGCTCAGGTACCCACATCCCATAATAAATAATTGGGGCTATTTAAGCATGAAATAAAAAATTGTCTCAATGTATACATATTACTTTTTCAAACAGCTACTAGGTTGTTAGGACAAAAACACTCGTGAAGTAGTTTGGATCTAACTACTTAATAAACAGAATATTAGGTATCACTAGGGGAAGTAAGAAAACGTTACTGAGTCCTTAACAGCCCTGGGAACCACGGTCCTACAGTGACGGCAGGTGGAGCTGTGGAAAAACAGAGGACTGGGACCAAGAGAGCCGCACTCCTGCTCCAACGCTGCCATCAGTTCCCAAACACTCTTCAAAAACTGACTGACTGGGCAAATCAAACCCATCATGGGAAGGTGTCTGCAGGTGTCCCCAGCTCCAAGCTGCTGTGAGTCTGCTTGCCCTAGGTAAAGGCTTGGCTCTCTCCTGCAGGCTGCACACTCCTGTCCACCCGGAGCAGGCCTGAGTCCTTGAGAAATCCATAGCTTTCCCAGTTAACACCACATACTGTGCTTGGTGCCAAACAGAGAAACAGAGGTGCTGGTTTCCCTGATGCTCAAAAGGCCGCCACTGCGGTGGCTGACCCATCTGACCAAATAAGCAGGGTTAATTTATGCAAAAACCTCCACTTTGGAATCCACAAGGTACAGTATCAATCACTCAAATGGCCATTTCATGTCTTTCTCAAATTTTTTGGAATGTCAAATATTTGTGCCTTGTTTACAAAACCTACTATCTCTGAGAAGTTGTTTAGTTACCAAATATTTGGTTAAAAGCTCTAAAAAGAAAACATTTGGGAATCCTTTGGGAAACTGAAGAATCCTTTCCATGAGGAAAGTTCGCAAGTTTCAAAGAATAGTTTGCTTAAACTATAGTATACGTATGCATATATATGAGATTTCCTCAACAATTCACCACTTCAACTGTTTCGAGCATCTTTTCAGCACGGTCTAGGACACCAGAGGTGCCCAATCTTCTCCAGAGAGGAGTTTGTTCTTTGATGGTTTCTTTCTACTAAGTGCAGACAGGCTGTTACTTCAGCCTGCGTAAACCTTAAATCCACAGGCAGAAACCAGGGGGTCTCTTGCTATGGTAACAAAAATTATCAGCAACTAGACATAGGAAACTCTTTATTTCCCATTTAATTTCATAAACTGACTTATAAGAATCAGTCGGTTCACTTATCTGATCCCCAGAGTGTTACTTCCTGGGTGATTATTCACTACAGGGTTCAAGCTCAAAGTGGCATTTTGTTCTGGAAACAATCAGTATACATATGGCTGTAATAGTAACACAAGCTGATAAAGTCTAAAATAAAAACAAATAAACAAAAAAACACTACCCTTATTATTGATAGAAAATTCAGATACACAAGAAATCCTGAACATTCACAAAAACAGGTACAGATATTAACTGAAAAGATACGATAAAAAATATTGTAATTTATTCTAAAATGATTATTAAATAACATTTTCCATTGAAACAATGCAGTGGGGAGTGAGGAGGCACTCTGGTTGAATAAGGACATAGTTTCTCTCAAAGCATTAAATCTTTTTAACAAGACATGGCTGGGGGGATAGAAGGGCGGTGGTAGCTGAGAAAGAATGGGAGGGAGGGAAGCAAGGGAATTCAATTCCAAAGGCAGGAGGAGACAGGGCACTTCCTATCAGCAGGTCTACTGGCACAGCGTTAACACGTCAGCGTAAACCTCAGAAAGACAAGGAAGGACTTGCTGCTGAAACAGGGGTCAGCCAGTTGTCCTCTGCCTGCTCAGCAGGGAACTGAGGGGGTAAAGTTGTCTGTTAAAAACTCCAGTAGATCTTAGGAAAGAGAAGCTTTGCAGAACAGACATCTGTCAGACACGCTGCAGTTCTCAAAAAGCAAGTTTCTGTTTCGTCTTAGAACTTGGGCAGGACAGGTAAGCACAAGGGAAATCCTTTACGACACTAGGCAACACTGGTCCACCAGGTTAGGCCGGCCACACTGGTGGTTAAGTGGTTAAGCACTAGCCATCAGCCTGACCTAACCCACTGTACGTCCTGGAGGCATGGAAAAGATCTGCTAGGATAATTCAATTCATTCGTCTGTGCAAAGGTATAACAGAACATTTACTCACCAGCATACACCTCCTTCGAGGGAGTTTATTTCTTGCCGTGCTGTCCTCTCTGACCTCTAAGCCAGCGATGTGGAAGTGTGCCCACCCCACCCCACCAGTCTCCCATCTCCACGCCTGCCCTCCAAGCACACTACTCTCACTCCCTATTCTCCGGTCTAGGCGCACAAACACTGGCAGACACAGCAGTTGCTTAGGGGCACATACACTAGGTTTTCAGTGGAGCCGTTCGGTGGCTCTCCTCCCTAACATGATTTTAAATTACTGAGTGGCAGTTTACAACACCTG
This sequence comes from Equus quagga, assembly GCF_021613505.1. Classification (NCBI taxonomy): domain Eukaryota; kingdom Metazoa; phylum Chordata; class Mammalia; order Perissodactyla; family Equidae; genus Equus; species Equus quagga. The sequence continues at coordinate 12,815,779 of NC_060281.1, forward strand.
TACACCACATGCTACTTTGCTTAAATTAACTACTCTGGAATCCCTCAGTTTAAAGAGAGCTTCCAAACAAATTAGGTTTTTCACTAGTAACAAGCAGCAGCATCCTTTTTAACCATTAAAATTTAGGATGCAAAACTGGAGGCAAAAACGCGGGAGGCTGGCTATGATCTTTCTTGAGGGCGACACTGAAGATTGAATAGACAGCTTTCCGAGTAGAAAAATCAGAGCTGTAAAAGGTAAGGGGAGTGGAGCTGATGACAAATGCCCTTTCGCCCTGATATACACAAACTTCCCATAAAAACTTACTTGCCAATATTTTCAGGCAGGGACTGCAATGAGATGTCATTTACAGAAAGACATGTCAAGTTCTGTAATTCAGGAAAGCTTTCGGGTAACCTAAAACAAAACAAAATAAAACGTTAACTGAAAAAGTAAAGTGTCTAAGTAGTGTATACTAAACATACTTATGATGATTTCTTCTATACGCTAATTGAAATAACTTCCTAAAATCACATTAGATATGGCATGTCTGCCTTGTCTTCCTATATATAAGACATTTATAAGGAAAAAAAAAATAAGGACTTGATCCGCCTATAAGTACAAGGGCCTGATAAATACTTGTTGATAGGGTGATCCAGAAATAACGAAAGAGGAAAGTTATGCAAGCTCTAAGAATAAAGGGGAAAAATTGCTGTGAGACTACTGAGGGTCCAATGAAAAAAAAAAGATAAATAGTTGCTGCAGTTAAAGTGCCTAAGAGGGAACATACTATATTGATTAGCAGAAAATAAAGAGAAATGTCAGCCCACAAGATTACAATAAAACACAAGACAGCTGCTCAATAATTTTTTCCTGTAGCTTATAATCCCAGAGCAAAGCTATGGATTACTTAGAATTGATCAGTTGACAGCCAATTTCTACTTTCTTAACATTTTTTTTAATTCAATTTAAGATGCCAATCACTTGAAATAATTCTGTTTCACTATGTTCTACACAAAAGGAAATTTTTGATACTTTCCCTAAAATCCTACTGAAAAGCCACATTTCAAAATAAAATTATTGAAAAACTTACAAAGTTTACTTTCAATATTTCTATGGTTACCAATATTTAGAGAGAGAAAAAAGAAAACACCAACTGAAGGCAAAAAGATCTCCTTGCATCTAAAATGCCGAAGGTACTTCTACATAAATCTGACATTATTGACAACAGAACACAGAACTCAGTTTTCAGGAGGCGGGGGAGGACTTCTTGCTTTAGTGACATAGTGACAGTCTCTAGATTAGTCTTTCATTTCTTTCCTCTTTCCAGGTTCGTTTTTAAAAAACAAATCCTACGTTACTGTCTGGCATTTAATACAGCTAATTCCAAACTTCAAATCCAAATCCAGGCCCTGCAAGACGAGAGTATTAACTGGAATTTTCAAGTCATTGAAAGACATTCTTAGGAATGGTTTTTACAAAGTTCAAACCTCTTACATAGTGTAAGAGCGGTAAGATTTTTTATTGCTAATTAAAAAGATGCAACTTCTCTTTTCTGTCTGAGCTTTTACTAGAAAGTATATAGCATTTTATAATTTTAAAACTAGCTAAAATGATCTTAAACATAAGGAAAATGTATTTTTAAATGGCTGATTTGCTTTTTCACTTGTCCTTAACATGGAGAGCCAAACTAGTAGAATGTGAAAAGGAAGCACAGACTGAAGGTCAGGAGGAAGGAATTCTAGTCTGAACTGCCACTCAGAGGCTGCATGACCTCGAAAGGGCATTTAACCTTTATGAGCCTCAGTTTCTTCAACCACAAAATAAGTAGGCCAAGCTAAATAATTCTTAAGGTCCCTTTAACTCACAGATATCATCTTAGTTCTTAAAAATAGCACACTTGCCAAATTAAAAGGACTTTAAGAAACCCGCCATATAGGAGGCCAGGGTAAAAAGTGACTAAATCCTCACACAATGTGAGTGTGTTCTAGTGGAGAGAGTTTTGAGATAACAGTGCAATCATATGTCAGCAGACACTAGAAAAGGAAAACTGAAGAAGTAGGAAAAGAGATAAAGCAACTGAATGGATAAAAAAACTCAAGGGCAGCAAACTGAGCATTTGCCAGCTGCCTAACCCTACGAGCTGCCTCAAGGATGAAGAGCTTGGTTCCCTCAACGAACGTTTCCTGAGCACGTAGTCCATTCCAGAAAGCACAGGAGGGCTGGAGATACAACAATAAATAACAGAGGAATATAAGTTAACTTTCTGAGTCTAGTCGGGGAGTCTTGGTCAGAGCGATAACTTAAATGTCCATTTCAAGTGCTATGAAAGAAGCAGGCACAGAGCATTATGGAAGCCCAGGAGGGGACGGTGGGGAGTCGTCAGGAAACGGAGTGCTCGAGCTGCAAAGGAGGGCGAAGGGGCTGGCACAGTCGAACAGAGCAGGGACTCAAATAAATGCACACCTATGAGCACTTAGTCCAGCAGAGCGCCATGTCTGACACGGGCAACCGAGGGCGATGAAGGCGCCAAGACAGGCCGAGGTCAGATGGGGTGGGGAGGCTCGTGCAGCCCATGAAGGAACTTGGACTTTATCTTCTAGGAACAGGGAGCGACGGGAAGGTTTGGACGACGGCTAAGAAAGAGGACAAGACTAGAGGACGGGGATGACTCGGAAAGCCACGGGGTTAGAATGTACTAGATTACTATTTTTCACAAAAATAAATGTTATTAGTAATGCAATCACTGAAATTCAAAAGAGGAAAACCAGAAAATATCTTTAAAAACATATTTACTTCTCCAAAATAAGCAGATATGGGAAAAACAAGCCTAAATAGGGCATTCCCAAGCACTCCACACTCAAGAGGTCCCAAGCAATTTTGAAATGGGTGAGATGAATCCAAATTTAATCTCAATGTTAACAGATCCTTAAAAAAATACATAAATAAAAGCTTTTAAAAAGGGAAGGGAAATAAGCGGAAGGAAAATGTGCCTTTCTTCTGAGGCTACTTACAGCATCTTGAGAAATCTCAGAAACGGACCACTTGGCCCAGAGAGGCCTCTGGAACAGACTCCCGAGGGCTGTCCCTGCGTGGCCAGTGGGCACCAATTCAGTGATCCCGGCAACTCAGGTGCCTGGAAGCCAGTGGCCAGCGGGCTCATGACTGAGCCAGGAGCCACAAGAAGGGCACTCAACAGGACCGCTCAGTTCTGCCGAGGCAGTGTGCTGTGTCATATCACGAAGGACAAAGCTGGAATCAGCAGTATGATAAAACCGTGACAGGTGGCTGTATTTGGAAGGATAAACCAAACAAATCCTCAGAGCTATTGCTAAAGTAAGGAATAATGGGGTCGGCAGAGTTTTGTTGTTTTTGTTTTAAAAAGGAAAGTTAGAGAAAAGGTGAGAGAGTAAATACGTTTCAATACTAGAGTGGAAAAAATCTCTCTAATAGGACTTCTCCTTGGATAACTATGGGGTAAGCCCTCTGGGAGTTTAGAACTCAGTCTTACCCCACAAGAAGGAGGGTTCAACAGGGGCTTTACAAACTACTCCAATTCCTCATATTGCTTCAGAAACACACTCCTCACTTCTGCTTTGTACACTCTCCTGTGCCTCCCCTTATCCCCCAACAACATCCTTTCAGAGCTCCAGCAATAGTGTGCCTTTCACTGTGCAGTGCCACTTATAAATAATTGCCTGTGAAGGTTGGCCATCCTTGAAAGAGACAGCGATCCATCTCGGTACCTCCAAGATGGGTATCTTGATTGTGTTCTTTGCTTGGATCTCAAAAAAGAAATCCTTAGTACTATAGACAGAAAAGCAAGCAGAAAGTTTACCTAGTCAGTGGGTTCCCGCTGAAGTCAGCTATCTGTAGTGCTTTACAGAATGAGATGCTCTCTGGAATTTCAGGAATATCTGTAGGAGTAAAGAAAACGTCTATCATTTACCACCATTGCTAACAGTTTTCATCATCCTCAAGATGGACCACAGTCACAAAAGAATATCTGGAAATTACTACCTCCATTCACATGTGGCATGGATTTCTAAAGTATTTTGCTACATTTATATTATATTTGCTTTCCTAAAAGAAGATACATTCCTAACAGAAGCCCATTAAAGAAAAATATTAAAAACAACCACCACTAGCAGGTCCCATCACCCTATCAAAAGTACTGATGGCATTTTGTTGTAATTCCCATTAGGCTTTTTTCCTTATGTTTTCATTTAGTTGTATCAGTACAAAGTATTCTAACGTACGCATTTTTAAATTATGGATTTTCCTCTGATTACAAACATGACAATTTGGAAAATAACAGAAGAGTACAAAGAAGAAAATAAAAACAAACAACATTCCCTTCACCTAAGGATAACGTTTGTGATTATTTTTTTAATTGTCACTCATACACACACACACACACACACACACACACACACAGAATATGTATAAATAGATTATATTTCAAAATACTAGATTCATGCTGATTTGGTTTCTTTTACTTTACATTATTTTACATACCTTTTTCCCTGTCATTATTTTTCCATATAGTTTGTCATTCTTAATGGCAGAAAGCCTACTGCATACATTTTCACAATTCATTTAATCAATCCCCTGTTGTTGGACATTTACGTTGCTTCCAAGTTCCTGATGTTACAATTATATTTATGTCCATTTTTGATTACTTCTTTAGGCTAAGTTCCCAGCAGTGTAATTACCATGTCAAAGGCATTAACATCTCTACAGCACTTGACAAATATTGTTAAATTGCTTCAGATGGGGCAAGTTATACCTATTTATATTTCCATCAGCACGTACAAGGCGCCCAATTCAACATCTCTCCCCCTCCTTTCTTTCTCTTACATTTTAAAAAGCGCCAGTGTTATTGGTAAAATAATCTGGCAACATTTTGTTTTATAATCCTTTTATTACTAATGAGGCTGAATATTTTTCGCCATGTTTACCGGCCACTAAATATTGTGATTTTGAAATGACCAAAATTTTTATTTTAAATTCTTCTCTCTCAGTACGAAACCTGAGGTTACAGCTTTCAGGGCTTTAAAAGGCTGGTTCACAGCATTTAATTTCAAGAATACATTTATTTTGGACACATTAACATTAAGAAGGGCTAAGATAGAAAAGGTTCTCGTGGCCCCAAGCTGTTTCTCCTACCAGTTTGACAACCGCAAGCTGAGCCAAAACATACCTAATATTTCTAAACTGGGGGTGGCAGGGAGAAGAGAGAAATGAAGGGAAAAATGGATGCCCTGGTCCAACAACCACAAAGTAAGCAGAAGCTACATAAAAGCTTTTAGTTGACATTTAAAAGCCAAACACATTTAAATTTGGGGCAACATTCTCCTCACACTATTCTCTACTATGCAGTGTCATATAAGGGAGTGAAGAACAAACACTATGATCCTAGTTTCATAAATATAATAGCAATATACAGAGAGCTTGTCCACAGTTGAATCTGGAATGGAATTTTAAAACACACACACATTTGTGGGCCCTGAGCTACAACCGCAATGCTAGGCCCTTTCACACACATTCCTTTATGCAATCTCAGCATAAATAATTTTAACTTTCGTTCTGCGAAATGGACAATAAGGCTCGGAGAGATGCCGTGACTTGCACGTGGTAACAGGCCCGTTTCACTGACACTGGCCCTCCCGCGCTGAGGTCAGGGCACGGCCATGCGTAAGAACAAACGAACACACATAAATCCATGGCAGAATCAGCACTGCCATCCAGGCAAGTGAGGCAACAACACGCCACGGGCTTGCCTGGGTCTGAAAGGTGCTGGTCATTGCCCTGTGCACTCCACGATGGTCCCTCTTCTGCCACTACTTCAGGGCCTGGTGAGCAGTTTTCATAAGACTGAGAAAAGAAGTGCAAGTGACGCACCAGTCCCCTCAAAAGTGCCAAGGAAGAAGATCGAGCTGACACTAAAAGACAAATTTCACAGCAGCCTGCTGCTCTATCCAAGAAAAACACCGAGGAAACAGAGGAAGAAGAAAAGTACTTCAATCAGGTAGAAGTCTTGATACTTCTCAGAGCATCAGAGACATCACTGAAGCTGGGAAGATGGGCTGACAAGGGCACACAGGCAGAGCAGCTACAAGAAGCTCAGAGAGGGCTGGGGGGCATTCAGGGGTCTGAGGGTAACAAAACCAACCGCCAGAGAACACAGCTGCCTTGGTCCACGCAGAGCCGCTGGGAGGTCTGGCTCTAGGGAGGCGCTCTCCCCCAGGCTAGCCTACCTGCATACGCGGGAGAAACAGATCAACAACAGAACACAGGACTCCTGGCCCCAAAGACCACTTCTTCCCACCACGTGCAAGTTCCTAACCTGACCAGAAAGTATGCATCTGCCTGAAAAAATCAGAGCTTTAGACAAGGAAGGCAAGAGTGTGGTTTGAAGAGTCCTGATTAACATTAAGTTTCACTCTAGGCAAGTTACTAAAATATATCAGAAGAGAAAACTAAGGAAGGGAAATCTCTACTCATCCTTAAATGTCAGCTAAAATGTCACATCCTCGAGGACAACTTCCTCAGGCCCCCAGATTAGGTTGGATTCCCCTGCTCTCAGGTTCCTGGGGTTTCACCTTTGTGAGATCTGTCATGGTTTTCATCAAATAATTGCCTGTTGACAGTCAAGCCCCCTCACTAAACTCTAAGCTCGTTGGGAAAAAAGAGCACGTTGGTCTCGTGCATCGCTGCTTCTCCAAAGCTGCCACTATTAAGCATAAGCATTCGTAGGTTCTGAATGAATGAATGAGGAATACATCACCAAGCCTCTGCAAGGACAGTTGTTCTTTCGAGTGAGTCATGAAATATCCCCACAGGGTAGGTATTATCTCACTTTACCAGTAAGAAAACTGCTTAGTCCCAGATCTCTTAAAAGAGAAGGTATAAAGCTTGCAGGTTATTCCCAGCTGAAATCCCCTTTAACTGCTTCCCAAATGTTTTGCTTTGGACAAATGTGAGCTTTAAGACTAACCATATGAAAAAAAAAAAAAATATATATATATAAAATACATAAAAAATATCATAAAATCACCTTCCCAACGAGGCCTAGGCTAACGAACTACCTCATTAAAAAAATATAATCCAACCACTTTCCCCTGCACCCTCTCTCTTACTCACATCCACTTTTCAAATCCTTCTCAGATTCTCTATTTTTCCTAGCCATCTTTTTTGTCCACTCCTGTTATATTAACCCAGTTCATGCCTCAATCACATGCCAGCATATCATACCTTAAGTGCTACACAAGTTCAGAGAAGGGAGAGAAGTAGACAAAGAAGGACACTTATGCTTGGAACCAAATAAATAAGAGCCGAGGAAAAGGACAGGCATGCGCCTGACACTGGATGTAAAGCGAGGGGAGGGTGAGCTCTGTAATGACAGCACAGTCAGCCTGAACTTCAGGACATCAACACGGGAGTGTCTGGAGAGAAGGCTGGAACGACCTCTTGACAGCAGATGACCCAATGCCAGGCGGAGCTGTTTGCTAGACGAGGAGCTTCCTCTTCTATAAAAACGGGATAATCAGACCTCCGGCTTAGGGTTGTTATACGGATACAGGGGAGTAACACAAACAGAAGCACAAGGACACTCTACTCGACCTCTTCTGTTAATACAGGGGTGGGGTGGGGAGTGGAATCAGTAGAGAGGACCACTGTTTTCCAATCACGGCCGAAGAATTTGAAGGAGAGGAGCATTACTAATAGAGATGAGAGGATTTGGATGCTTTTGCTGTTGTTTTAACTATATGACAAGCAATAATGATTAAACCCTGAATAAACATCTATTTACGTACAAATATTACACACAATTAATGAGATTTTCATCTAATCATGAAGGAATGTACCTCAAACTTCTACCGGCCCATATTCAGCTTAGTTCAAGCTTCTATATAAGGTGAAACAACAAACAAAAATCATATTTTTTATTAATTTAAACTGGACTTGTCTCATACGTGTCCAAGAAAAAAAGCATAACATTTTATATTCACAAAATGTCTGAGAATGACTATAAAATTAAGCAATCTTTTCCCTACAACTTTTTTAAGATAACCTTTAATTCAGATCCACTCTAAGCTGTCATTATTTCTGAATTAGAATTGCTTTGAATTAATGAGACACAGTAGTATTGAAAAAAGAAAAACACCAACTCTGTAGTTTACCAATATAACCATACAGGAAATTCATAGTCAGCCCTAAACTCTTGTCAGTGCAAAAAATCTCCTTCAAAACCAGCAGGCAGACAACACCCCTGGCACCATTAGCCCAAGAGCTTCTGAGACAGAACCCAGATCTCACCATAGATACTGTCATTTAAAAAGTGATTTAAAAGGAAATGCCCTGCCGTTCCTGGCACTCATAGTCTTTTCTCAACATCCATTTTTAACACGTCAAGCGGAGCCTCCACCTTCCCCTACCTCCACCCGGCATATATAATACACATGTTCAGTCTACATTCTTCTAGAAGGAACCAGGGCTCTCTCCCCACATGCCCAGAATCCTCAAGGTGGACCACACCCTTTCCCGGAAAGCTATTGTCATTTTAGGGCCCCTCTTGTGGTGGAGACAGATGGGGCTAGGTGACCTCTCAGGCTCCTCCTACGTCTAGGTGAGTTTAGAAACTTCCTGGGCACTTCTGTCCACGGAGGCCTGTGTGCAGGCAGCCTGCTTTGTCTATGATCACAGCCCCCACAAACAGCTCACTAAGTTCCTTCTGAGTAAATTAATTACTGTCATTTCTTCTTGTTCTATATAAATAGCATCTCTTCTCCTTCTGAATTCAAGACCTAGCCGATGTTAGTAAGTTTTAACACTAGATTCTCTCCATTGAGGGTACCATGAAATACTAAATAAAACAAGTCTTAGACATGTTTGTGGCTAGTCTCTAAGATTATCTAATTCCTTTTGATAGCATTTGGAAATAGAGTTAAAGGAGACTAGAAATGCTTTAAGAAAGCAAATTATTACCATCCTCTATTAATTTCTCTTTTTGTAAAACTGTAAAGAATAACATTTTAAACCTCAGGACATATACAGAAAGTCACTAAGTTGAAATACTATTACTGAAAACAGGGCAAGAGCTATATAAGTCATCATCTACACTCATTGCATCAGCACCAGTGTCCCCATAGCAGGGTGGTTGTGCCGGCTTAACATCAGCACAAGGTGCTAGCAAGGTCAGGGTCCTGGCTTCGGTCCAAGGGTAGACCAGTTTCTTCCCCCTGGTTCCAGCCTGGCTGTACTTTCCCCAGAAACTGTGACCTGAGCCTCCCTGAGCACTTACTAAGTGTCAGGCACGACTTTAAGTACTTTGCACAAACTGACTCATTTAAACCTTTGCAACCACCTGAGAGAGTGCGGTATCATCTGCACACTGAGTGAGGAACCAGGCACCGCAAAGGTAAGGGCCAGCCAGGTTTGCACAGCTGGTAAGCAGGAGGGCCAGGACTGAACCCAGGCCTTCTCACCCTGAGCCTGCGCTCTTTCCCACAACGTGCTCCCATCTCCAACAAGAAGGAGTGAAGTCAAGAGAAACGTACACTCCACCCACGTGCTCAACTGCTACAAGCCACCTTCACGTGCTACTCATGGGAGCCAAGGATGACGCTGTCTCTGAAGCTTCAGCAGCTCGATGGAAGGGCCCCAAGGGAAGTGCACCATCCCATCTGCCCTTTGATGGAGCACTCTGCTCAAAGGCGATTAGCTATAAAAATTTACTGAAAACAGTAATTTTTCAGTATCTGTAGACGTGGAACTCACTGATACAGAGGGTTGACTACGGTACTTGAGCATCCGCAGATTTTGGTATCCACAGAGGTCATGGAATCAACCCTCCCAGATACTGAGGGACGACTGTAGCTCATTTCCCCACTGGATGTATCCTCTACAAGCTCAGGGATCAGATCTATGTTTCCCCGTGCAGTACCACAGTGCAGGCCTGCAGCAGGCATTCCATGATACTTGCTTACTAACCACACTGGGCCCGGAATTGGAAGACAGATTCCAGGACCAGCATCCTCACCTAACAGAGGTATCTTCAACTGCTCTGAGCCTCTGTTTCCTCATAAAAGGGGTGTTTGCATGCTCTGCCTCATCCACCAACAGGTCTACTGAGAGGTAAAATGAGATAAGGTGCAGGATGACTTGGCAAAGTACACAAAGGTAAAGGACTCAAAGAGGGGAGAGGACGGCAATTCCCCGTAAGTGGCACAGATTGGTTAAGTGTGGGTCACTCTTTACATCAGCCTGTGGGGTCTGGGGCACACGTTTTCTTGTCCTCCTCTCACCCCCAACATACACTCTGCCCAAAGGAAAAAATAGCATCAAGAACTCTGTCAATATAGACAGAACTGAGTCTTCAAATAAGTCTCTTGTTCTTAGTATCCCATCTTAGACAAAGAATGGGTGATTGCACGAAGAGTCAAGAATTTGAGGACAGTACCTCAATGCCAGGTCTCTGATGTTAAACCAAATCAGACACAATCAAAACATAATAAAGCTTAAAAATAAATGGTACCATCACAGAAAGCCGTCCCATGAACTGCCCTGTAAAGAGGTGCAGGGGCAGAGGCGACTCTAACAGGAACCCAGCAATTCACAAGTGTGTACATGGGTATCAGAGACTGCTAACCTTCCCTAAACCCTGCATCGACCTTCCATAAGCCACCTCAAGACTTGTTCAAGATGAACAAATTCCCAATTAGAGTTTAACCGGTCTATAAAAAGAAAATGTATAAGACGTGACCCACAGGTAAACCCACTTGGGTTTTCTTCCTCATGGAAACTGTCAACATTTATATTGAGCACCTTCTATATTTAACCATGTTAAAATACTGGGGATGACTCAAGAGCAAAATACAAGATTATAAAGAACTTGATCTTCTTCCCAGCTAACACTGTCCCCTCGTACAAGAGAGGAATTAATGAGTGGCGTAATATTCTTGCTCACACACTGAATCCTCCAAATGCTAGAGCAACTTCCGGTGAGAAAATGTGCACCATGGCTCACTCTGGCCAACGACAAGCTGACACTTATGCTCCAGCTGGCCCCCATGGTATCAAGAGTGCACGCACATGTGTGCACATAGACACACACACTACTCCTCCTTTCAACCAGAGAGACCCCATACTTTTCAGCACAATACGTCTACTTTAGATGAAGATTTGAAATTGCTACCCAACTACCTGAAGCTCAGAGAAGCCTCTTTTGAAATAAGTCACCTAACAGTTGTTGTCACTGCTCCTTAGACACAAGTGAAAAAGTCTTAGGCACTGAGAGAATAGCAGGGGACAGCATTAAGATCAGGAAAAGTGACAGGTATGCCTCTGAAAAGAGGAACTACTCCCCTCCAAGCCCTGCCATACCATTTGCCTGCGTGGCTTCAAATAAGAAGAGCTGCCATTTTTGAGGGCCTCTTACGCACCAGGTATTGCAACTGGCATTTTACATGCATCATCTTTAATCCTACCACAAATACTGAGACAGACAGTATTGTCCCATTAACAGATGCAGAAGCAGGCGTGGAAACCTTAACTAAATTGTCCAAGGTCACTCTGCTGACATGTGGAAGAGCAGAGAGCTTCAAAATTCCAAAATTCCAGTCCATCTGCCTTATGGCCGAGCAAGACTGGGAAGCAGCAGCTGAGGATCTGGAGAGTCAGGATCAGCTCCAACGTGCTGGACTAACAGATGCATCTGGAGACACAGAGGACGGAGAAACCCAAGCCTGAGGTTCTGGCAGTCACTTCACAGAGATGGGGTGGAGGAGCAGGCTGAGGAGAGGGGCAACAAGCGAACTCCTGGTATGGGGTAGGGGGCACCCAACGGGCAGAGAGGAAGAGAACTGCTGTGAGAGCAGAGCCAGGAGGTCAAGGGAGCAAAGAGTATCCCCAAGAGGGTTGGTCAACGTGGCAGCCAACAAACAGGTAAGGAAGAAGTGGATCAGGCCATTAGGAATGTGCTGTCATCTTAGAGAGGACAGGGACAGAGCAGTTTGAGGGGAAGCCAACCTGCAACGGCTGAGTAGCCAGCGTTATCCACTGGCCTCTGTGGATAAAGGGAAGGGCAGGGTCAGACAGCAGCTGCCGCACTCTAGTCTGAGACACAGTATTCACGGTGGCACGAGGAAAATGGGGAGAACGTGATACAGTTTTATGATCATGAAGCTAAATCTATTTATTTAAAAGGACTGCTGTCCCCTCGTCTCTGTCCTGTGTTTAATCAGAGATTACATCCTGACTGGGGGCTTGAAATCTCTTTGTCTTTTACTAAATGACACTGACAGTTTTTCTTATGAAAATAAAGAGTTGGCAATCCTGTGTCACAATCCCATTTACAAAAAATTATACTGCTCCATTAAATCTAAACGCCTAAGAACCTGGGGTACAGTACGTCTTCAGAAGGCCTAGCAATTAGGGGGAGAGAAAAGGGGTTTACAGCTTGAGGAGAATATCAAGGCCAAGGGAAAAGTTCATTTTAATGTGTCTGGGTTTGATTTGTTTGTTTGGAAAATTTGCGGAGTAAGCAGAGAGGCAATTAGAAGAGGAATGGAAGAAAGCTGTGGAAGCTCATTCCTGTCTTTGCTCGGAAGGCAACAAGGAGGGCAGCGCAGGATATGAGGCAAAGACTGGGGAGTGGAGTCTTCAGAGCCCGGGCGACGTGGGAGGGACAGGAGGGGCCTGGGAGCAGCAGGCTGCAGACGGTGTCAGAAGGCCCATAAACCGAGAGCAGGCTTACAGGACAAGATCCAGCCACCCACAGCAGAGGGGAATGAAAAAAACTCGTATCTTAAGAAGAAAATGAGGTGCCAGAATATGAACCATTCTCAGCAAACATGAACGCTGCACCTACTAGGCAATGCTGCAGGGAGACAGGAAGGGAACCGGGAGGGCCACACTGGCATGGAACGTAGCATCCTATATTACGTATGAAAACCATGAAGGGAGACCTGGCCAAAGAGGGAATCCACACTACAAGGAAAACACAACCAGCAGAGAACAGAGCAAGCATGTACAAAAAGATGCTGACAGCCTGTAGTAAATACTGCCTGTTGTGACTATGAGCACACTCTGTACATCATATTGCTTCATTTAGAATTATTTACTACTCGGGTAAAACAAGGTCCTTGTGTGCCAAACGGGATGGCTGATTAAGACAGTCTGAATGCTGTGCTGTTGGCTGCCTGACTCAATCCTGCTTAAAAATATCTGGGATTGTCAAACAAGACTAAATATGAATGCACGATTCAAGTCTGCATTTGCTGCCACAGCTGTTCTTCTGGGTGTGCAGGGAAAAAAAAAATAAATGCTAAATGGAGATTTATTTCAAAGGCATCATCCCATTTATCATATCATTCCAAGCACCACAGACTCACCCAGGAGGCAGCCAGCCTTGTAGGCAAGGGCATAATTCGCGCCCAAGCAGCATCTCCAGTGTTTGGGAAGGGAAGATGGGCACAGACACAATGCAGGGCAGGAAGGCTGACGTAGGCTCTGCACAGGGCAGGAGGGAAGGCAGGACACAGGGACCCTTTGTCAAAGGTTTATTTTAGAGTCTTGGTATTTGTGCTGGCAAAACACTTTCCTGGCCCAGAAGGTTTTCACCTAATTCCAGCCACAATTATCAAAATAAGCTTTACGCCTCAGCTTTTCCTCCCCAGCAGAGTTGGCTAAATAAACACAAACATGTCTTGAGATACAAGATTCCGATTCACAAAAATTTTAAATAACCAAAAAGTAAAAAAGAATTACAGAACAGGAAATGTCAGGTTTCACTTAGAATAATGTAGAGGTGGAAAAAACGTGAAGTTTGGCATTCTTTTTACCTACCCTCCTCCCTAAACAAAATATGATTGTGAATAATGTCTACTTAAACTACAAGATAACAGCAACTAGTTATCAAGAACTAAAAAACAATATTTGTATTCATCAGCTACTTCAACATTCACTCAAAATTACAGCTCATGTTAATTATCCCCATTCATTATGGACAAAATTACAACTACTGGTATTTGCATCAAAATTCTCTAGGAAAATGAAGTCTTCCAGTGGATGAATGCTTTGATCCAGAAATTAAGTCTTCAACTCTCCCCAAGTCTCCTCCTCTTTCCCTCCTCTCAGCTGCAAATACGCACTGGGGTCAGGCCCACTCCTCTGCAGGAACTCTATGGGTCTGATTCCGTGCTGTCTCCTGTTATCTCTCTAAGGATACTTTATCTTTCCTATTAGAATCTGTGATTCTCGTCAGCTGGGATAAACGTCCTACTGAACTAGGTGTTGGCCTCTCACACCCCAATACCATGCACAGTGTTTGTCAACTGATGGACTCGACCACAGGCGAGACTGAGTCATTTGGACTCCTAAAAACACTCTCTGGGCAACAGAGAATAGATGAGACGGTGCAGGGTCGGGAGTGAATAACACAGTTCTCCAGAAGTACAGGGAGAAGCCATAGGGTCCAGATAAACCAGCCAGAACACCGATTCTCAACAGCCCTCACCGGCTTTTTCCAATGCACGTCCCTAACCCAGGTCTAATAAAACCATTGTGCACCCCAGAAGCCAGGTATTCTCATTGCAGAGTACTGAAGGATCACTTGGAGGACATGTGATGAAAGGGCTGGCCCCCCTGCAGCAACTGACTCGCCAAGTCTAGGGCCTGGAGAAGGAATCTGCATTTTAACCTAGCACTCCTGGAGCTTCAGATAAAGAGGGTCTTAAGGGCCTGAGAAATTTAACTTAAAGGGTTCTCAGCCCTGACTGCATATCAAAGTCTCCTGGGGCCATCATCACCTGAGATTGCAATAAATCAGCCTGGGGTGGGCTTTTGGCAGTATTTAAAACAAACAAACAAAAAGAAAACCAAAAACTACCTCAGGTGAATCCAGCATGCAGCCAGGTGAGGAACCACTGTCCCTGAGGCCCCGGCCATTTTAGTGGGGTATCTGACAACTACTCCAGAATAATTCTGCTCTTCAACTGCAGCAGAGCCAACCCTGAGAGGCTGCGTGGGTGCGTGCAGGCTTTGTCAGACTGCCTCAAAGGGGAGGCAGACAGCCATGCATCAGGGGAAATCGCTGTGTTGTTTAGCTGAAGACACGGAAAGAGGTGGGACAAGGATGGAAAGGGGGACTGTTTGAATCTAACTTAACTGCCTCCTTCCCATTTGTAAATAAAACCAATTTTAAGAAATCCTCTACCCATAATACACGTACACTTTTTCAAAAGTAACCCTTAAAAAAGAAAAAAGAGGTTAAACCAGGAAACGGGGTATAAAAGATATTCTAAAAAGAGCTCAAAAATCTGTCTACATTATTCAAAGAAATACTGTAGAAAAAGAGCTTATGGGCTTAAAAATTATAAGTTATCAACCGACAGATGAAAAGGTATGATATTTATAATGCATTTAACTTCTTGAAAAGAAACATATCAGAATTTATACATTAAAATTGGTCTTATCCCCTTGGAGCATTCATCACAGGAGGCACGCACATATATTCTTCTGGCGCTGCCACTGGATGAATGTTTTGGAGTTCTTTCTTAGAATTATAATAAGTATTTCTAGTAACTCAATGTTTTGAGAAAATCTTGCAGAATCAACTGTGTCTCTATGAATTGCAGTAAGTTCAAGACTGGAAACCAGTGTAAAACACACTCTGCATTTCAGCTGCATCTCACGCTGAAGATGATATATCATGGCAAGTTTCATTCTATTTCCATGTCCTAGAGCAATCCTCACAGGCTCCCCTCAGCCAAGTTTAGGGCAAAAAGGGAGGGAGAAAGTGAAATGTTTGCTTTGCTGAGGGATTATAATATGGGATATTATAATAGATACTTGAATTTTGGACTGAGCAAAAGTCATTTTCGGTACTTAAACCATTATTCTGTGAATTTAGCTGAAGGCAAGAAAGGTCCGATTGTAAAGGCATCCATTTGGCCTAAATGCTGTTCAGGATCCTTTTTTTTTTTTCCTTTTTCTCCCAAAGCCCCCCGGTACATAGTTGTGTATTTTTAGTTGTGAGTTCTAGTTGTGGCATGTGGGATGCCACCTCAGCACAGCCCTATGAGCGGTGCCACGTCCATGCCCAGGACTCGAACCGGCAAAACCCCGGGCCGCCGAAGGAGAGCTCAAACTTAACCACTTGGCCACGGGGCCGGGCCCCCGTTTAGGATCTTGACCCCATCAGGAACTGCTTCTCTTCTGTTAGGTTCTTACGTAAGTGGCTCCTAGCTCCCATTTAAACTGACTTGAGTCTTCCTGGAGGTTAATATGCAGACTCCAGGGATCCTGCTCTGGAAATTCTCATTGCGCAGTCTTTGGACAAGGTGGAAATATGCAATTTTAACAAGGATTCTAATGTAGGCAATCCCAGAGCCCACCTGGAGAAACACCGCTCTAACTGAAGGAAGACAGACCATAATCCAAAGGCTGAATACCTAGATATATAATAATTCTTACTCTCATCATTCATTCCTGAAAGGCCCTTTTTCCGGTGGTCTGATAATCAGCAGGACATTCTGATTTGCCGGCCTTTGTCATCTTTTTCTCCATCTTCCCTTTCAAACCTACAAAAAGCGTTTTGCCTACATGGTCTGACCTCTCCGGGGGCAGATGGTAGCTCGTCATGTCTTGGACAGAATTCTTCTGTCTGCTTTCCTTGTGATAACACCCCGGTGCCTGACGTGAGGGAACGCACAGTCTCTAGACAATTTGAACTTAATGTAGAAGTTCCAATGTGCTTCTTTTCACGAACTTACAATGCATTATAAATATCACACCTTATAATTTCATGGAAGTGCTAAGCCTGTCATCTCTGATGTATCCTCTGTCAGTCATCTACCAGTTTACGAATAGATTATTCACATAATTCAAGAACTCTGCACCTCTAGGCTGGATAAAGAGGCTGCAGGCCCTGTACCTTGTTACACAGCACCATCCATATAATAAGCACTCCTACAAATCCAAAAGTGACAAAAACAGGTGCTTTCCTCTCATATCCAGTTTCTCTCTGAAATTACAATGTAAGGGATGAAAGCAATGGTCCCAAGGGTAAAGCCAAAGAGATCACCGTATTCATTCATTTGTTCACTTATCCAATTATTTAAGTAACCACCTATGTGGCAGAAGGTAAGGAGACAAAGGTGAATAAGAGAGGCACAATCTTTGCCCACTATGATCTCATGACGCAGTGAGGGAGAGAGGAACTATAGAAATAAGCCAAATAGGTGTGACATCCAACATGGCGGGGAGGGTCTGGAAGTAAGAAGGGCAGGTTGTTGACTTTTTCTTCACTTGCCTCCACTGAGTTTTTATAATGACCATATACTGCTTTTATAATTTTTTTAAAAAATCACAAGGTGAAATAAACTTGGAAACACCATGGGTAAATGCAATTATTAAAGGGTCTTAGAAGAAGAAGGGAAACATTATCTGTCTGTGGTGCTCAGCGCTTAATATGGAACAACCAGGCTTAAAATGCCCAGAGTCTACACTGGTCCGAACCACAGCTAATGACTAGACTCCAGAAAAAGAATATTGGTGACTGGTTACTCAACCTTTTGCCTTCTGGGTCTGCCTCTCTGTGGCAGCAGCAATGCCTGGATGGCTCATTCCCACGCCAGACAACGACCAAACACGTACACACCGTGACCAGAGAGTTATGAAATTTGTCCATTAATTATATCATGGTTAGCCGTCCAAGACATACATCAACATCATGATCGCTCACATCCCTTAGAACTGGCAGAGCCAGCAGGAAGCAGTGATGGCTGCTGTTTCCTCCAGGAAATGGTGACTGCTGGTGTTTTTCAAGCCTTCCTCTGATGTCTCAAAGAGAGTCAAATGAAAAGCATAAAACAACAAGCAGTGTGTCCCGTAAACCACTTTTGACATTGCTTTTGCTGTCAGAGATGACCTCCCAGACGCCAAATCCAATGGAAATTCTTCAGTCCGCGTTCATCGGCCACCTCGCCCCCTTTTGCCCCACAGTCTTCCTGGAGGTGCTTCCCTGCCTTTGGTTCCACCGCTAAGCTCCTGTGAGTCTCCTGTTTCTCCGCCTGTTCCTTCCCAGTTTCTTTACATCAGTTCCTTAATGACTGTGCCCCTAAAGGTCCCACCTTTCTACAGCCTGTTTCATTCAGGACAACGACTTCACCCCTGAACCTGCAAGCTGTAACTCCAGCCCATGGGATCCAGCACCTCTATGACGTTTAATGTGATGACACTCCTCTGCCTTCTCTTGCTCAGCCTTTTCTATAATACCAGTCAACGCTGCTGACAAATCCTGCCGCTGTTTCTTCTCAGAATCTTACAAGGGCCCACCTTCCTCTCCTTTCCTTTAAACAGTGATATTCTGCATGCTCATCTGCCCTTCCAACTCCGTATCCTCTCACTCTCCTTGAGCGACTTCATTCATCCTGTAGCTTAGCTTCAACCATCACCTACATGTGGATAACTCCCAAACCTTTATCTCCTGCTAAATTTCCCCTCTGAGCCTCAGACTCTTATATTCAGCTTCCTACTAAACATCTCCATTTAGATATCCCAAAGACATCTCACCCCCCACATCCCAAAAATAAACTCATCTTTTCCCCTCAGACCTGATCCTTTCTTCAGCGTCTGCCATCTCTCCTGTGACGGGAAGTGGGAGTTTATCCCAGACCCAGACCTCTCCCTCGCCCTCCCGCTCCAGCAAGTCTCCCAATTGTCACCCTCATGCCTGGTCCAGTATCTTCTCCTGCTCCCTTCTCCTTCCTTTCCACCCCCAATGTGGATGCCTGGCCTCCTGCATCCAGGCTCCCCTCAATCAACTCCATGTTCCCTGCTAGTAGCAGGGTGACACATGAGCCACTCCCCTGCTGGAACCCTTTCCTAGCTCCCCATGGCTTTAAAGAAAACATTCCTTAGCCGAGCACACAGTCCCTTCATGATCTTGCTGCTATCAATCTTTCTCTAGCTTCATTTCTTGCAATGCACTCCATATCATCTTGCATTTCCCAAATTCATCACACTATTTCAAACCTTCATGTTATTTCATCTGCCCAGAAATGTCCTTCTTCGTCTCTAACTGCTACTTGTTCCTTAGAGCTTGAGTTAAATGTCATCTTTCCCAGGAAGCCTTCTTAATACTCCTCCCTTCCACAAGAATGATGGAGACCTCCCTCCCTGGGTTCCTTCAGGCAGCCCCCAAAACAGGACTTTGCACACTGTCCTGTCATCACAGATAGACACGGTCCTTCTATTCTTGTACCCTAAATCCCTCGAGAGTCATTACTAAACTGACTTGCTATCTCTAGCTCCTAGCACAGAGTTCAAATATCTGGTCAAATATTCAAGAAACAAAACTCTCTTCCTGCTCCTAGGTCCCCTATCTCCGTGAAACATATGTTCTAGCCAAGACTTCACTAGCGCTTTGTTGTGCTTTTCATCACGAAATATGCTAACTTTATTTAGAACATTTCTTTGAGTTTCTCTCTTCCCGTGTGGATCCCAAGGAAGGGCACAACAGTTGCTAGCACAGCAAAGAGGGATTTTAGAGGTAAGAATAAATTCGACTGGTAGGAGGAAAGGGCTCCAGAAGACCAAACCCTCTGCTCCGAAAATGCCAGTGAGTCACAGGGAAGAGATCTCTTTGCCATGCTCCAAATGGTCAAATCTGAAGGCTGACCAGTCCAAGACAAAAGCCAAAGTCAGGAGTCTTGATGTAGAGGAAGAGCAGTTACCTTTTCTAATTACCAACGTGCAAGGCCCCTGCATGAGTGGGGATCTAAAAAGTGAGGAGGCACAGGGCAAGTAGGGACTTCTTGAAGCAAGGGTGCTCCCTGTGATTGTGATAAAGCACATTCCTGTGGCATTTGACGCAATTTATGGCTAACTTCAGATTCGTCCAGGTCCTTGCCATGCTGTGTCCCCCCAGGTCCTCAATGCAGACAGCACAGTCCATGTTAGATGAGGAAGAAAGGAATGCCAGTGACCCACTCAGTTCCCTTAGGTGCTTACTGCCTCCCCAACTTAGGTTTGCTGACAGAGCTCAGCCCCCTCGGCCCCTCTGGTGTTACTTCAGTTTCCCCCCAGCTTTGGGCTCCCTTTTGTTTTGGACATGTGTCAAGTGATTGGCAATTGGTCCTCCCACTTTTGTTTAATTTGCTCAGACCCACTTGTTAATCTTGACCCACTACTCATCAGGCCCGCTGAATGCAAGAACACCTATTCATGTTGCAACACCATCAAACAAAGGTTGAACAACAAAGTTAAATACTTCAAGACATCAACTATTAATGTGTAATGGCACTTTCACTGAGCACATTCACAAACAAAACATATGTTAGGTAAACAGAGAACTGATTGCCCCACAGTACCTCA
Organism: Equus quagga; assembly: GCF_021613505.1. NCBI lineage: Eukaryota > Metazoa > Chordata > Mammalia > Perissodactyla > Equidae > Equus > Equus quagga. Next base: position 12,836,140 of record NC_060281.1, read on the forward strand.
AAATTTGGTGAGGATTTATGCTTGGTCTGCTCTGCCCACATTCCTTCCGGATGTCCCTCTGTCACCACATGGCCCTAGAGGGTAACTGCACCTCCCTCACTTATTTCAACACAAGAATCCCAAATCAGGTAGAGACTACTAAACTGCTTACTCACCTCTTTCTTCACTCTGTCTGGATGGCTTTTAACCTATGACATCCTTCTGGAAATTCCCCCGTGTTGTTGGTCATCTATCCTATACCAATCCTACCTTTGACACCTCCTATAGCTTCCTGTTGGTATTAAGGTCACAGATCAGTTCATATTTTCTCCAGAAAGATGAAAAGGCAAGATTAATTAATTATTGATTAATGTGCCTTGTTAAAACACTTAAGTGTTTAACAATAATGGTATGGAAAATGTTCACAACCTATGTTAAGCGAACAAAAGCAAGACAAATATCCATGTGCTGCAAAATCCCAATTTTGTGAAACAAGTAATGAAAAGGAAAAAAGATAAATAAAATACATAAAAACATTAATAATGATTATTTCTGGGATGTAGAACATAAAATTTTTATCATGGGGAGACAGAATTGTGATTTTTGGAGTCTAACAAACCTGGGGTCAAATACCAACTCCACTACTCGTTAGCCATGTGACCAAGGTCAGTTTTTAACCTGACACTTGGTTTTCTCATCTGTCAAAAAAGGATGCAAGCTTACTTCCTGAAGAAAGTTTGAGGATTAAGTGACATAATACACATCAAGTGTATCAGCTTCATAGCTGGTACACTATTACTTTATTAGTACTTTATTAGCAGCAGCCAATAAAGATTCTCATAATAAAGAGTCACACGGTTCTCTTGGTTTTTCAATAATGTTTCTTTACACTTCATTATTATTAATTCTCCACAATGAACATATGCTTTAAAAAATAAGCTGGAAAATGAGTAATAATTCATTTTTCTACCCTTCTCAGAGAAGGGTGCTCTTCCTAGTCTTCCCAGGGATAGGTCAAATGTAATTCACTTTATCTATAGCAAGAAAAAAAAGGAACCTGCTAAACTGGTGCTACTCTATGTTGCAAAGAAGAATTTCAAAGAAGGAAACTCACTGGCTGCTCCAGGCAGAGCTTCATGTAGCATACCATGGGTGAGAGGAACCTTGGTGGATCAATCAGGTGAGAGTCATCAGTTGCCAGGTCAGTGACAGTTTGCTCAGAGAAGACAAAGCTATGAAAATGCATGCCAGGCTAAGACAATTCACACAGGACCAAGTGATCAATCTGAATGCCAATGACACTAGGTACTAATGCCAACATGTATCACCTCTCCTCAGTGTCCATAGCAAGAATTAAATGCTCCATCGCAGTTCTTGGTGAATATTCACACCCTGAGAAAAGAACATGGGATGATCCCAACCATTAACAATTAGAGACGACAAAGTCATCTCCATCGGAGAGGCCTACAGCTGCTTCCAAGAGCCTGAGACACTCATGTTGTCTCATCTCTTTACTTTTCTTTCAAAGAGAAAATGCCCTACCATCTTAGTTTTTGGCTTTCCTTGTTCTACACTTCTGGCAACACAGCAATCTCTTACCAAGACAGCAAATTATACCTTGGAAGTGCTACATCAGAGCTTACTGAGAAAGTTCTAGTATCTTTCATTAGATGATATTCCATTTCTGGCCATAAAAAACTTACAAACCACCTCTTAGGGTGGACCACTTCCACAGGTGGTTGAATTCATTCAGTATTTAGATTTTTACACGTTTAAATGTCTTAGGATGACTTTTTCCTGTTTTTATCTCCAAATTCAGAGAGTACCTAGTCATAATACTGTCTACATCTTTTCTCTCAAAATAGACTAAAACTATCAGCCCTACCTTTATTATCTTCAACACACTCCAAAAATAATTAAAAGTGCCACTCCTCTGGGTTTCTTATTTCAGTTCCATCACTAACTAGACGTGTAATTTGGGGGCACATCACACCTCTTCAAGCTTCAGCTTCCTCACCAGTCATCCTGAGATGCTTCCACCCGTCTCACAGCATTAGCGTGTGGATTAGATGAAATACAGGACGGTGAAACAGCACAATGCCTGGCACATGGTACACAGTACCTAGACACCACCTCAGGCAGAGAGCTCCCTCATCTGTATCACTCTATCCTTCAAACCTGCTGTGTCCTAATTCCTGCAGCGTATTCTTACTCTCGCAATCCTAGTTCAGATCTTCAAGATCCGGAATGAAAGTCAATGATAGGATTAATTACATCAGCTAATGCCGACTGTTCACTATCTACAAGGGACTGTTCTAAGCACTTAACATACATAACCTCTTTTAAGAGTCACAATACCTCTATGATGTAGGTGCTATTACAACCTCCATTTTACAGATGAAGAAACTGAGGCACAGAGAGGTTAAGAAACTTATCCAAGAATGTGATCCCTGGCTTGAAAACCTTTAATGATCTCATATTGCCTATATCAAGTGCTTCAAACATTCCTCAAACATAAAACTATAATTTTCAAAATCTATTTTAAACTATTTACTAAAAATTCAAATTGGAAAACATTGTGCATACTTCCATAGGTTTTATGCTAACTACTAGCATCGGTGGCCAACAGTCATGTTCATCCATGCCTGGGTTTAGACATTGTACGCAGATGTGGGAAGGAAGGCTACCCTGTCCTTTTTGGGCATGCATCTGAATTTCCAATAAATGTGGCACTCACTGGAAGGTTGTGACAGTGCAACAGAATCATGTGTGTGTACTAGGCCTGCATGTGATCAGTGGCATAAAATCATATAATTCCAGAATTCAATTTAATGCCAGTTGTGGTAGATGATGCTAATGTTTACCAACACCAAGATTTCTCTTCTTCTTGGGCAAATACCTAACTGTATTTCCCAGCTCCTTTCAGTTAAGTTGGGGACATAAAATTGGCCAAGAGAACATGGATGCAAACGATGTACAGCACGCTTGGCACGGCCCATAAAAACCGCCCATGCACGATCCCCCCTTTTCTCCTCCTCCCATGAGGACCTTGGAGGCCCCTAGTTGAATGAAGATGTAGCAACACAAGAAGGAAGAAGCCTGGATCCCTGACTGTAGAGAGCAGAGCCTCTCACCAGCCCCCTCCCCACTCTACGCCCACCCCTTCCCCGACAAACATGCACACTGGACTATAAGTTAAGCAGTAATAAAGTTCCTCACTGTGTTAAGCCCTTGAGATTTTGGCTTTTTTTTTTTTTTTATCAGGAGTTAGTCTACCTTGACTAATGCACAGAGGTTTATAAATCCTTTACGACACAGTAGTAATCAGCTGTACAAAAAAACAGAAAGAATCCCATGACAACTCATATAGTTTCAGGTATTCTCCTTTTGTGCCAGGTGCTGCCGCTTTGATTTTTGATGAATCTTAAAATTTTCAGTGACTATCTAACAATAATCAGAGATATTCACATTTTTAATGGTACGTTGAGTCTGTAAGTCTACAACAAACATTTGAAAAAATTTCCAACAAATAACAATGACACTCAGCGGAAGAATCTACTCATTTACTCTCTCCAAATCTGTAACTAAAGGATGAGAATTTTTAAAGGCTGCCTGATTTCAGCCTCAAACCAAAAGTGCTCCATTCCTCCTTCAAGCCTCAGTGACAGTTACTGACACCTCTCCGCATGCCCCGAGCACTTTATTCATATACTACTGTAACAGATGTTAATGTGCATTTCCTTACATGTCTGCTGTGCCTGTAGATTTACCTGCTGAAGGGATAGAAGAATTCAGCAAAAAGCTTTACACAAATATAGTAGGTACTCAAAAAATTTTGCTTGAAGCAAAAACTAGTGATAATATGGGCTAGAGTTGAGAACCATAAGCATTTTTTTTTTTAATGCCATGGTCCAAGCCTTTTTCAAACTGAAAAAGAATTCACAATCATTGAGTAGATACGTTAGATTGAGGATTTATTCAACTCTTATAAAAGCTCAGTTAAAAATAAAGTCATTTCTATACATAATCCTCAAGTTCTTAATACTGCCCCTCATTCACTTTTTCCTTCTCAGCTCCTTCATCCCGTTCCAAGATGGGTCTTTTCTAGTTTAGTAAGCTCAGGGCACTGTCTGTAGTCACGACAGCGTGCTGCAGTCCCGACGCTGACAAAGGGAGGCCATCCAGCCTTCCGCTGCCTGGAGGCTCAGCGTCAAGCCAGATTCACATGACAAAACAGGTGACCTCAAAACAAAATGAAGGAACATGGCCACTCATGCTCAATCACTTTTAGAGCTGGAAACTGTCAAAACGATACCTTACATAAACTGCCTAATTAAAAAGTGAGCACCAACTGTCATCCCACGTGTTGGGGTTGTGTTTTATTTCAAGAGAAACCACTTCAATTATTTTTGCTTCTCTAACTTGGCCGGTTCTGCATAAAACCACCATTGTTTTGAGAAATTCAGCATCTAACACAGAGCATAGCATGTGAACACTGAATGAATGAATGAAGTGGGGAGGGACACGGAGGGAAGATAAGGAGCTGCTTAAAATAGACAAAGCATTTAGAGAACCTGGGACTAACTGAAGAGCTTGGTGACCTAAAAAATATATTCAGAGGTGTTGTTCTCAAATTCAGAGGTTACCATCTCTATTACAAAACTGCTTATGTAAAAAAAAAAAAAGAGCAAGAGAGAAAGAAAGTTATATAAACCTACAACTTATTCAGTAAAATCACAACTTTTCTAGTAACAGGAAATTAACCACAATAAATAACAACAGTTTACTCTTCTATACATCCTGGCGAAGCAAGTACAAGGTAGGCCACCTGGAGAGACCCCTCTGGATGAGAGCAAAGAGGACTCAGATATTTGGGGGAATGGTAAGGAAAAACAAGCAGAAAGTCAAATACGCTCAGCAAAGGGGATCTGTAACATCAAAGGTTTAATTTCTGTAGATTACCTGAATATGAAAATATAACATTCAGACTTCACTTCACCAGTGGAATTATTGTGCAGGATATCTCCATATTGGCTCATGTATAATTTATAAGCAAGTTTTGACCTTTTTTTGAGGCAGCTAATACTGAAAGAGAAACTCTAAAAATCTGTCTGCAGCTACAATGGACTCTTAAGATAGAAGACACATGGTCATGAAGTTCTAAGCCCTGTCTTTGTATTTTTAAAGCAGATAGACTGGAAAATACATTTAAAGGTGTGCCTGCCCTTTGCAGTAGCCAACACAGTCCTTAACACATTTCTCAGAGCTGTTTCCATTGACCAAAATTTTTATGAAACCCTTCTGAAATTGCTGTCTGAAGCAGATTTTGAGTAACATAAGATTGTTAGGGTATCTGTCTATTTACCTAAGTTGGCATTAAATGATGTTTGGCTGTTTTTAAAAACGATCCACTCTAAAAAGTGAAGCTGCTGACCTGAGGATGTGCAAAATAATACACTACAAATTCCGAAAGAGTTCCAAAAACATTTTGAGCAAAGGCATGATTGTATGAATCGCCCTTCTGATCTAACAATTTGTAACAGTGAGTTATACTGGATTTTCAGGTTGATTTGCTTATTCATCACTGATGTTCCTGTATAGTCCAAAAAAGAGAGGGAGGATCTATTTGTGAAGTTTCTTCCAACTTTTTCAGTGTTTAAAATGGTTCCAACACGTCTTCACCTTTAAACAGTACTCCCTGAAAAAAAGTTAGTAGCATGGAAAGGTGAGCAGAAAACATCCCAGAAGGCCAATTTCTTTCCACCTCCACTTTAAAAATAAGTATTATTATCTGGAATTAAAACGTGAGGAGAGGGCAGTTAGACTTTTTCTCTATTAACCCCTCTTGCTGATAAAAGGGAAGGTGAACATTCAGACAGAGACCGGCTCACAGAAGGAAAGCGGCAGTACTCAGAAAGGAGGAACGCGAGCTCTGCCTGGAAACGTCTGGCTCTCCAGCCACAAGGCAGAGGGGAGCACGGGGGGGCGGGGGGTTCTCTTCCCTGGATGTCTCCTGTAATATCTGAACACTGACGGTGACAAGGAAACTCACCCACTGTAACATGAAGTCCAGCCACTGGAGCAGTGGTTAGACAGAACCCTAACCGTGGGCCCAAATTCATCAGTGAGAGAGGGCAGAGGGAACAATGGTTGACTGTGGCGAGTCTGAAGTCTGCATGGTAAAAACTGGCTTCTGCCACACTTGCGGTGTGGCTGTGTGTAGTTTTTGCAAAGAAAAAAAAATAAAGGCTAACTATTCATCACCAAGGAGGGAAACTTCTAGGCACACTGGACTGATTGCTTTTCAGGGCATCCTCAGGCGCACCAAGACTTGAAGTTATACAAGGTCATTTCAGCAGGCTTCACTCTTGGCTTTCGATGTCATTAAACAAACTCACAGCTACAGACCACAGACGCTGATGAGCATCTCATGGTTGGACAGAGGACAACTAACCCAAGCATTTAACCAAAGTCTAGTCTCTAGACTTTGTGGGAAGATGACACTGCGGGTAGACAGGCTGTTCACCCACTTCCTCTGAAGTGTTGTCCTGGAGCTAGTGATGACCTGTACTGAAAGTATCTTTGGGTTTCTTGTTAACTCAAGTTTGCAAAGCAACTAGCCAGGGTGTGCAGTCTCTGGTCACGTTTTTTCTGTGTGAAATATCACTGGCCTCATCAGTGAAATAAACCCATGACCTCTTTGGCATGGCTGCTAATACTCATCAGCGGCTCCTTAACCTCAGCCATCCCTGCTCCACCTCACAATTTCACCACACAGGTACAGCACCTGCAACCACTATTACTTACCTCATTCTTTTAAATCATCTTTTTAAATTTGAGTAAGATTTATTTGTAAAGGAAGAAAACTTCTTTAAATGACTAACATGAATAAAGCTGTCACCCCCAGATATGGAAAATAAATGTATGCAAGAAATACAGTAATAATGTTATTCAATTTTACAGAAGCAATCCAAAAGGAACAAAATTTTTTTGAAAAAGGATAACTTTCTCATCATAATTCAATATTAAAAACTGCTATTTTGCAGTACCACGTAAAATCATCTCTAACGGTACCAGTGGTGTATGCCTACACTTTGGGAAAAACTCAACTAAATGGATAATGATATAGTACTATGATGTAAGTTAAATTACAACATAGACTATAAATTTCAAATGACTAACCCTTCGGGCAAGAGTCGTGATGTTAAGAAAGTCTGCCCTAGATTCTTGGATAGCAAGATAGTACCATGGGGTAAAAATCTTCTCACATACCCAGAGATCATTTTCCTCGAACAGCTGTGCATCAGTGAGCAGAGAAAACAGACAGGGAGTCCAGGCATTACAGCATATGCATTTCACCACCGAAAACTGCTTCACACCTTAGTTCGACGCCCTGTATGCTATTTTTAGACAACATTTTAACAGCATATTCTGATACTAATTTCATATACTCCAAGGGGAAACACCTAGTTTCTTTTATCCCATGTATATTTTAGCCATTTGTCTGATTAAAAAAAATAATCTATCAAGTTAGGACCTGAGAAATCTGTCACTTTCCTCGCCTCTCGTTGGGTTTGTAGGGAAGCAGGGCCTCGTCCCACTCCTTCACATAACAAGGCCCGGCACTGTTGGGAGGAGCCTGCCCAAGGTCAGCCGGGTGCTGAGTGGCAGAGCCCGGCCCCCACCCAGAGTCCTCTCTGCTGAGCACATCCAGCCATTCTGGGGACAAAACCGTACACACGGTGCCCAACCCAAGTCTCTCCACTTCTACCTCAGCAAGGCCCCACAGCCTATATATAACCCATAAGCACTGCCCTCTTTCTCCCTAAGCTCACTCTTCTCTTTTCCAACACAACATATGATTCCCTTGACTTTGTGCCTGAAACATCAGCAAACAAAGCCACAAAAGTCAGGGTTGGAAGACTTGGCAGTTCTTCTTGGCCTAGGAAATGAGCCTGTAAAAACCAGAGTCTCTCCTCCTCACTTATAGATTTTTTTTTGGAGAGAAACACTAAACTTGTCTTTTCTCCCTCACTTGAGCAAGGAAACCTCAGGAAAGGTCTAATTTTGCTCCTGGAATCAAAGTCAACTTGAGTGTAAGTGAGCTCCAGCATCTTACCCTTTAACCAGGAATACCCCGGAGGTTTCCCATCTTCCACATGGGAAGGTCCGGGGTGCCAAAAGCTAAGTGAGTGTGTGCTCATAACCACAGGAAGCTGCTGCAGGAATACTAGTAGCAGGCTTGTGGGTGGTGATGCCCCAGATCTTGCTGCTCAGCGTGTTTGGTGGGCCAGCAGGCCTGGCATCCTCTGGCAGCTTCTCAGCAATGCAGAACATCAAGCCCCACTCCAGACCTCCTGCATCAGAACCGGCATTGTAACAAGACCCTACGTAATTCGTTGCATGTTCAAGTTCGACAGGCACTGATTCCATGGACTTGAATGGTCTGGTACCAACACCCTACCTTCCTCCTCCACGGTCAAGCAACACTCTCTGGAAAATCAGGAATTGAGGAAGCCAGTAAAGGTCCTACCATGACAGGGGCCAGCCCGGGCCGTGGCCCTGCTACCACCCAGGGACTGGGCAGAGACTCAAAGGAACAGCCTCTGATCCTCACAGGGCAGCCTCAGCTGGGGAGACAGAAGTCTAGAGGCTCACAGGGGACCCCAGACACAAGCCCACCCCCACCAATGCCTGCAGCCACAAAGAAGTGGGGTTCTCACACTGCCCCTCAGGCTGCAGACTTTGTGGCTTTTATTTACCTACCCAGCCACCTAGGAAATTCATATTAATGTGATTTTATCTGCAAAAAAATGAGAGAGGAAGCACAGTGAGATGTGCCTGACTTGGAAGGAGCCCAAGACCCACGTTCCTGTCGGTTATAGTCAACGGTGACCTTGTTCTGCTCTGTCATCTGTGCAGTTTTTTCCACAACCTCAAAGAAAGCCCTGAACCTGCCACCCTCCTCCGTGCTGTCCACTGCCCCCTCCACCACACACACACACCCCCTTTCACGTGACTGAGCCAGAGGAAGCTCTGCCAATAGGAAAGGGGGCAGTTAACTCCCCCTCAGCATTTCTAAAGGAGCCTGATAAGAAGGTGAAAGATCTTCATAAAACTCCAACACCTGCAGAAGGAAAGGCAGAAAATGGGAAAGAAAAGAGAGGAGCAGAGGTACCCCAAGGAGAGGAAACTTTGTGTCCTGACACTGACTTAGGTGAAAGCCTAGCTTCTTTTATCAACATGCTGGGAGGTACACGGACACATGGGAGGAGGCACAGAGCCCCTCTTTCTAGCTACAAATGTTTGAAAAGAAATAGTTGACATGGGAACTGACAAAAGTGGCAGCTGACAAGGCCGACTTCCCATAGAGCATCCCGTCCCATTAGAGTTAATAACGGGACCAGGAACTTTCAAGCTCTGTGTTTTTTCTCCTCCCAAATAATTAAAGCCAATACTTCTCCTCTTTCTCAAGTATTTCTGGATTCCTGCTTATTTTCCTTTCTAATGCCAATTTCAAAATTGCTATTTTATTTCTTCGGGTTGTATGATTTCAGTGACCATTTTACAAAGTCACTGCTTCCTTGCAGAGCTAACAGCCAGCCAGTCTTCAGAACTAAGATAACTCCTAGGACAAGAGAGAGAAGCTTCAATTATGTACCCCTTAGATAAGTGAGATACAGGGTAGCCTCAGAGGCATTCTGGCCTCAAGCACCTGCCCCATCCTACACTCGGTGTAAGGGAAGCTGCCCACAGACGTCTGTGCTGAGGGCCTGCGCCATGCTTTACACTATGTGCCTCCCCTGTCCCAGGGCAGCAGATCTTAAGGGTGTCCGGCGACCTGTAGCTTATGGCTTATGGTTGGCTTAAAAAGATGACCTGGGTCAACCATTCCTCACTTAGATATCTGTCACTGGCAAACAGATGCCACAGCAGGGGCAGAAGCCAAAAAGCGCATGGGAAGAGACCACAGCAAATTGGTTCTGGAACACCCAGTTCCAAGAGAGGTCAGTGGAGACCTGCTCTCCACCATCAGAAGCAGATACACGATAAGACATAGGCCATGAAACCCGAGGTGGTGTCGGATGTGAGCTCCACGCCAATGCTTTTGGAACGTCAGTTCCACCCCTATCCTCACAATGAACGCCTCTTTACCTAAGCAGATCTGGGTTCCCCGCAACCAGAGAAGCCACGGTAAAACAAGTCCCCCAAAATGTTTTTTTTTTCACTTTTTCCAGTACATTCAAGGTAAGAAATAATTCTCATGAAAAATAAAAGTAGACCCTATGTCAAGCACATGGCTTGGTCTAAAGACAACTTGCAATTTATGGGATCTGATAGACGACAGCAATTTAAAAGCTGTCAAAAGTAGGGGGGGAAACTCATTTGTTCCTCATCTTGTTTTCAATCAAGTACTGATTATCACTGTTGCCTTATAATAATAACCCTCAGAAAACTACTGCACCTGGGCCATGCAGTGTCTGTGGAAGACAGGACACTGAAAGATCCAGACCTGAGGCTTATTGAGAAGAAACGTATGGATTTTTGTAGGAAAAAAAAAAAAAAAAACACAGAACAAAACAGGTATGTAATATGAGAGAGAGAAAAGGATTATCACTTTTATAAGTAATTCAGAATATATGGGGGCCTATCTTGAGGAAACCATACCAGAGTCCTAGCAAGAGCTGAATTCCATCACTGAAGACAGGACCACTGGGAGCTGCCACTTAAAGTAACTGATCAAATATGCTATAATCAGCAGGGCACCAGCCTGCGGGGGAGTGCCCTAGGGCTACAAAACACAAGGTTACACCAGGGAACCCATTTAAACAGGAGGGGTTAAATAGGATATAAATACCCTATTAGAATGCTCAACAAGAAGGCAGCCACACGATAGAGAAATCTGGAAATCAAAATAAACCCACAAATACACCACACAACTCAAGTGGGCAGATTCACCAGTGGCCTAATTAGAAATAAATTAAACTGACAGAAGACGCCTGAACAGCGAGCAGGGGGACAGATTCTCATGGGAGCACAGCAGGCAACTGAGCCTCAGCAGGAGACAGCAACCCTTCCCTAGGGCAGTTCCCGTTGCCTGCGCAGCCCCCAAGCACTGGGCAGATGACCAGGCCACCAGCCCGCAGTGTCACGAGAAATAAAGTGAAGTGGCTGGATTACATGATTTCCCAGAAAACTCTCTAAGTCAGATGGAACCTACTTTGAGAAAGCTATCATCTAAAAACTGTGCTATGAAAATTGTTTGGTAAATACTTGTAAGTGGACTAAACTATTCAATAATGGCATTAATTTCATGTCAAAATTTATACATAGCTTTCCCACAATCACCAGGAAAAGCACGGCCCACAACACGTATCCAGCTATATTTACTAAAAATCGCTGCGAGCATCAGAAGAGACTCTTACCGTTTCGGGACACATCAAGCTCCACCAGCTGCATGAAGTTCGCTATTTCTGGAGGGAGCCGCTGAATTTCATTATCACTAAGTCCGAGCTTTCGTAATTTGACCAGCTGGAAAAATTGCTGAAAGACAAAACAGTTCACATGAGTCTCACATATATTTGCAATGTAAATATTTTGCCCAATAGAAAATTAAAAAAGAAATGCCTTTTAAAAATTAATGAGAATTGCACCATGTCAATTTCCTGATTTTCATACTGTACTATAGTCATGCGAAGATGTTACCACTGGGATAAATGGATAAAATGGAAGTCTGTACTACTTCTGCAACTCTCTATCAATCTACAATTATCTCAAAATTAAAAGTTTTTAAAAATGAGTTAGTAACTCAATGAGAATAATAAGTACTCCTTTAAGCAATGCAGTAGGCAGTCTCATTTTCTACTTATGGAAATTGATGTTAAATCTGCAACATGAAATAAACGTGTGAAAATTAGAATAAAACATTTAGTAAAGACATTTTTTAAAGGGATTACTGTGCGTCAGAAAATACATAAATATTGAGGCTGGCCCAGTGGCACAGTGGTTAAGTGCACACGTTCTGCTTCTCAGCGGCCTGGGGTTTGCCGGTTCGGATCCCAGGTGCAGACATGGCACTCCTTGGCAAGCCATGCTGTGGCAGGTGTCCCACATATAAAGTAGAGGAAGATACGCAGGGATGTTAGCTCAGGGCCAGGCTTCCTCAGCAAAAAAGAGGAGGACTGGCAGTAGTTAGCTCAGGGCTAATCTTCCTCGGGAAAAAAAAAAAAGAAAATACATAAATATTCCCAAGATGTGTGGAGAAGAAAAAAGTATTTTAACCAATCTAAAAGACAGCCTGCCCTGGATACTTCCACTAACCATGAGCACGTACTTTTTTCCCCCAGACCCTTTAATAACTCTACTAGAAAGACACTAAGGGAATTTATAGAGAGATGGATATGGGTGTAAAAATATGGAATAAGTGCACAAAGACAATTAAAAATCAGAGGGGGCAAGAAAGAAAACTAGATATGCAACAAAATCCTGGAAGCTAGAAAACTGATAAGCAAATGGTAACTAACAAAAGAATTGAAATAAAGCGGAGATTTTAGCCTGAGGAGTAAGGAGACAGTAAGAAATCAGAACCAGGTACCTCCGCAGGAAGGAGAACTGGTCAAAAAAATATATGTAAAGAAGAGTTAGGTGCCCATCTCTTCTCTACCCTGCACAGCCAGGCAGGAGGCTGGAAATTTCCTCTCTAGAACAGTTGACTCTAAACACAGCTGAGGGCAGGGGTGAGTCACCATACTAAAACCAGCGGCGGAAACAAAGCCTGCACAGTGAGACCCCACCATTCTCCCTGCAGCCAGGCTCCCAGGCACAAGAAGAGACCTGCAGACTAGACTACACTCCAGAGAAGCCCCAGGTTACAAGCCCCACCCATGGACACAGCTTCCACTCATCTTTTGTTTTCTTCAAGAGTCTGGATCGCTCATTTAAACAGAGCCACGGTTCTCTGAACACCTGAGGAAAACTCCTAACACACAAGAAAGAGTGTGCACATGCACACACCTCAGAAGAAAAAAATACGAGGCAGGGAGCAGAAAAAACTTCAACCAAAAAATATAATTAATACCCTCAGAGAAATAAGAGAAGATGAAGCAACATCATGCCATAAAATGCAAGGTTCAAAGAAGAAATAAGCTCTTAGAAATTAAAAAACATAGGGGCAGGTCCCATGGTGTAGTGGTTAAGTTCACACACTCCGCTTCAGCAGCCCAGGGTTCACCAGTTCAGATACCAGGTACAGACATACTTATTGCTCATCAGGTCATGTGGCGGTGTCCCACATGGAAGAACTAGAATGCCTTATAATTAGGATAAACAACCATGTACTGGGGCTTTGGGGAGAATAATTAATTAATTAAAAAATACAGCATCAATAAAAGAACCCAGAAAAAGGGTGAAAAATAAAATTAAGAAAATCCCTCAGAAAGTAGAATGAAAAGACAATGAGATGGAGAAATGGGAGAGAAAAGACAAGAAAACTAGAGGATCGATCAGTCTACAAGGTATGACATCCAACTAATAGGTAATCCAAAGAGAGAAAACACAGGGACTGCAGAACATGCATTTCTGGTTTGAAAGGGCCCACTACGTGGCCGATAAAATGAATGACAAAAGATATGTACTAAGGAATATTATAAAATTTCAGAACTCCAGAAATAAAAAGATTCTAAAAGCTTCCAGAGACTTGGGAGGGGGGGGCAGGGGGTGAGGGGGAGTCTTAAAAAATTGGGAATCAGAATGGCACTGGAGTCACAGCAACCTCAAAAGTAAGAAGGCAATGGAACAGTGCCTTCAAAATTCCAAGAAAACATTATTCCAAACCTAAAATTACATACCCAGCCAAACTATCAAGCAAATACGATGACAGAATAAAGCCATTTTCAGATATGCGTGGTCTCAAAAATTTATCTTCCTTACACATTTCAAAGGAATCCATCAAAATGGGGAAGCAAATCTAAAAGGAGGAGGATCTGTGACCCAGAAATCAGACAATCAACAAAACAGAGAGACAAAGGAAACTGCCAGGACAAAACAGTGAAGGGAACTCCAGGGGCCTGCCAGCCGTCAGCTGAGCAGCAGACCCTGAGAGCAACCAGTCCACAGAGGAGCAAAGATGAGGCTCCCAGAGGAAAGTCCTGAACAAAAGAATGAAAAACACATCTGAGGGACGATGTGGTGTGTGCGGAAGTATCGAGAAGATCTGTTTGGGGATAAATTAGAAAGAGGAACAGAGAAAACGACGCAAGCAAAAAAGGAGGGAGGAGTTAATTCCAGAAAAACAAAGTATAAGAATCATACTAGAAATATAAGATTTGGTTATACTTACATCATAAAATTTTCATATCTATATATTGATAAAACCAAAATTACGTTATGTCAATATTGACAGGATGGAAAAGAAAGTGTAAGTGCTAAGTATCATCTTTCACAGAAGGAAATCAATAGCTAACTATAAAGTGAAAAAAAAATCAAATTGTAAAAGCAAGCCATTTAGCAATGTGGAGGAAAACAGTGGGAATAGCCAAGAGCTGAGGGGTCTCAAAAGCCAGAAAGTGGAGTGTGGAAGGAGCAGGGGTGGGGGCTGTTTCCCTGTCACACTGCATGGCTTACTGAATTTTTAAAAAACTGTCTGTATATACTGCTTTGCTAAAAAGAGAAATTGAATTTACGAAGGAAGAAGTCTCTGCTAAGATTGCAGGGTACTCCAAATGATAATTCTGAAGGATGCTAATATTTAATAAATATCTTTTTTTTTTTTTGTAAAAGGGACCTATACAATCACAAAGAAGGCACCATCTTTTAGAAAGAAATTGGGCAATACCTAAAACATAAGTTTTCAAGTTCACTGACATAATAATGATACTTTTGAGCACCTGTCCTTGTAATATTGAAAATAGGAAAAACAAGCTACAATGCACAGCATGTCTTTGCATTATTAACAGTAAAAATGAAAAACTGGAAAATATACATGTCAGGAAAAATGATTAGTATGTTATTAAGTCAGCCAATATCAAGAAAGCAACAAAAACGATTACTATAAAGACCAGAACTGGAAAAAGATTTAAAATGCAAATATAATTCAAAAACAAAAAAATTGCAGGTACATTATGTATATGTGGATGTTGACAGACAGAAAGGGAAGACGAGAAAAGAAGTTATGCTAGGTGATAAGGAAAAGGCATGAACAACTTTTATTTCTTTTTTTTAACAAATAAAGAAAGATATTTTAAAATAAATTGACCTATGAATCTGAGCAAATGAACACTACCAATTAGCCATCTGCAATAATGAAAGTGCTCAGCAAAAGGACTAATTCTTTGGATTTCTTTGTTCATACAGTTGAGATTTAATTTCTTAAGGAAAGGTATTGAAATTTCTTGATGCTGGTTGTACTAAAGCATTAGCTGACACAAAAGCCATTCAAAAGAGTCACATATTTGAATAACTGAGCTTATGCCAATTGTTCAAAGAGTCTGACAGTTTCATAATGCATCAATGTGTTTACTCAAGCATGAAAAAGCTCACTTTGTTTTCCAGGAAAAGCATAATAGCAACAGCACAGAAACCATCACCAATTCCATACATTCAGGGCATTCAGAAACAACACAAGAAATCAAGTCAATAAGGTACTTCGATCTACGGTGAATAAGTTAGTCTCAAGTCTGTGGAAACGACAGCCTGCAAATTCCCACATCCGTTAGAAATCTGAACAGCAAGCAAATAAGTTTTGTTCTGCCTGTCAAAAGCATCCTCAAAGAGAGCTTGTCACAAATACTACTTTACTTAACCTGGGAAGCACACACAGATGTAAAAACAACCCTGTCTGACAGGATCCCAAGATGAAAACAGTCATTCCTCAATCCTTCCTTCATTATCCTGATGGGATCTTAATTTGGCATCCAAATGCTTTGAATTAACTGCTCTTTTATAAGACAGACATAATGCCACTAATACTTGATCAAATCCTCACGTTTCCAACTTCCTCAGGTAGTCAGGGAAAATACTCCACAAGCCACAAACCCTCTGCCTTCTCTTTGCGATTAGCCAGGGCACATGAAGAACAGTTCGTGTAGCTGTCTTGGCAGCGCGCCTCAGCGCAGACTGATCATGTGATGGAGCACACAGACACCATTCTTCAACTATACCATGTTTGATAATAGCACACTGGCCCGCTCAGAGCACATTTTGTACAATTATATGCAAAGAAACCCAAATTGCCTTGGCTTGTCACGCTACACCAGTCTTCTTATAGCCACCAATGTTTTTAGTAGATACAGAGTCTTTAATTTGACTGCACAAAATGTTTCTTTTTCTCATTCTCCATTTTTGAAAGATTCTTTTTCCTTCTCTTCTGGTAGGGTATTGGTACCTCCCCTCTGCTTTGAAAAGGACGTAGGAAATCTCAGTCCTAAAGGCACTGTGCCCTTTTTTATCGCCGTACGATCAAGGATCCGTCAAGTGTCCCCCACTGCCCAAACATCTCCTCCACAATGTAGAGGAAACACAAACCACTGTTACAGGTTCACCTGGAGGACAACAGTGTAAAGAATGTCATTAAACTCCTGAAAACTCCGAGCCATAATGACACCGACTTTACTCAGCTTTCCCTTCTGGAGGGATTCTAGCCCTTCAATGACCTGTTGACACCCTTCCACCCTACACAGGTCTCATCACAGTCCTACTCCTGTCCCCAGAGACCTGAAGTGCCGTTTTGCTCAGCCTCCTTGGTAAAGACATGGTAAATCAATGGTTCTAACCTCGAGGTAAGACTAATACTTATTACAGTATATATTATTTGCACCATCTGGCAATGTTCTTTTCTACAACACTTATAAAAGGTGACTATGACTTTATCACCCAGAAGTTCTACCCATAGGTATACAGTGTAAAACAAACCAAAACCTCTCATATACGTTATTCCAGAACACAGACAAGCATGTGCTTGATAGAATCATTCATAACAGCCCAAAACTAAATAACCCAAACTCCCAACAATAGTAGATCTGATAGAGGAATAGTCTCATAAGGAAATTCTGAACAGCAGTGAAAATGAAAGCTTACTGTTAGTCATAATGTGGAGGAATCTTAGAAATAACACTCAGCAAATGAAACCAGACACAAAAGAATACATACATTATTCCATTTATATAATGTTGAAAAAAAAAATCACCAAAACTAAACTATTTTTCTTAGAGATGCATGCAGAGGTGGGTTAAGTATAAAGAATAGCAAAGAAGTGAATAAAATCAGGTTAGTGATTACTATAAACTAGGTGTGCGGGAGAGGATTGTCATCAGGAAAGGCATGCAACAGGCTTTCGGAATCCCGGCAAAACCTGACAGGTAGTTACCGGTGTTCATTTTATAATTTCTTAGAAGCTGTACATTTACACCTTATGTACTTTCTACGTATGTGCTTCACATAAGAAAAAGTTTTTTCAAGTTTTAAAGTACTTACTAATCAGGAAGGAAAATACCAGACAATTAGCACCAAGGACGTCCAATTCTGTAACTCAAGAGAGTGAATGATAATGAAAACAACAGTACTATATCTGGAGGAGGAGGAGAAGAGAGCACAGTGACTAAAAGCATCAGCAATGATAACTCTACAGCAGACAACCTTGACTGAGGGATTCTCTACGCCTGGCAACGAGCCAAAGACTTCACCTGGATTAGATTCTTTAATCATCTCAATGTTGCCACAGTGCTGATACCCGCATGTTATCAGTTAGCCTCTGCTGCATAAGAAACCATCCCCAGCTCCGTGACTCAAAAAAAAAAAAAGCATGATTTTTTTTCCCCTCACATTTGTGCGGGTCAGCCGGCAATTCCTCTGCTGCTTCCCTTGAGCTCACTCACACACTACCTTCAGCTGGAGAGTGAGAAGGGCTGGAAGATTCACCCTGGCCTCACTCTTACCGTCTGGCATTTAGTGCCAGCTGTCAGCTGGAGCTCCTCTGTTCCCAGCAAGGCCTCTTGTCCTCTCCTTTATGACAGGGTGGCTTCCTTACATGAAGCTCTCCAAGCAGGATTCAAAAGAGGCAAATGAAGAGGCTGCAAGGACTCTTGGGGCCTCAGCCTTGAAATGTGCCTGATGCCATTTCTGCCACGTTCAGGCGGTTGGAGAAATAGTCTCTACTGATGGATGGAAGCAGCAAGAAAGCTCACACTGAAGAGAGGCATGGGATGCGAGCAATCTGGTAGATTGGATAGTCCACCACACAAGGAGGGAACGACCTCAGGCGTGCCACAGAAGAACAGATATTAAAGCCAGACAGATTATCTTAGAAAATGCCATGCTTGATCACGGAGTGATGACTTTACTAAAGGAAATTAAACAGAAAATATACTGAATAAACTCTGGCTAAGATATGATTTTTGATAGATGAGACGTTTATAAAGAAAGGGGAAAAGCCCAAGAAATATTCACAGGATACTGAAAGGATTGGTTCAAATCATCATATTTCACATCCCAGAATTTGAATTTGAAAGGGTTTTAGCAAACACTCAAAAATAAGAACTACTGATGAAATAAATGTTAATAAGGCACTTTTTTTTAGTGTGTTTTAGTAAAGAGGTGTGGAATGGGAATGTCCTTGGCCAATGAATCACTTGACTTCTCTGGTCCTGTTTCTTTGCATAAAAAATAAGCATTAAATGACTGAAGGGCTCTTTTTAGTTCTAAAAATTATGGGGTTGCATTTCAAAATACCTTCAATGTACCATAAAAAAAAGTGAGAATCCCATTAGCACACGATATAATAAGCATGGGGTCAAAAATGCATAAAATTACATAAAATAGATTAGTGGTTGCCTAGGAAATGGGGAGTGACTGCTAATGGTTATGGGATTTCTTTTAGGGTGATAAAAATGTTCTAAAATTGATTGTGGTAAGGGCTGCACAACTCTGTGAATATAGTAAAAACCACTGAATCGTGCACTTTAAATGATTGAATTGTACGGTATGTGGGTTATAGCTCAATAAAGATGCCCGGTCACACAGACAACTGGTAGGCATCACTGAAGAAGGAATCCCTTTTGGTGTGGAAAGACTGCTGGGGATACATGGACACTTTTATTTAACTGAATCCCTATATGTACCAGTCAGGTAAAGGTTTTTCCCTCCAGTTAACAGATGAGGAAACTGAGGTGCATCAACATTTCGTGGCTTCCCTGACACTGCGGCCAGTTAATAACATTCTTTAGGGAAAATCCCAAAGCACAACCATGTTGGAGCATCTCAGAGTAAGAAATTTTCAGGTAACTACGCGGGAAACAAGAACCATGTGTGAAACTGTATTCTAATTAGCTAAGTGAGGCAAAGTCACGGGGAGCGGAGATTTAGGCTAGAAAAGGGGTAACTAGTAAAATTGTGCCAATGCTGTAATCCATCTTGAAGAATGAGCTGAGAGGGAAAGAAAGGAGCACGCATGTAAGAGCACAGAAGTGGTGTGGCTGCCAGATCGATCCAGGCAGAGAGAGCAGGCCTGAAAGGAAAGAAAGCTAGACAGATAAGAAATGGAATCAGCTTCCAGAGGATCATGGGCACAGAGCCCGTAACTCCAGATAAAGCCTTAGGCAAGGGGAAGGCTGAAGCAGACTGGGAAAGCAGTAGCAGAAATTCGATACAAGTTTATAATAGGATCTAGCAAAAAGGCATATAAAGAAAAAGGGCTTGGTCTAGTTTGAGAGGCAAAGGAAAGGGTGTCACCCAGGAGCAGGGAAGTTGGTGAAATTCAAAAACGACTACACTATCCACTCAACTGGGAACTCGAAGTTTTTGAACAATTTTCAGACAGACGTAGAATGGAATTCAAAAGAGAGTCACAGATTGGGGCTGGCCCCGTGGCTGAGTGGTTAAGTTCGCGTGCTCCGCTGCAGGCAGCCCAGTGTTTCGTTGGTTCGAATCCTGGGCGCGGACATGGCACTGCTCATCAGACCATGCTGAGGCAGCGTCCCACATGCCACAACTAGAAGGACCCACAACGAAGAATATACAACTATGTACCGGGGGGCTTTGGGGAGAAAAAGGAAATAATAAAATCTTAAAAAAAAAAAAAAAAGAGTCACAGATACCTAGGAATTTGGAATAATGATTCACAAAACAAAAAGCTTATATATCCCCTCACTACTGCATGGGCCAGGTAACAGATCACAAATGTGAGATGAGAGAAGAGGTTTGACCCCTCAGTAAAACTAACCACTTCCCCTATATGCGAAGCAGGGAGAAATGTATTTCCTTGCCCACGTATTTGCCCACAAGACAAAAAAATGAAATAGATCACAAGAAAAATCTCCTGTTTTAAAATACAACTTTTTATTATGTTCATAACTCAGGGGCAAAGGAACCTTTTCTTTATGCAACAAAGAAAAGGGGGATGACTCTTTCCTTTACATGGCCCTAACAAGCCACAGGTAAGCCAAATCTCAGGGAAGCAAGTCAGTCTCCCACATTGTGAGTGCCTACACTTGAGCATTCATAACAGAGATGTTTACATTTACTTGGCTTGAAACATTTCTCTTTACAATTTCTCTTTTTTTTTTTTATTGGGGTAACATTGGTTTATAACATTATATAAATTTCAAGTGTACATCATTATATTTGGATTTCTGTGTAGATTACATCATGTTCACCACCCAAAGACTAATTACAGTCCATCACCACACACATGTGCCACACACCCTTCCGCCCTCCTCCCTCCCCGCTTCCCCTCTGGTGACCACCAAGCCAACCTCTGTCTCTCTGTGATTGTTTGTCGTTGTTTTTATCTTCTACTCATGAGTGAGATCATATGGTATTTGACTTTCTCCCTCTGACTTATTTCACTTAGCGTAATACCCTCAAGGTCTATCCATGTTGTCACAAATGGCTGGATTTCATCATTTCTTATGGCTGAGTAGTATTCCATTGTGTATAAATACCACATCTTCTGTATCCATTCATCCCTTGATGGGCACCTAGGTTGTTTCCAAGTCTTGGCTATTGTGAAGAAGGCTGCGATGAACAGAGAGGTGCACACATCTTTAAGAATTTATGGTTTCATATTCTTTGGATAAACACTCAGCAGTGGGATAGCTGGATGATATGATAGCTTTATTCTTAATTTTCTGAGGAATCTCCATACTCCACACAGTGGTTTTCACTTTGTTGATGGTTTCCTTTGCTGTGCAGAAGCTTTTTTGTTTGACATAGTCCCATTTGTTTATTTTTTTCTTTTGTTTCCCTTGCCTGGTCAGACAGAGTATTTGAAAATATGCTGCTAAGACCAATGTTGAAGAGCCTACTGCCTATGCTTTCTTCTAGAAGTTTCACGGTTTCAGTTCTTACATTCAAGTCTTTAATCCATTTTGAGTTAATTTTTGTGTATGGTGTATGATAATGGTCTACTTTCATTCTTTCACATGTGGCTGTCCATTTTCCCAACACCCTTTACTGAAGAGACTTTCCTTTCTCCATTGTATGTTCTTGGCTCCCTTGTCGAAAATTAGCTGTCCACAGATGTGTGGGTTTATATCTGGGCTCTCAATTCTGTTCCATTGATCTGGGTATCTGTTTTTGTGCCAGTACCATGCTGATTTGGTTACTACAGCTTTGTAGTATATTTTGAAATCAGGGAGTGTGATGCCTCCAGCTTTGTTCTTTTTCTCAGGATTCCTTTGGCCATTCGGGGTCCTTTGTTGTTGCATACGAATTTTAGGATTCTCTGTTCTATTTCTGTGAAAATTGTTGTTGGAAAGCATTACATGGCTCAAATGGAGTAAGAATTTGTTTAGTGGACATTTTGTCTTAGATTCAATACAATTTATCCAGCTAACGGCACTTACAAGCACTACATATATAATGTGCCTACTACATGCAGGGTTATGAAATGGAGGAAAAGACGTTCAAACAAGATGCAGTCCCCACTCTCAAGGATCATCCAGGAGCTGACACAGGACAGGTGGATCAGTAGTTAAAATACAGGGATAAAGTGGAAATCATAATAAATGAGGCACAAAATGCAATGAAAGGATAATATACACATCATCATAAACTACATCTGTTATGCTCCTTCTGGTTAAAAAAAAGAGTCATGGGGAGCCGGCTCATTGGTGCAGTGGTTAAGCTCGCATGTTCTACTTCGGCGGCCCAGGGTTTGCTGGTTCAGATCCCGGGTGCGGACCTGCACACTGCTTGGCAAGCCACGCTGTGGCAGGCATCCCACACATAATGTAGAGGAAGATGGGCACAGATGTTCGCTCAGGGCCAGTCTTCCTCAGCAAAAAGAGGAGGATTGGCAGCAGTTAGCTCAGGGCTAATCTTCCTCAAAAAAAAAAAAGTCAATTCGGCTGTTTTATGGTCAGTCACACCACACCAAGGAGATCAAAGGTTCCTATGAGACATCACATAAGAATGGATCATTCAGGGAAATTGTGTTAGGAAGACTGTTTCTGAATTTTCACAGGAAATACACCAACATTTGGATCAACACTCTGAGTTCTTCTAAGTAACAGGCTCAGCTAAGAAAAAAGATACGGGCAACACTGATGAGTCCTTACCTCGGATGAACAGAATTCCCTCGACTCCCTGATCGCCAATGTTTTTTCATCTCCTGAAGTAACAAAGTGATACCTCCCCGCCCCACCCCAGTCAAGGTTTGGTCCTTCTGGATAGCAAGCAAGAAATGAAGGAACGCAGTCACTGACACAGCACTTAAAAAATTAATCTGAGTTACCAGATTATGATCATTCACGAATGGCCCATAACCTTCTAAGGCAACATTTAATGGCAGTTTTAGTACATACTAATTCAAACTAAAGGGGAAAGAAAAGGACTTTGTCTCTTACTCTCAGTAACGCTTAAGAGGACCAAACCATCGTGAAGAGATGGTGAAGGGGAGGGGAGGGACCTGACTAACCAGTTAATACGACACATCACAGCCAAGAATCCATCTCTTACAAAGTGTGAAGCCCTGCAGTGGTCGTCATGATGTTACTATATTTATTTTGGAGAGGTCGTTTCAAGGAACTGCCAAAGCACTTTTCCAAAAGCGGGGGGAGTGCACGGCAAGCAGGAGGATATAGCAAACTCCAAAAGAATAAATAAGCCAAGCTTCAGATTGCACAGGGGTGCTGGACCCACTTCCAACGTGTGTGTGGAGGCGCTCCTGCACGAACAAGCAGTTCTCAGACACCAGCAGGGTGTCAGAGAATCAAACACAATTCTGACACTCTAGCCCAAGACAGACTCAGATTCCACAGGTAAAGGGCTCAGTCCCACAAGACCACCCTCTGCTTGAGATGCTGGTCCCAAGTCCAGGTTGTGACCTGTGCTTCTGACAGACTGGCTAGAAATCAGAGGTTCCCACAACCCCCTGCAGGTTCGACTAATTTGTTAAAAGGGCTCATAGAACTCAAAGGAACACTTAGATTTACCAGTTTACTAAAGGATATGATAAAGGATACAGACGAACATCCAGACGGAAGAGATGTATAGGGCAAGGTGTGAGGAAAGGGGCGCAGGGCTTCCACGCCCTCGCCAGGTGCACCACTCTCCCAGCGCCTCCATGTGTTCACTTTCAGATTAAAATTGTGTAATTTAGTGACTTTCATATAAGTGTGTGTCTCCACCTAGATCAGCCTGCATTCCAAAGTGTTGATTGCTCCTGTAAGAGCAGCCTTACATCTTCCAAATAAATCCTCTCTCACATTTAGATTTCTCACACATACGAAATTCACACTGTTTCCAACTGGCTGACCAAAAATTTAAGTGAGAAGCAAGATGGAAAAAACTGAGAGGAGATTCCTTAGCAACTCACAAACAGCTGTGCAAAAACAAACAGAGCTCATGCTGATCGCCACATTTTAGCCCCACAAACTGAACTAAATATTAAAATCTAGTATTAATCCAGATGAAGAACTACAAGTACAAGGCCAATTTTGAAAACTTTCTGAATCGCCCTACTGTTTAAGGAACAAGAGACACCATTAGTGCCCAACACAAAACGCTCGGCTCCCATGGTCTGCAGTTACATCTGATTAAACGCTCAAGTCTAAGGAGTCTGCCCTCTTCGTGAAGAGGAAAGGCAGAGCTCTCTCAGAGCCACTTCTTTAAGCTGCTCTTTTCGACATTCTTTAAATTTTATTTTTACTGTTTACCAGCAACCTAGGTAAGAGGCTGAACTGACATTCCTAGCATTTGTTTAATATGGGAATGTACAGCGATGCCAAGCAGTGGCTTGCGGGTCACACACGAGCCACTCCACTCGCTAACCACAGCATCCTACAAAAGACACTCTTCTTTCATTGTGACTAGGCTCTTCAAAGAAGTTCTAGCAGTGTGCTTGTGTTGCTGACTAGCTGGTTCCTTGGGATAAACACTACCTGCTAAGTACTTATTCAGTGCATCACCTCAAGAGTTCTCAGAGTCGGAAATCTCTCTTTGTGACATGTGATCAAAAGGAACACTCAAGGAAAAGGGAATGTAGGAACCCTATAGGATACTCCCAAACACGAATCCCAAAGTTCAGCATGAGAGACAACAGCATTCCTTCAGTTCCTGGACTTTCAGGAAACAAGCAACAGCTCCCAAGCGTCCACACAAAATGGCATGAACCATTCCCTTAAGTTCCCAGGGCAATTTTCTGAGGTAGCTCTGCGGTCCCAGCAGCCTCTGTGCTACCACTTCCTCGGCGTCCTACTCCCAGCCAAGGGTCCGGCTTTTTACCCAGATGTGTATAATAAAAGGAAAGGAGATACTTCCTCCATCCATGTCACGGTTCACTAACATCAGCACCAGCATGGGCTGACCCTGACCTGGTACCACTGCCTCCTTTTCACTCTGGAGAGCATCTTGCACAGCCTGGAACTCCTGGTTGACAACTCACCAAAGACTTCTTTTAAGAAAGAATATCTCGTATACACAGGTTAAAGCAATTTAACATTCAAATACTACATTACTAGAGTAGACTTTGAAAGCGTAATTTCAAAAACTTTCCAACACTTTACTTTTTACAAAAGCAGCTCTAAAATAATGAGAAATGCCTCTGATGTGCCAGGCACCAGGCTAGGGGCTCTGCACAGATTATCCCATTTAACCTTAAAAACAGCCCTGAGCCAGGCAGCTATTCCGATTTCACAAATAACGAAACCGAAGCACAGACAGGTGACACACGTGGGCCCAGTTTACACAGGTATGTCAGTGCCGGGATTCAGACTGGTGTCCAAAGTTCCTGCCTGTCTACTATAAACAGGGCAAAGAAGCACTGTGGAGTCCTAAGTCTGTAATCTCTGCCCCCTAATTTATTGTCTGGCTGTGTGACCTCTCTATGCCTCAGTTTCTTCATTTGCCAAGGGGGGTAATAATCACAGGACCTACTTCATGTAATACACACTCCTCTATATCCAAGCTACTAACACTTTTGAAGTGGAAGAAATTTAGATCGAGTTATAGCATCATGCTGCCCTTGGAGTACACTGTTAGGATGAAGCTGAGTGCTAAACAAGAATCATGCCAATACACTTTAAGTGTTTCATTTGCAAAAGCAGAGAAGGACCACAAACAAAAAGACATCACAGGCATAAATCAACAGAGTGCCGGGACAAAATGCTTTAAGACCCTCAAGAAGAGACCTTAAATATCAGTCAGCAAGTCCAGCAACCCACACTCCATCAAGTACGCAAGCTATTATCCTAACATAAGCAAGTAAATTTTTTTAAAAGGATTTCATACTCATCAAATCATCAAAAATAAAATAAAGCAAAAAAGTGAACAAAAATATATATGAAAAGGCTGGAAGAATTTTAGGGAAGCTCAGTAATCTAGAGAGCAGAAAGTCAGTCAAGGGCCATCCCCGGTGGCCTAGTGGCTAAGTTCGGCACACTCCACTTCAGCGGCCCGTGTTTGGCTCCTGGGCGTAGACCTACACCACTCGTCAGTGGCCATGCTGTGGCAGTGGCTCACATACAAAAAAAAGAGGAAGATTGGAAGCGGATGTTGGCTCAGGGCAAATCTTCCTCAGCAAAACAAAGATTAATGAAAAATATAAATAATTAAGTCAAGACTTAAGGGTGGGTCTGACCTGCACACAACAAGAACACGAGGTGGGAAGGGATGGCTGGGTGTCTGCCCAAGAGAAACGGCTGGCGCGCCAGAATTTGGAGACCATTCTGGGTAGCTGGCCCTGTGGGTGATGGCCGCCTGGCTTGGAATCACAGGGTGCTGCCCTGTGGCAAGACTCCTCTCATCCTGGCCCTGTGAATAACTAAGAGCAAAGGCTTGAGTGCTGAGGATGGCAAACGGACTCAACTAGAGGTTCCCTTCCTATGCCAACAGCCTGTGATTTTAACTATGAAAAAGGAAGGAAGGCAGGTGAGACAAAGGACCAATGTTTCTTTTTCTTGGCCTTTGAACTGAGAGCCTCTGCCTTGCAGATGGGTTATGTTGCACACATTCACCTGCTAGTCAGAGCTGGAAGCTCAGAATGCATCTCTGCAAGCACAGGAGCAACACTCCATGTTGGGACTGAGTTCTCAAGAAAGCCTACAGAAGTCCACAGCGTAAACATGTCTTCTCAAAGCTTTCCAGCGGCTGACCATTGTTACAGAACAAAGTACAAACTCCTTCGCTTTGGGTTCGGGGCTCTCCCAACCCGGGCATAGTGTAATAACATCATCAACGTTTTTGTAGGTTTTGACGGCTTATAAAGTGCTTCTCGTCTGCCATGCCACCCACACAACTGCCCAGTGAGCAATCAGCTACTGCAAACTGAACTTTAGAAAGGCGACACACCACGTAAAGCAGCAGAGCCACACCTTCGGTCCCAGCCTCTCTGGCTGCAAGTCCAATACTCTGTCTAAGCCCTGCCCCACAACCGCCCCAGTGGCCTTTCTGACATCAGGTGCCACACCCACAGGCCCGGGCACCCATGTTCCAGCCCGGGTGAGTCATGGCTCTGCATCAGGCATTCACTGTGCCCAGCACCTTTCTCTGGCTATCAACGTCTTCCTCAGCCTCAAATGCCACAACTCTCGGAAGCCCTTTCACCCACTACCTGGGCAAAATCAAAACTGCTTCTCCAAAGCATTTTGTCTCTGCTCTTTCACTAGATTACTAAGCCCCCTGTGGTAATAAACCACAATATTCACCATCTGAGGGACCCTCGTGTCCCTCGGAACACCCACCACAGTTCTGCTGCACAATAGGTACTCCATGTGCACTTGTCTGGCGAAGCAGCATGACCCTATTCTAACTGCTTTTTATTAGAAAATGATTCAAAGTTTCAAGTCAGGATATGTAGAGCACATCTATGCTTTGGAAGCAACCTCATCCCTACTCCCACAACCTCCAGTCAGGAAAATGAGGGGAGGGAGCAGCTTGTGTGTCAGAACGGAGAGAACCAAGCCCATAAGCGTTAAGAATTACTGGGGCAATGGTTAAGCATATGGATTCCTAGGCTCACGGCAGACCTGTCAATGCATAATCTCCAGGTGGAAGGGCTTGGGGTCTGACTGCTTAACAAGGGCTCCCAGCTAATTCTCTTGATCAAGCAAGTTTGGGAAATGCTGGGTTTGATCACTGGGTCTCAGTCCTGGCAGCACATCAGAATCACCAGGGAGAAGCCAGGTATGCCTTAGCTGGGCTGGAGCCAGGGTTGAGGCATGCATTCTTAACACGAGGGACACAGTCCACAAGCGGGTGAAAACCGATGGAGCGGTGTTTAAAGGGTCTCAGTTATTACGATGGCTTGTGGCCCACAACACACCTGCGGCATTAAAATTTCATGAGGGAAGGTGCAATTAGGAAAAATATGCCTAAAGAGTCTGGGAAGGGCGGGGCATGCAAGGTGGTGATCACAAAAACAAGGCTGAGGAGCACTGGGTTAAAGTGACAAAGTGAGTAACTCTTGACATTTGCACCAAGGAAGAGTCCTGCTCCCCCACATGCTGGTCCTACGGCTGCTTTGAACAGAGTAAAGACTTGCTAGCTGAGGAGCAGGTCGAACATGGCAGGGGCCTGAATGTCGGAGCCTGACCGTTCAGAACAATGCGCCTTATCAAACACAAACTGTTACTATTGCCCCCGGCAACTGCTGGGGGTCTTTATTCTCCTTCTGCAGTCTTGAGCCAGGGTGCAGAGGGACAGCCTTCCTTATTTCAAGCTGACTTGCAAGGACAGGGGAGGTTCTTAAATCCTAAAAATAAATCAAAATGAGGCTCTAGGTTGGAAGAAGGTGTGGTCTCTTTAGGGTTTTTTAAATCCAGATGTATTTCACAAGTGGGCCCCTCCCAAGGCACATGGACCGGCCAGCTATGGTGATCAGGAGTGCCAAAAGAGAGATGGATGTGTAACCTGGAAGAGAAACAAACATACCTGAGCAAGCAAAGGTGTAGGCAGAGAGCTGGCAGGAGGCGGTGGCAGCCCCAGAGGCCATGAGAAAGGAGGCCCCGATCTGGAGTGCCCTTTGACACTGATGGAGAGAATGATCATCACAGGCAATGAAGGAGAGGACAGGGAACTGGGCTTCCTCTGCTTGAAAAACCCTTCAGGACACTCAGCCAGTAAGTTACTAGGATGGGCAGAAGCCAGCAATGACCAGAGAAGGAAAGTTGAAAGAGCCTAGCAACATAGGAGGAAGCCAACAGATGAGTACACACCACGACATCACAGAAAGTACAATCAAAAGAATAGCGAATTCATAATTTGAGAGCTGGAGAATAGCTTAAAGCCTATTTAGTCTATGCTCCTAAAGGCTGGCCCATCCCGTGTCCCCTTGCAAACCAGTTCTTGCCCCTGCAAACTGCTTCTTAGTCTGCTGCATAGGCATCACATTCCTGGACAGCATCCTCAGATGTCTGACCCAGCAGGCATGCAGCGGGGCCGATGAATGTCGGTTTATAAAGCTCCCCAGGTGATTCGGAGGAGCAGCCTAGTCTGGGAGACACAGTGTTAGACCTGGTTTCAGAGTTACGGAAACAAGCTGGTTAGAGGACAGCGCTGACACCAGAACCCAGCTCCCTTCCTCCTCATGTGACGGTCTGCCAGCTCCTCACTGACTGCCACTCTCTCTCTGTTTCGGAATGCTGACATTGTACAATTTCTAGCGCTACTGCCTAAAGAACACTTTTTTTCTGAAGCCACTATCAACTTTGGAGAGCTCCCTACCCTGTTTCTGGACCTCCAGGAAAAGAAAGCACATCTGTAATATTTACAAGACTCCCTATCTTCCACACCAATGGCTTGTCTGCCAACTCCTAGTGTTAATTTTCAAAACAGCGTAAATAGAGCTCACGGAACGGCAGAGGGAGAGGCCAACATGGCATCCCTGTTCCCCAGCCTAAGAGGACTGACTGGGTGCCCAAATTAGCAGGCTTCTATATAGTCACATTTTTAAGGTAAGGCAGCCAAATTTTAGAAGCTGGACACTTTTCAAAGATTTCTGCCTCTACATAGACCCACAAAACTCCACATCAAAAGTGCATCCCTCCCCGATGGCAGAGTCAGGATTTGGAACCTACTGTCATTGTGAACTGTACCTAAGAACCACACAAATCAAACGTCCAAGGAAAATTTCACACTGCTTCCCATGTATGGTTGCCAGGCAAAAATGAGTACTGCACAGGACACTGGAACACGCTCGGTACAGAATAACCGGAACAACACGGCTAGTGACGAGACCTGGGCAGACCCCGTGAAGAACTGAAAGGGAGTCAGGAGAGAAGATTTGCAGAGAACATCAAATGCCCTATGAATATCTGAAGGCCTGTCACATGGTCAAAGAACCAGATGTGCTCAGTGTGGCCCAATAACGGGAAACTAAAGAAAGAAAAATGTCCTTCTATCTGTTGAACTAAAACGTGACAGAGTCCCCTGGGTATACAGTGACTTCTCTGTTCCAGCTCAGGCCAGATGACTACTGAGTACGATTTTATGAAGAGAACCGATGAATCATATGGGTGGTTAATCTAGAAAGTGCCTTCTTGACCCTAAGACTCGGCAAGTTTAATCTCCCTGCATATTCTCTTCCTCCCGCTCAAAACTTACCAAGGTTCTCAGCTAACAGCTTGTGATATGCACTTGGCCTATAATTAACTAGCACCAAGTACAGTATTTGTCAGAAGCAGCAAAGCAATCTACAGGTTATCTGGGGTCAGAAGATGGCATTCCAAAATTCCAGTTAGAACACGAAGGCGCATCCGTTGGTGAGTCAGAAGAAAAGAAGGAAGCACTAACCGAGTCAGGTCGCAAACCCACAGCACCACTTTTCGTGGATACTGGAAGGAAGGAGAAAAAAGAGTTTGGCGAGACATTATCAACACCTTGGCTTTTTCCCGAGGTTGTGTGCTGCAACGTACTGAGTTCTTCGTGAGAGGATTCACGGCCTCCTTCACGAGTTACAAAGAACTTTGATTCCTATCAGTATTTTCCACGCTAATAGAATCTTCTTGTTCTATTTTTAAATTTAAAAAACAAGTCTCAGAGACGAGAACCGCATTATGAGTGGCAATGACATATGTGAATGAAGTGCTATGATGTCTCAGACCAAGAACAGACCACCACGGCTTTAACTCTGGCAGGACAGGATCACAGTGAAGATCAGGGGAAATGGAGAATTCGGAAAACCTTCCAAATTTTGTTTGAACTGGGGAGATGCAGCCCAGCATCCAATCTATTTGTGTGTATTTGTGATGGCGGAGCTGGGAGAGCCAGAGGATGCATCACATGACAGCGCTTGCCCAAACACCCCTTCTAGCACCCGGGAACTCACACCCTAACAGTGCCCAGCCTTCCCTGCTGATGGGAACAAGCTTGCATCTCCCAGGAATACATATGCGGGTTAAATGTCTGCAAGAACAAGAAGTCACAGAGAATGAATTCTTTGTGTGGCCATTCTTCCCTCACATTATGAAGAAGCATAAGATACCAGGACCAGGAATGGAAAAACTGGAGAGAGAATTAAGTTACAGTCAATGAGATTTCAATACTTTGCCTAGGAGAGATGAGGTGGCCATTTGTCTGATAATCCTGAGTGAACCACAATCAAAATGTGAACCAACCGCTCCACTGTCCACGTGTCTGGTCAGACCCGGCTCCTGCCTGGCAACCATATAGATGAGCCCTGAAAACTCGCCCTGACTTGCAACCTTTAGGAAGACACATTTCGGTGCTCAAAGGCACTTACGAGGATAACGGAAATGCCAACAGTGCTCCTGGTTCTCAAAACGCCGAAGCTGCCTTCCCAGGTTAGGCTACAGCAGGACTGATGGAATAAACCTCACCTTATTGCTCCCTGACCTCTTCCACTCCAAAAGTGTACTTCATTCAAGCGTACTTTCTCTGGCTTTTTGTGGGCCTTTCTTTTAGTGTGGCCCATCTGCTTACACACTCAAGAGGCAAGTTTAAACCACATGCCGTGGTCTCTTTCTGGCATCTGAGCCTTGGCTATTTGCTGGATCCTCCCCAGCTCCTCTTCAATTTTCCTCCCTTGATCGCCCTGTTCTCTGTGTCAAGGATCTGTGCTCCCTACAAGCCACCCGACACCTGAACAACAGACAAGCAGTTCTTATAGGACCGAGAAATATACAGCTGGGGTAAGAACAAAGAGAAACCATCTTTCAGTTCACGGTGAGTGCAGTAATTGTATTTTCTTTAACAAGTTTTATTTCAACACAATCACTGACAAAGCCTAAATGTTTTTGACCAGTCCCATTCAAAAAGGAAAAGAACAGAACAATCTCACAACATAAAAAAATACATACATAAATTTTTAAGCCTAGCATTAGAAGGCAAAGCATTAACCTTGACACCTTTCTAAGACTTTATAAAATCAGTCTCGCGATGTAGCACTGATAACATGGGCCAGAGCACCTACTGAAGAATGCCCCCTTTACAGGCATCTTTAATAGTGCAGGAATCTGCACAGAATCTGTGGAAGGCTACCAAGGCACCATAACCCAGGAAAGAGTAGAAAGAATGTATTAAGAAGAGAAAAGCAAGTGATTACTTCTCAGATAGTAATCGGGACCATCCAATATTCTCAGGGTAAATGAGGATACAAACTGGTGAGAGGCCGCCGTCATCAACCCTGTGCCCCTCATGTGCAGTGGGGGCCCTCGGTGACAAGCACGACGGAGTCCCTGAGCCCGGCCACTTAGCTGTTAGGCATGGAAGGCACAGTACCAAAGGTCCAGGATGCTCTGAAGTTATTTTAAGATCAAAAGAAAAACATGAACATAATAATAATGAATCCTGCCTGAACTATATTTGTCTAACTCAGTCATAAAATATAACTGGTAATATTTTTATGAAGGAAGGGGCCCATGGAGGCCAAATGCCTATGCTAGGGACCAGGAGAGTTGTACTCGGCTCTGTCCAGAGAGAAAAAGCAGATGTTAGCAAAGCAAGCTGCTCCGGGTCCAAGACAAACACACGGGAACCCACAGGGCATTCACATGATGCCCAGCCATTAACACAAAGGATTTTCTGCAGTCAAAGCTGAACAGTGATCTCTGCCTATTACAACAGGCACAAAGTAAAGGAAAAAATAATCATCTTTGCTTTCAGTTCTTCAAAGAAAGCTTGGTGCAGGTGACAGATTCTTAAGTGTTCTCAGAATGAGAGAGAGAAAACAAGCTCTGACACCTAGAGAAAGAATGAACTAGTCAACAGATCCTTAAGGAGATCCTTCTAGGTGGCTGCTGCTGTGGGAGACAAGAGCCCACAGGGCCTGTAATAACGGTGTTGACACTTTAGTGGGCTGCCTTGTTCTTCCCTCCCCTGGTCATAGCGACTTGACTTTAAAAAAATTTTTTTACCAAATTGTGATTTTACTTTATGTACATTTCAATGTCTTGCCTTTTTCATATAATATTACATCGTGAACAATTTCCTACATCCTAAATAGAGCATCTTGAATTCACCAAGGTATGTAATAACACTTCTTATGGTATCTTGGACAAAAAGGAGGGCCTGGGCTGAAGGATAAAACGGGGAAAATCAAAACTGGTTGAACAAAGTCAACTCAAGAATGCCGATCAGTAAGCTCATTATCCACCTGCTGCAATGACTATGGGGTATGATGCAGGGCTTCACACTGTTCAATATTTTAACTAATGAATTTAAGACACTGACATTCATCACATAGTGTACCTACTATGTGCAAAGCTCCCTACTAGCTGCTTTACATGCATGGACTCATCTTACCCTTATAACAAGCTTGTGTGAGAGAGATTTTTCCATTTTATACCAAGGAAACAGAATGGAGATGGAAGTTCAGAGAGGGTGAGTAATTTGCTGAAGGTCCTACAACTAGCCAATAGCTGAACAGTAGTCTAAATTCAGTCTCCAGCTCCTACCTTCTCTCCATTTGATGACACGTTTATTTCATTTTCAGGGTTCTTGAAACTAACCAGTAAGTCACATGAAAACCAAGTGGAAAAAGATCTCTTTAAAGGCAGCTAGAGTAGAGCTAATGTGCTAATCGAAGGAGATTAAATTGTGAAGTCTTGCATTTGGATCCACAAACCTAAAATTCTGCACAGACTAACGGAGGCTTGGCCCAAGGCGACATGCAAGACTAAGACTTGGCGGTAGATTTAAGTATAAAGCTAAATGTGAGTCCAAAAGTTATATGCCAAAAACTATACATACTAACTAAACTAGAAGCTCAGTATGAATCCAAAAGTTTACATGTGTTTGCACGCTCTAAGACTCTATTCATAAAAGCACTATGTCCAGAATGAAGGAGGTGATGGTTCTGTGCCCTGGCTGGGAAATCTCATTTAGGGTACTGCACTCTCAAAAGGACTTTGGTGAAATGTAGCATTTCTGTAGGAGCATAACTAAGCAGAAGAAGTGAAGTAGAACTTTTTAATTGAAGACGAGATTATATAGAAGGGAGGGGAGGACAGATTCAAGGGCAGAGAGGATGGTGGCAAATATTCCTTCAAACACATGCAGAGCCCCCACTGCCCTCATTCCTTCCAACTGGCTTGACATTTCTTTGGTCCAGAGTGGAGGTTTTGGACGCCTATACACATGTCTGAGCAGATAAGGTACCTTCTTAATCCAAGACTAAATAATTTAGGGTTGTGCTAACAACAATTTAGAGTTCTCTCCCAGGGCTGACTAGGTATTCACTCAGTAAACGTTTAGGCACTTCTATGAAGAGAGAGTAGGCACATGCATCTTCTTCAAGGCCCCCTTGAATGACATCTACCTCCCACTGCTTCCTAGTGCTGCCTGCCAGAAGCACAAATCCAGGAAAGGAGGAGAAGATAAACGTGCAGGGCAACAAAGGGATGTGCTGAGACGTAAACCTGGAACAGATATCTGAGCATCCTTTCTCAGAACTGTCTTTCCGTTTTTAATCTTCATCATCTCATCACTCTGCCACTTCACTCACCCTTCTGACAAGACAGCCCAGCTTTCATCTGACCCTTCATTGTGTCCCTCTTCCACAGCACTCAGCAATTCCTTTTTCTGATCCTACAGGCTTTAATCCAGGCTCTGATCAGCCCCCACATGGGTCACTGATGCCACTTCTCCAGCCTCTCAGCCTGCACGCAGTTAACTGTCGAGTCCTCCGCGGTCCTGCACTCGTAGCTACTGGCAGGGTCACTGCCCTCCCCGACAACTTCAAACTCAAGACATCCGTGTGGGACCAAAGCATTTAGCTGCTCTGCGTGAGTTCTTACACTCTGCCTTGGATGACTCACACCTCAAAGGATAAAAGCACTCACGAAAAGTGAGGATTTAAGTACCCACTGCCATTTCCTAGAAGCGAAAGGAAGTAGATTTGGCAGATCACTTCAATGACCATGATGTCTGTGCCGGGAAAGACTCAAGGGCACAGCAAAAAAGAAGAAGAAACAATTTAGAAAGCATTTTTGACTTAACTCCTGTTCGTTCTTCTCATCACATCGCACATAAACTTACCTACACGCATAGTCACATAGGTTTATCATTGTTTTGTAAAAAGGAGACACTGTACAATCTTATCTGCATCTTCCTTTTCTTACATAAAAGTACATCAAGAAAGTTCCTCCATGACAACCAATTAGTAAAGCTCTACCTCATCTCTGTACAGACTGTACCCCGGCCAAGGCATGTACACATCACAATTTAGCCAACCATTACCCTGACAGGCGTTCGCTTTACTTCTTTTTCCTTTTTTTTTCACCACCACAAAAATGCATTAATAAAAATGCTCCCATGTATATCCTGACCCACTGGTATTCCTATTTTTAAAACAGAATACCAGAGCTGGAATTGCTGGGCTAGATTTTCAATTTTAATAGATCCTGCTGGAATGGCTTCCAAAAGGGTCATGTCACTCACATGTCCACCACTGCCCCACACCCCAAAGGCAGGTTTTTTAAGAGATAATTTGTGTTAATGTTTGTATATGCACAGACTCTCTGGAAAGATATAAAGTAATAAAAGAAGGGCTTTCTCCTCAGAAGGGAAGCGCAGGCCTGGGGGGCGGACGCAGGCGACGCCCACTTTTCACTGCACACACTTTTTGTGGGTTCTTAATGTTTTATCATTTCTATATATTACACATTGAAAATATAAAATGTTCTTTAAAATATCTGTAGACATTTCAGAAAAAGAAGTCCTGACCGTAGAGCACTGGCTTTACAGAATTAAATGACGTGAACTTAAAATGCAAGGAATTTAGTTTAAACTTAATCATTTTGAGTACCTACATTACCCTAGATTCCAGGGATATAAAATTAAGGCAGCCCCTTCCTTTAAGGAGCTCAGAGCCCAAGAGAGAAAAAGACCTGTGTGGCTTCCTTCACAAAGATGCTGGAGGGTGGAGGATGCCGTCTGGGCCCCTCGGGAGCTGGCGTGCAGGCAAGGCTCGGACAATCGCTACCTCTGACTGAAATTAGGGGCTACAATCTGAGGTGGGATTATGGAAACTTTTCTTCTGCCTCTTTAAACATTTCTGTATTTGTCAAGGTTTCCAAAATGGGCATCAAAACCATTTCTGTAATCAGGGGTGAAAAAATGAAAAGTATCCCCCCCTCCAAAATTTATTGCCAATATCAAAAATATCAACTCAAATGAATTTTTTTAGCTTAAAGTTGAAGCACTAACTAAAATTCTATCTTCTCTGTCTTAATCTATTAACATGAAACTAGTGTGTTGAAACGCTTTTAAAGGGGAAGAGAGCTGGATTTTTAGAGGGCGCTCCTACTGTTTCAGATTGCTGGCCGTGTATGAAAGCATTCACAAGAAGCAGTGGAAGGGGTCAGAAAGAACAGGAAAGAAGGGATGTCATCCCTGCCCACTCCGCTTCCCTCTAGTCCTCATGAGGTTACTTCCAAAGAAATATTTAGCATACAAAGTACTCGGGAAAATACTTAAAATCTTGAATAAAGAACTTTAATATACTATTTATATATTCTATTGTAATGAAGCTATATTCAAAAGCAATGACTACAAATTTAGCTCTCCTTTGATTTTGGTAACTCAAAACGAACACAAAAAGGCTTTTTGCTGATTTCTATAATCACCAAGCACTTAGAATTTCCATCCCAGTGATTTCTCTTTCCCCACGTGTTTCTTTTGTATAACATTCAAGGGCCCGTTGGGGGAGCTATCAAGGGGATGGACTCCTAAAATCCATCTATATATTCCATCAGGTAATGAACACAGAATTATTACTGCATAATAAGGAGAGAATATAGACTCGACATCTATTTGTAGTGCAAGCCTGAATTATACCGAATATAATTACCAAGCCAAGAAGGAGGAAACATACCAAACAAGTAAAAAAAAGGGTGCCCTTTGGTACTGTCCTCACCATAATTTACATGCTAAAAATATTAATCAATAGCCCACTGTCAAAAGCATTGAAGATTAAAGCCTCTTACTTAAAAACGGCTTCTGAAATTAGAATGACATTAGACACACCTTCGTGCATTTGCCAAAGAGCTCATGTTATAAAAGCAAAACTTTCAATTAAAACTTTAAATGATTAGCAAGAAAAGAATGCAGGGCTATTCCACTTCAAAAGTTACAAAAGGGAGATGAAAACCAAAGGCAGCAGCATGCTCCGGTACTCGTTAAACCTGCTCAGGTCCTGGATACAGGAAGTGTTTTGTTTTGACAGCACCACAGGCCAAAACCAAGGCATTATTTTTCAGAGCTAGCATTAAAAACAAATAAAAATAAAACATTGTGTAAAAACTGAATCGCCTGTCTTCCAGGAAGATCAAGATCACGTGGCCAAGACAAAAAGTGGCACAGGGACGACTGTCTGGGCACAGTGAACCCTGTCCCCGTGTGCCTGCGGACCGGGGCAAGGAGAACGTGACCTACGTTAGCCCACCGAACACTGACGCCCTAACTTCCCTGAAGGTGTAACAAGCAGAGGCCCACTCGAAAGTCCTTTCAGGCCAGGTCCACAGACAAATGTCACCACATTTCAGTGACCTGAGAGGAGAGGACTGGACCTGAGCTAGACCTCAGATGCAGCTCCTCAGAACAAGCACAGATGTATGTGTGTGTGTGTGTGTGTGTGTGTGTGTGTGTGCATGCAAGCACGTGGGAGGAAGAAGCCCCGAGGTAGAGAAGGAGAAGAGGCAGGCAAATCTCACGTCGTGGCCAATTATGGGGCCTGTGGTGACTCTCAGGACTTGGAACTACATGCTGCACCATAAACACGAGCGATAAACAGAACCAAGGGGCCCCCAGCATCCACACGCCCCACAAAGTACTGGACTCTAGAACACAGGAAAAAGTATAAAATGCGATCCTCATCCTCAGGGGTTACACACCCCCTCTGACAAATACGCCGGAAATTCAGAGTAGGGGTGGGGACCCTTTACTCCCAACCAGAGGTAATTAACATAACGTATATGCCAAACAGAGCTCAGGTTTTATGTGTATTAACCGCCCTCCCTTGACAGTATCACCATTCTCACTTAAAAGATGAGAAATCTGAGGCTCAGAGACTTTGCAAGATCACTTAACCAGCAAGGGGTGGACAGGCAGGACATGAATCTAAGTCCGTTCAACCCCAAAGCCCACTACACCACTGTCTCTCATAGTGTGGCCGCAGGACCACCAGCATCACTTACCAGGGGCACTTGCTCCAACTACAGATTCCTGGTCCCACCCCTACTCCAGCCCCACAGAACGAATCAGAATCTCTGGAGGTGGAGCTGCAGAATCCACATGTTTTAAAAGGACTGACCAGGGCCATCCGATAAAGACCCACGTCCAAGCTTCTGTGGTGCCGCCTCCAGGGACAAGCAGCCTGGTTCTTTCACAGATACACAACAGACGTACACATACAGGTTTGGCAATGAGCTTGACTTGTGTGCGTGTGCTGCTCAACAGTCACATCGACATTCAACTACACACACATCGTTCATTAAAACCATCATTTAGGGAACCAGATCCCAAGGGTTTCTAATCCAGAGGTTCCAGAGCTCACCAGGCCCAGAAAGACAGTACTGCAGGTCTCGATGTCTTATCTCAGTGTTCCAAAGGCCAATAGAAATTGTACATCTATCTCCAAAAGACTATCTGAAGGTCTCACTAAAACGTCTTTGGAAATGGGAAAATTTAACTGTTAGTCACTTAACAAATTCAGTGTGTCTGGACACAAAGTCTTTAAAGCCATGCCGAAAAAGTGGGAGATAATGGCACAGATTGCACGCAGGCCACGCTGTTCAGATATCTGTGCGCCTCCCCGTGTGGAGCCACCACCCTGGGGATCGCTGAGCAGCACAGCAGACACTGTGTCACCGCTTCACGGCCACATCCCCTTTGTACACAGAACTACGGTACTTCCCGGGCCGAGCCATAACCTTATTCTCTAGACTTAGTTCTAAGCCTGTCTCAACCATCAAATGTCCCTTCAAAGGGACAAAGATTTGCAAACACTGGTGATGGTCAAAGCTATGTGCAGATGGCCCGAGGACAAAGAGTGTTTTGAAATTTGAGTAAAACCCACAAAGTGATTAATTTGAAGGGCAAAAGAGGCATTTGGATGTGCAAGTGCTGAAGTTTCACTCCCTGTAATTGCAACTCACATAGTTAATTCACTGAGTTTAAAAACTAAGAAAAATAGAATATAAAATTTTGCTGAACCAATACAAAAACTTTTTTTGATCTATCCATTACTTTAACCAACTGACTGGAGCTAAACCATGTAAGAAAATGAATTGGAGATAGACGAGTAAAGACAGAAAGATGAGAAAAAAAGGGTAAGGAAAGAAAATGCTGTGAATTAGCAAACAAGGAAGTATGGACCAAGAAAAAAACTAAGAGCCGCAAAGAGAAATGCTCTCTGGAGAGAAAAGGATGGTAAGGCTGCAGGAGTTTCAGAAGGAGCTAGCAAATTTTTATCACAATCTACAGCTCACTTGAGCCACAGGCTTCAGATTACTATCATCTCCCATTAGCTCCCACTGAAAAACTAATTAGCTAGTTAGCTCTTTATCTTGAAAACCTCCATCCTCCAAAAGGAATGAGATGACCAGGAAGGTAGCCAGACAGTGGGCTCCAGTCCACAGTGGCCTCCCACCCATCTCCGGCCACTGTCCTGGGGTTTGTACAGCAGATGGCACGAACAGGCAGCCCACACAGCCAAAGCCTACCTATATGCTGGATACACAGTGAGTTTTTTAAATTGTTGAATAAGATGTCAACACTTAAAAATCAGGAGGCTTCGCATAAAAATTTTGATTTCCAGGAAAAAAAAAAAAAAGCGCTGAGTGAAGCAGTAAGACCCATGCCCCCCAGACAGTGCTGGGCTGTGGCAGGTGACACTGTCCTCTTCAGATGAGGCACGTGCTCTTTGGCTTGACGAAGCTTTGTCTACAGCTAGACCCCTCATCTTACGATGCCACGTGCCCTTGCCGCAGGTGCTTGACGCGGTAGACTCTGATGGAGCTGATCTATCCAACAAGCAAGGCCTGCAGCTCCTGGGCGTCCCCAAGGCTGATGACCTTCACACCCACCGTGAATCACCGTCCACTCCTGGTCACACCCTGGAATAGTGACCTCGCCCAGAGCTGCTTCCTTTCACACATCTTCAACTCCAATATTCCGGACCTGGCCACGACCTCTCCCACGCCCTCGTTCCCACTATCCCGGCTGTCGCATCTGCTCTCTGACCATCCACCCCTTGCTAGAACTCCCTTCTTTCTCTAAACAGCATCCCAAATACTTTCTCATCAGAAACCTCGACTGCCTCACACCCTCTCATCCTGCCAACCTCTCTTCCGTAGGTGGACAGGCTCCTACAATCCACCTTTCTCTACTCAAGGCCTGAAGAGAAGAGCACTCTACAGGGAAAAAAACCCAAAAAACCATGAACCAAAAATTCATGCCAACCCTGGCCAAGCCTGTCAGCTCCCTCCCCCAGCCCTCCCTCGCCACCTTCACCACCCCAGAGGTACCCGCTACTCAACCTCACCTCCCTCACCGGACTGACTGCCTTATTTTGTCCTTCACTGAGAAAACTAAAGCCACCACTTGATCTTTTGTTTATCCACACGCATCCTTTCCCTCATTCCTCCAATCCTGAGGGTGGTAGCCAGTCACTCAAACTCAAAGCTCAGATGTTATCCTTGACCCCTGCGACCAACAGACTCTCCATTTCCAATCCAGTCAGTCACCGAATCCTGCCCGTTGGCCTCTGAAATATTCTGTTTCCAGTCTTGTTCCCCGTCAAACCCATCCACAAGCTGCCACCAGGCTGAGCTCTCTGAAGTCAACTCTGACAATCACTCCTGGGCTCAAACTTGGTTGACCAACACACACCCACCCACAAAAAAAAGGCCAAGCTCCTTAACCTGGCATTCATGGCCACCCATGATGGGACTTCTGCCTGCCCCTGACACCTCCTCCTTAAACCCCAGGCCTCCAACAACGCTGGGCTGTGTTGTGCCCCCTGCCCTCCACCTCCAGGAAGCCTCTGCCCCCAGCTCCACAACCCCAGTCTCACCACCATCTGCTCAGGGGTCTGATGCCACCACTCAACTCTGACACCTAGAGGCAGGGACCATCACTCACTCCTGCATCCCGGAGCCTAATAACTCGGTGGGCCTTCAATGCATGTTGGCTGCACCATGATCTCAGGCTGCCACCTGACCAGGTGTGCCAACAGCAGATTGCATGAAAAAGCATCAGCCTTTGGAGCCTGGCAGACCTGGACTTAACCCTAGCCTGGTCATTTCCCACCTGAGTGACCTGAGGCAAGGGCTCGGCCTCATTTTTCTCATCTGGAAAATAGAACTTTTAAAAACATTCCCACATAAGGC
Organism: Equus quagga; assembly: GCF_021613505.1. Taxonomy (NCBI): domain Eukaryota; kingdom Metazoa; phylum Chordata; class Mammalia; order Perissodactyla; family Equidae; genus Equus; species Equus quagga. The sequence goes on from NC_060281.1 coordinate 12,877,398, forward strand.
TGACTGGGGACCAAAGAAATTCTGTGCAGGTGCCTGGTCGCGCATCTGGAACGCTGCAGGCAGGCAGCAGAGAGCCGCCACTGGTCTTTTCCAAATGGTAACAGGTTGCTTGCACACCGTTCAAGGTGAGGGCAGGTTATCCGGGGTGTGGGCGGCCCAAGCCCTGGCTTCAGCAAAGCTTCCTGCCTTTTGGCCATTTTACTCCTCATTAACACCTCGACTAGGAGCAGGAGGGAGGGGACTGTCCTTCTGTCAACATGACTAATGATGTGTTATCTTTCTGGGCTACTGTTGACCCTCTGCCAGCAGGATGTGCTGACTCAGCCAGCACCACCTCCCTCCCTCTCAGGTCGACAGCACACCAGTGCACCCGCCCTGTCTCCGAGACAGCAGATACGGATGGCCACCAAACTGGGGCTGGATGCTGGCATCATCGAGTAGTGACACAACGAGAAATATCTGAGGATTTATGTATCTAAACTACTGCAAAAAAAAAACTAAATATTTTTTTCAATGCAACAGACACTTTTTCAGCATGTCCTGTGAATAAGGCACTGAATTCCCCAATGCGTGGGACAGAGACACATAAAATGAGTCCCTGATGACAAACTGAGGGGAACAAACAGAGGCACAGCTAAGACTGACCCTGAGAGAAGTGAGCTGCGAGGGGATGGGGGAAGCATGGAGACATGGATGTGACTGCAGAGCTGGGAGGGCTTCACAGAGGCGGCGGTATCTGCATTGGAGAAGAGCATTCCGAGCAGAGCACACGGCACCGGCAAAGGCACAGAGGTCTGGAGAATGCGAGACCAGGAAGGCATAGAAATTTAACAATTACAAAGTACTCAGAAAGCACATTAGGATTTAACAGTTTAGAAAATAAGTGCATTTTGTAATTTAATCTTGATAATACCCTATTTACTTACGTCTTTCTTCTCTCACAAAACTTCTCTCATACACAGTGAGAATAAAATCTAGGAAAAATGTCTGCATATACAAGCTTTTTGTAAAGACTACTTTGAAACAGAAATCCTTCCTGCTAGAGGCCTTCCCAGAGCGGACGGTCCCCGTGTCTTTGGCAGAAGACACAGGGTTAAACTGGAAACAGACGTGACAACTACCCAGTCTTCGGACGTACGGACAGACGAAAGGGGCCCGCAGGAGCCGGGTGGGCTCGCAGGACTGTCTGCCCTCTGCTTCTTCCAGCCGACACTGCACCCCACAGCCGTGCCCTACCCCATATTCCTAGCCCTCGCCCTCCTTGCCTACCTGCTGCCCAGGACAGAGGCTGGCCCGAGACTCTGCCTGTGCCTTTCCTGGCGATGCCACCAGGGAAGAGCTGCAGCAGGAGACCCAGCAGGTCCCACTGGAGCCACACCCGTGCTGGCACTGCTGGCCTGCCACATCGATCCTCAAACGCCTTCCTGCGGGCTTCCTGACGTGGGGGGTCACAATCGCCTCCTCCATGCACCCGCAGCACAGGCTGAGCTGTCCGCTGTCTGCAGTCAAGGGTATTCCAGACACACTCCTGTTTCTCCAGGGCTGAACCCCCCCACAAGGGGAAACGACCTGTGAACTAAACCACAGAAGTTTCCCGACACCTCCCTGGGGCCAGATTTACTTGGGACCTAAACCTGAAAATGGAAATCAAACATTTTAGAATATACAAATTTTAAAACACTACAGAAATTACACTTCACAAGCAATAAGCCTCTGCTCCATCTACTTTAGAAAAACATCTTCAGACAAATGTTCTTTTTAAGCAGCAAGTTCCTGAAGAGGGGCGGGGCTGGGTATGCGTGGAGAGCAGTCATGGGGCGGGGGGCAGCTCTTCTCCTGCCTCAATGCATCTTCGGTGACTACAGCCAGCAGAGACGCGGGGCATACAGAACGCCTTCCCCTCCCTCCTCTTGCCATTTTAGAGCCAACTTATCAAGAATCGAGGTATGTGCACAACGAAAACATGCTATTAGGTAAGGTGAGTCTATTGTAAAATGCTTATTTTCTATTAACTTGATCTTATTAGCATCCATTTGTAGCAGCACTGGAATACATACCATTCCAGAAAGTACGTCAGAACCTCTTTATAATACTGACCTTCACAGTCAAGACTAACAACTGCCCCATAAGATAATCACTTGATATCATGCTTTGAGAACAGGGACAAACAGTACAATCGCTGAATAATTACGAGCAGAATTATAATGGGGGCGGCGCTACGATAAAACCAGAGCTCAGTATGCTCTGTAAGACTCCCATCGTTCCCCAAATGGATGTGCTTTTAGTTTAAGAGAGTGTAAGGATACAGCTGTGTGACTTCCTGAAGGTAAGGAATCCAGTACCAAAGAATGCATGCCACTAATCTTCTTTTAAAGATTATGCTTGAGTGAGCACATTAATATTTGATGACCTAATTCTTAAAACGATGTTTCAGCTCAGTGCTCTTTTTCTTAATGAGGCAAAAATAACCCAGGGGTCATGGGTCTCTCTCTGTTCCCTTTCACAGAATGGACACAACCCCTGGCCCATCAGGTGGCTTTTGGCGCAGATAACATGATCTCCCCGTGTTTGATCTTGAGGAAGGAAGGCTTGGCAAGTTTTTGGGCAGAATCAAGGCCAGTGAGGCTGGAAGGCTCAGTATAACAGGGAGGGAGCAGGAAATCAAGATGAAGATGACAAGGCGGAGGCTCATGGATGTAGGAGCTCGGAGACCCCATGAGGAGTGTGGATTTTTTTTCGTCAGTTCAAGTATGGCAGATCATAAGCCCGTAAGGTAGTTAACACTTTTAGAAAGTTTACTCGGCTGCTGGTTAGAGATTAGTCTGCATGGAGGAAGAGCTCCAGGAAGTGGGGAGACCTGGGGAGGAGGTTTCTTATTGAAAGGTTCTAGAGAAGAGCTGACGGTGACTTGGACTAGGGCGGCAGCAATGAGTAATGAGACAGATCTTGGGGGTAAGTCAACAAGACCTGCTGATGTACTGGATGTAGTTTTTTGGTTTTATCATAGGGGGGATGGCAGAGCCATTTACTGGGTTAGGGAGGACTAGAAAAGGGAATAGAGCAGTTTAGGAAGTAGTAAGTGCTTGAGTTGGGGCATGTCAGAAGTTTTTATGGGACCTGGAACTTACGAGATGCATTATGGGTAATGATGCTTATAATAAAGACAGCAGACATTTTTTGAGCATTGTGCCTTGAACTGTTCTGAACACTTCCTGTGATTAACTCATTTACTCCTCACAACAACCGTAACTTCATTTTACATAAATAGCTTTATTTTGAGGACACTGGGACACAGATGAATTAGTTTGCTAAGCTCATCCCTGAGCCTATGCAAGGACCTCTGCCATATTCACACAGCTGCCTCTCCAGATCCAGGCAAATGTCACCTCCTCAGAGAGGCCACCTCCTGGGGTCACTGACTCTCCACCACAGTTCCCTATTTCTTTGCAGCTTTTATCACTCTCTAAAGTCTCGTTTGCTTATCCACTTACTGGCTGTCTCCCTTACCTAGAATGGAAGCTCCATCAGGACAAGGAGAGATATCTGCCTTGCTAGACAGAACAATGCCGGAAGCACAGCCAACACTCAGTAAATATGGATGGAAGAGGGAGTGTCTGCCAGGAGCCGGCAGAGCTCTGTCCCCAGGCCCCACTCCTGGATCCTGCTGCCTGGGCAGCCTGGCACCAACATCTAGACAGGAAGCCAACCATTCAGCAGGAGAGGAGAAAGCTGTAGCCTTTGATCCTAATGCACTCCTTGAAAAGCCACCTCAGCCTGATATTAACAAACAGATATTCTTAATCACCAGTCCCCAAACTAAGTTTCCCAAAATACAGTCTTTCCGGTACTCAAATCAACCCAAAGTGCAGCTTCAAACAATCACCTCTGAATTGCTTGAGTTCATTTAATACACAGACAAAAAGTCCCAGCCAAGTTGCCCCTTTTACCTCACTTCTAAAAGCTGGGAAAATGCAACTGACACGGGGGAAAAAACTCAGTGTTCAAAGGTTGTTGGGGGTGTGTGTGTTTTAACCAAAGAAAATCTGCTGATCTTTTTCCCTTAATTGGTTCTGGGAATCAGCAACTGACCACAGCAGGGTAAGTACTTGGAACAGCTTCTCCTTATTATCGAATCCTTGATTATGATGATTAAGCCCAGGCTTGTGGTTCTATGAACCCTCAGTGAGCAAACTCACAGAGCATGCGCACAACTGTGGGCCTGCTCTCCTAAGGGTAGCATTGTAGCATCAAGTCATAGAATTTCATAAAATTAGCATCCAGGGAGGTCAGAAGTCAAAGAGACCTTGAACTTCACTGACACCATCCCTTCGTCACTCAGATAAGGAAACTGAGGCTCAAGGGATTATGTGATTTGCCCAAGGTCACAATGCTAGTGTTGAACACAGCAAGGACAAGAACCCAGGGCTGACTACCAGGCCAGTGCTGATTTCACTCCATCAGGACACCACCCATGCATGCAAGGGCTGCAGAAAGCCCAGCTCTTCTTGGAACAGTCTTCAAGCTCTCACTTATGGGTCTGGCCCAAATCCATTTCTAAATCCACTCCCAACAGGCCTGAAACCTTTCCCAAGAATGCTGCTCAAATATGTATTAAACGTCTGCTCTGTGCCAACCACCCAGTTAGGCAGCAGGAATGCAAGAAGAAAAGGTGTGTAGCTTTAAGGAACTTGCTTTGACGGGGCACAGAGATAATTACAAAGAGGTAGGAGTAATGAGCCAGGTGTCCCCAGAGACCAGAGAGGAGGGACGGGAAGCCTTCCCGGAGGACTGTTATCTCCTGAGCTGTATCCCATGGGATGAAGAGCAATGAGCCAGACAAAGAAGTAGAGAAAGAGTAACTCACGGTAGACAGAGTAATAAAAATGATGACTCAGAAGCATGAAATGATACGTCGGTAACTAAGGGCAGATAACGGCTGCTGAAACACAAAGTTCAAGCTGGAAAGAGATGGAAGATAAGGTGGAAGAGGCAGGAGAGGACAAAAATGCTGCCAGGTTAAATCCTGCAGGTGTGAGAAGCCACTGCATCAGGAAGTCACTCATCACATTTGTGTTTTAAAAAGATCACTCTGCCAAGTGTTGAGAAAGGATTTGGAGGAGGCAAGATCACACCAAGTTAATGCCCAACCAGCGAGTCCCCCCACATCCTGCACACCATCCTGCCCTTCTGCTCCAGACACAGACCAAGGCAACCCAGAGTGAGGGTCTCCACTCCACAACACGACATTGTGTTGCCTCACAAAAGCTCCCTGTCTGCACGGCCTGGCCCCCAGCCCATCTGCACCTACCTTCAGTGAAAACAAGAGTCCTGCTCCCCGGGCACCCCGAGCCTCCTCCAGGGGTCCACGGCAACTCCTGGTGTGCAGAGCTGTGCGACACTGAGCTCCGTCAGGAATTCCAAGACACTAAACCTCACCTCCCGACTAAAGTGGGTGGGCTACCTGAAGATCTGCCAAAGACCCAGAACAAATATCTGACTCACTGACTAGAGCCGACCAGACGGCTTTTCCAGGCCGAGGGGAAAGAGTCACAGTTCAAGGATAAAGGGGGCAGAGATGCCAGAACCAATCTCTAGGCCTGTTTTTCCAGCCCCCAGAAAGATCACAGGGCTTGTAGTCAGGAGCTGGAGATGCAGAGCACCTATTTTCGTTGTGCTTTGACACATCACGTTAGCTCCCCAGACTTTCATTTCCTTAGCTTATGGTGAGGAGATTTCTACAATCTCTAGGCCTCCATCCAACTCTGATTTTTTAAAAAAACTCCAACAATCTAACAACATCTATTAAAATTCATCAAGTGTATACGTTCATTCAACAATTCTGCTTCTTGAAATTTATCTTAAAGAAACATTTGCACAGGTGTACAAAGTAATATAGTCAGGCACCACACAATGATGCTTCAGTCAATGACGGACCACACACACGAGGTGGTCCCCTAAGATTAGTAGCATGTATCCTAGGTGTGTAGTAGGCTATCCCATCTAGGTTTATGTAAGTGCACTCTATGACGTTCAGACGATGACAAAATTGCCTAACAACGCATTTCTCAGAACGTGTCCCTGTCGTTAAGGGATGCACAATGGTACATATAAGAACATTTAATTCAGCATAGTTCATCGTTGCAAAAAATTAGAAACAATTTACATGTCCAGCAATCAGAGAACAGTTAAATAAACCAATCATGTTCTACCCAATACAATGGAATACTGCAGCATCAGAATCAATGCTAAAATACATCCATACACACTGATGCGGAAGATGTCCAAGACACAGTATTAAGCAATAAACGCAAGCAACAAAGCAATTTATATAGTAAGAGTCCTCTTTTTGTTTTAACAATAATAATATACATGGTGGTGTGTGAAAAGAAAAAAAATCTGTAAGAATATATTCTAAAATTGCTAATGGCTGGTATCACTCTGAGGGAATCAATGAAACTGTCACTTTTTTCAATTCTTTGAAATCTTTTAAGCATCCAACAGATATTACTCCTGTAATGTGGTAAAAACAAGGCCACATTATGGCCCAAAGTCAGGCCGGCTGCACTAACAGCATGAGCCTCAGAGGTCTCAGCATCTTCTAACTCAAGTCAAGCAGTCAGGGCCCACATCATATGCTCAGGGGGTCGGAAGCCTCTAGCCTTCATAACTGCTCATCTGACTCCAGCTCCTAGTTTCCACGACAAGTCAGCTGACAGCCCCCCCGATTATCTTCTCCCAAGAAGCGGGTGTGGACTGCAGAAGGAAAGGTGATAAGAGTGGTGAGGATAGACAGAATTCTCTCCATCTGGCCACACTATCCAGGAATCAGGCTGGCACACACCATAAGCAGGTGTAACACCTCCTTCAGTCCTTCTATCCACAAGACAAATCCATTCCTTGCGGTTCTTGGAAAGTAAAACACCAAATTTCTTCCAACTGAGTCAAATTGTCTGGAATCTAGACGTTACAGCCTAGAAAAGGAAATTCTTCAAAATAATGATGAGCAAAAAAATTACTTTTAAACATTCCACCGTACGTCTAGGAGTTCAAAGTATTTTACACTGGATACATGTACACATACACACACAAACATACAACATTAGATCTTCTAAAATACCACATGCAATAGTAAATTACCATTCCTGTCCACTAAATAACACCCAAAAGAAAGTAAACAGACATCCAGAAGTTTCTTCTATGCATTTACTAAGATCTGGCCATGATCTCATCATCCCTCATAACCATCACATGAAGCCCAGGACAAACATTTCTAATCCTGTGTTCCGAGTTGAGTCTTAAAATAGGCAAACTTTCCCTGGACTTCTGGGAGCAAAGAGCCCGCGACGCTCACCGGATCCTCACCTACAAGAACCCAACGCTTCTGTTCCACGGCACAGCAAGAAGACGGTTGGGATTTTTGTCATCATGGCTAAGAAATGTTTACACTGCTATTTCTGACCCCCTTGTGTAAATATCAGCTATGTTTTACCCCCAAAATTTCAAGCCTGTGGTCAAGAGTCCTTTTTAAGGAAATCCCAAGTACCTACTTATCACAGTACAAAAGTTGCAAAGTCTGGCCGAGAGGATGAGGCACTGGAAGGCTGTAAGGAGGGTTCCAGGGGCCGCCGTCTCACCGGAAGGCCCTGCAAAGAGGGGAGGGGGCCTGGGGAAGCAGGCTCGCTTTGCTATTTTACCAGACTGAAGGCATGACTCAACTTAGTCAACTCTAGAAAAGTCTTACTAAATGAATAGTTTTACTTTTTCTCAAAGCCTTGAGCTACTTTTTAAAAAAGACACGCCAGGAACATGTTTACTTCCAAGTTACTCTAGACTAATAAAAATTCTCCAAATATTAGTCTTTTCAAGCATCAGGAGAAGATGATGAAACTCAAGAGCGCGGTGCTGAACACACATAGTGCGCATTCATATTACTCAGAAAAATAAAACCCAGGGTTACCAGCGTTATTGTGGGTGCATTTTTATAAACTTGATGACCAAATTTATCTGAAACCCAAAAATAACAAACTCTTCCCATCCATAACACATCTGGCTGCTCATTGTCCCCTAAGCCAAGGCCTACAGACAAAGCTTCCCACTGCTTAGCGAGCAATTTACAACCTAAATGCAGACACACCCCACAATCGAGGAATATATGTCCACAGAAAGGAGGAAAATGTTTTGTATTTGGAGTCCTACAAGTGTTGATGAAATGCCTCTGATGGTCAGTACCTGGAAGGTGGCACAGTAGACAGAGCACAGGACCCGAGGACAGGAAACACCCAGTGTTAACATCTTTGATGGAGCCATCTCCCCCTGTTCATCCCCACAGGTGCTGTGTCGTTTCCTCTGGCCTAGACCACTGCAACAGGCTCCTAACTATTCTCCCGGACTCCATCCTTTACTCTGCCGCAGAATTATCTTTCTAAAACAAGGATCTAGCTGTGTTGCATCCTTGCTTACACACCGTCCATGGCCCCCCTCTGCTTACAGGGCAGAGTTCACCTCCTTAGCAAAACTAACAAGGCCCTTTTGTGATCTGGCCCCAGGTCCCTGTCTAGCCACTCTGTACCCCTCATTCTAGCCACCTGGGAAGGATTGGTTTCAGCAACAATATGCTTTTTCCCCCCTTCCAGTCTAGTGTGAATGTCACCACTCTAACGTCTTCCCTCAGCTCCTCAGAGAGTGTGAGATTCCTCAAAGCTGTCACGAGCATTCTGCAGAGGCTCCCTCCTAAGACTGTCACACCGCCAGGCCTCCCGGCTCCCAGGCGGTAAATGCATACACGGAGCTGGAGTCAAATACTTGCTCCAGAACTGACCATGACCAAGTTTCTTAAACAAGCTTCTTCAATAAGTTTTGTAAACACGTCTCAGTTTCTGCATTTGCAAAACTGAGATTATAATGGCTAAACCGTGCTGTTAGTTTAAGAGAAATAATTTCTGTCGAGCACTTAATACAATGCTTGGAGCTCAGTAAAGTCTCAGTAAGTGGTGGCTATTATCATCATTATTAATATGTAGCAGATACTCGCTAAATGTTTCATCATCAGAGGCTCTACTCTCCGCTAACCTGGGCAAACTACAAATTCTCTAGGTCTCATTTCTTCGCCTGTAAAAGAGGGCTGGAGGAGAAGGGGGTTTGGACACGCACATAAAAGAATCACAAACAATTAAGTGCTAAACTGGGTAGCACAACAGGATATCTGAGAAATGAGAACTGTTTCCCTAACCTGAGAAAAGTGTAGATCACCACAATAAAGGGAAAATACTCTCTTGGACTCCCTTCCTCCTAAGCTTTGACTTAAGTTATTTTCATTCTAATATTATTTAAGTATATCCAAAGATATAACTAGGAATGTCCTCCCTACGTTTTAGCTCTTATAAAACTATAAGGTGGAAAGATTTAAAAATCTGATAAATACCAATAAACAAGAACTCAACAGTAATTTAACATGACAGATGATGATGATGCAATTTTACAGACACCGCATGGCTGCTCTCAACGGTACGACACTACCTCGGAGCAAGTGCCCAGCAGTGCTGTATGCCTGCAATCCTACATGCCTGCACCAGCCTGGGCTCTGTGATCCCTTTAGCTGCCCGTCACTTTTCTCTAACAAACTGCCGTGAAACCTTTGCTCATGCAACTTCCAGCCACCAGCTGACCCAAACCCATGATTTCTGCAATAGGTCCACATCTGTTTTTCCCCCCTTAGCTCGAGACAACTAAAGGTGGGCTCAAACACTCATAGTAAAACCTTAATATGGCACGACTCATTTGTAAGTTCATCTAGATGTTATGAAACTTGTGATTTAAAATTATTATTAAAAAGAACATTATAAATTTAACTCTGGTTTTAAAAAGTTACAAACTCCCAGGACAATGTCTTCAAACTCCAGTTCAAGAAACATTGTTTAATAATAAAAGTGTCTCGTCACAGCATCTAGAAAGATCTTAGATATCTTATATCGAACTCTAAGTGCTTCGCATGCATTATCCCTTTAGTCCCCATAATAGCCCTATAAAACAGGTTCTGCTGTAACACGTGGCAACATGGAGGCCCGAGGAAAGTATCCAAGTGTTGGAGCAGCATTTGAGCTAATTCCAGCTGCCCTGCTCTGCTCCTTCAAGACAAGCCCAAAGGGCCTTGGCACAAGACAACCAGCAATGGACAGTGTGAATCCAGGGGAAACTAGCCAGGTGGCAGCAAGAGACTGAGAAAGAGAAAAGATGGCACTTTGATGGAAGAAATGACAGGACTTAGTGACAGGACAGATGGAGAGGAGAAGGTACATCCATGAACCAATAAGACAGGAAGAATGGCTGTCCCACCGCAGAAATGGAACTGTTGGGAAGAGAAGCCAGTTCAGGAGACAAGACCTAAACTGAAACATGGTGGGTTTCAGACAAAAGGGACTTGTTCCAAGTGTGGGTGGATAGCCTCTCAACAGATCACAGCTGGACATGTTGAAGTCACAGTCATAAAAATTATGTTTACAATTCATAAAAATTATTTCAAAAAGATAAGACAGTCAAAGGTGCCCAGCAGAGAGAAGATGGAGAACAAAGACTGGCAAGACAAGACCACTGAATTCTGAATGACTTTGTCTCATGACTAGTTTCAACAGACGGGTGTACAGCGGACGTCAGACAGTAGGAAGGGCAATTACGACGGCTAAGAAACAGCAGCAACCAACCCATGACAACCCACGTGAGGATGCTTTCATCAACAAGCATCTGAGCGTCCACTGTGGACCAGATACTGTCCTAGGTTCATCTGTGAACAAAAGCATCCCGGCCCTCAGGGAGCTTGTGTTCTAGCTGGGAGACAGTCAAAGAACAAGTAAGCAATATACAGTCTGGAATTAGGATGTGATAAGTGCTCAGAGGGCTAGGAAAAAAACTAAAGCAGGATATGAGAAAGAACGACGGGTGGGGCAGATATTTGAAGTAACGTCATCTGGCAATCATCAAAAGATCAACTGAACTCTAATCAAGAGGAGGTGACAAGATGAAACTCAAATTTTTAAGCCATACAGGCTGGAGAGCATTCAAACAAAATATCTGCTGCCAATAGACTAGGCACGGTATTGGTGCCAGAGAGATCACAGGAAAACACAGATATCTGAAGGTATTCAAGAAAGAGTGCATGTCAAGGGGAAAACCGATGATGTCAGAAACGCTAAGAAGTACGGAGGAAAGCCAGGGATCATGGGGAAGACAAAACAACGTCCCCACGTAGCTGATCTTCACTTCTGAAGTCACTTCTAACCTGAAGCAACCAGCGACTCTGCATCTAACCAGCTACAGAGCCCTGAAAAATCATTTCCAACTTGAATATTCTCTGATTACTTAGAAAAGGATAGATGCCGGAGCAGTGACATGCTTACGTAAGAGAAAGAAACAGAGGAGGAAGATTTGTATCTGACTCGGCAACAATCATTCAACAGATAAATGGCTGTGTGTGGAGCAGGATTTACTGGGTGCCAGGCTCTGCGCACACAAGGGTGAGCGTACACACACCAGCATCTCTAGGAGGTTGAAGTTTGACTGTCTTTAATACACATCCCAAAGGGATGGAGCTGGGGGAAGGTGGGAGGGGTAGACGGATGGAAAAGGGGCGATGAGACTTTCACCCACCTGGGCCAGGCTAAAGGTGAGCGGCCGGAGCGTTTCCTGCACAAGCGCAGCGTGGAGAGGCTACCACAAGGCGGAGTCACTGTGGAGGATGGGGGTGCAGGTTCAGCAAAAGGTTAGATTAGGTAAGTAACCAGCAAGTTTGATAGCTGTGGTGCCCGCTCCACCCACACTCACATCGGTATTACAGTCACCTGTCTCCCTGCAAAGCCGCGAACAGCTCCTACGAATCAGAGCCCCTTTAATCCCTACATCCCAACAACTAGCAAATAATGAACGGTCAGTAAAGGTTTGACGGAGGCCAAGTTTGAATGGCATGAGCAAAACAGGAACAGCTAAATAACTCAGGTTTTGATGGGTGTGAAAAGCCCAAAAGGCCAGACTCCTGCTGGGTGCCCAAAGCTGTTAAAGTTGGTGGACACGTGAACAGTGGGGTGACCGGCAACTCTGCCTCTAACCAGTTGGACAGCCCTAAAAAGTCACTTCAATTCTGAGCCACAATTTGTAAAATGAGCGGGTTGGAGCAAATCAGAGGTTGCAGACCTTCCTGGAGTGGAGAGGAGATGCTTTTCACTAGCCTGAAGCCTGCACAGAGCTTCTGCTGGAGGAGTGGGAGGTGCCGGCTTCCCCTTTGGCTGCTTCCAAATAAATGACAGAAAAAGGACAGCCGGCCAGTATGGCCACCCCCATAAGGGCTTCGGAGGTTTGTCAGCAAAAGAGACCCACTGGGGATGTGGCAGGTAAGGAGACAGGGTTGGGGAGGTGGCAGGGACAGACGTGAGCGTGCTAATGAGTTCCACAGATCTCAGAGGTGAAACCACGGAGTGCCAAGGACAGACTTTAACTGTGAATGAAATATCTGTGCCTTCGAGGTGGTGGTTCATGTCTGGCTAATACACACCCAGGCACCATAAATCAGGCAGAAATAGACTTTACACAACCTAAAATCTATAAAACTAATTTAAGAGCTGTAAGAGCAATAATTACCCATAAGCAAGACCACCTCCAGCCTTTGAAAAGCTTGTTTACCTACCGCTTTTAGAGAGTGCTATCACACTATTTTGAGCTTCTGAGAAGTTTCCATCTAGAATCAGTAGAAATACCTGACACATCTAAAACCCATAATTTCCCATACCAAACTGAATTCCCCCACATTACAGGAAAACCCACAAACTCTGCAGAAGGGAGTGAAAAGCCAAAGCAAAGGCAATCTTCCAGTTCTACAAAAGAAAACAAACAAAAACACCACAAAGAGCACTGAAACATTTCTAGTTTAATAGCTTTTCACTCAATGTTTAATAACTTCATTCTGAAGCCTTTGAAAAGCATTAAATTACATATTTTATATTTCTCGCGGTAGCAATACCTAAAACTTATTCCAACCTAAGGCAGTAAATAAGCTTATGACTTTTAAGTCAAATTTAAGGAAGCTGAAAGCCAGACAAAACCATGTTTGAAAATGCCTGTAAAATAATAAATGCCTGAGGGAACTGGATGGCTTTTCTGATTCTAAGCTAAATAAAGCCTGGGGAGCTTTGCAAAGATCCCGGTGAGGTTAATCTCCCTGATTACAGAGAGCAAACCATCCAATCAATTCCACACGAAGCAGGGAAAGTAAATCCAAGAAGAATAACAACACTCGAAATGCTGAGAAAAACACACCGTTCTGCTTCTGAAGACACTCTGTCAGCGCTGAAGAATGGCTCAGGTCATTCTAACAAGCCAGAACATTTGACCAGTGTTTCTGGGACAAGCTCTTGGCTTTGTGTTCACTGAAAGGCCAGGCAAGCTATCTGAGCTCCGATGCTCAGGCCTGTAGGTCCTCTCCCACTCGCTCCCAGCTGGCTCCCTACTTCCTGCGCACCTGTAGATTACCGCACAGAGACTTCCTCCACGCCCCTGGACTGGGGAGCCCTTCCTCCTGAAGGGTTTACTCAGGCCAGGTTCCCGAGGCCGGCTCGCACGTTAAGAGTTCGAGTCCCCGACCCTCCGGTTAAAGCACAATCAGCATGTGTCCCCGCAGCACAATGATGAATTTACGTAAACAGTTGGCAAGAGGCAGCGCATCACTGCAGGGACAGAAGTCGGCAGGCTGAACGCGGCCGCCCCGGGAGAGGGGGCTGCAAGGCTGGCCGCCCCCCGAAGAGCCTCTGCCGACGTTCCCCGCGGCTCCCTCCACGCAACAGGTCCACGCAGGCAGGGGGCGGGGGGGGGGGGGGGGGCGGACACCTGGGCACCTGCCCACGGCTCCCGGGGCACAGTTCACCTCCTGGCCCCTCTCCACCTCGCGGCCGGTCCGGGAGCCAAGGCAGGCCGGCCGAGCTCCAGCTCTTCCGAGCAAGGCTCACCAGCGATAAGGCCCGGAGCAAATTCCTCGGAAGATGCCCATGCAGTGAGGTTGCCCACCTGCGAGCTGCCCACCTCCTCCCGGACCTGCCCTGGCCAAAGCGGAGAGGGCCCCGGCGAGGGGTCGGCCCCAGGAGCGGGATGCCGCGCTGGGTCCTTCCAGCTGGGAACAGCCCAGCCACCCGGCTCCCCAGCCGCCCCGGCACTTAAGTGTTGGTACCTACACGGGTATCTAAACTACTTATCAGCCCAGAACGTTTCCCCAGTCGCACGAGCTCTAGTGACCACTTAGATAAAACTAAGTCGCTTTGTACAAAAGGAAAAGGAACTTTCACTGCGGGGGTGGGGTCTGGGGGAGTGAAGGGGAGAAAGAAGCAGGTGAATACAAGTAGAGGTGGTTCCCGCGGGACCCACGCGCCAAAGTCTGGAGGTGGAAGAGAGGACGAGGGGGGAGTTGGAGGTTGGAGGAGAGGCGAGGAGAGGAGGGGGCGAGGGCCGGCCGGCGCGCAGGTGAGGCCGGACGCTCACCTCGGGCAGCTCGCGGAGCTGGTTGGCGTCCAGCAGCAGCTCCTCCAGGCTGCGGGCGTAGCGGTAGATCTCCTCGGGGACGTAGACCAGCGAGCAGTGGCGCTTGTCGATACTCTCCACATGACGGTTGCACCGCCACAGGGGGATGCAGTGGAACATCGCCGCCCCCGCCGCCCGGTCCGAGCCGCGGAGACCCGGGCTCCGAGCCCGCTCCGCCCCGCGGCTCCGCTCCGCCCGCTGCCCGCTCCGCGCTCGTGGGCTCCGGTGCTCGCTCGCTCCTCGCGCCGGCCTTCGCGCTCCGAAACGCTCCCCCGGAACCTCGGGCGGGAACCCCGCCGCGTCCCAGCGCGCCCGCCCGCCGGCCCGATTGCCCTCCAGCCGCGCCGCCGCCGCCGCTACTGCCGCGCGGAGCTTCCTACTCGCGGCCGCCGCGCGACTGAGCATGCGCTCCAGTGGGCGCGCGCCGAGGACGTTTCCAGGCCCGGGGGATGCTCCGCTCCGGGTTTTCCCGGAGACCTGGATCCGCAGAGGGGCCGGGAACCTGGGGCCGGGCGCTCCCGTACGCCAACTCAGCCTGGGACAGAGGGGGCGTCGGGCCCTCGGAGGAAGCCCGCCTCGGAAGGAGTCTGGGCCAAAAAGGAGGCGGGGGAGAGGCGGACTGAGCGGGGCAAAACAACTTTGATTTTTAGTTGTACTTAACTCGCTCTCCTCCCTTCGCTCCCCTTCCCCAAAACGACTTTCTCTTCCGGGGTCAGGCAGGACCGCCCCGAAGCGTACCTCGCGCGCCGTGGGCGCCTCGAGCCAGGGCGTTCGGCGGGGTTTGGAGGTGTCTGCACCGCCCTGGCCGCTGCTTCCTCGGCCACTTGCGCGCTCGCTGCACAGCAGCCCGAGCCGTGGGCGCGCCGCCCCCAGCACCTGCGGCGCCCAGTCCGGCCGTGACCCCCCGGCCCGCGGGCACCGCCTGCAGGCTGTGTGACCTGGAGCACATCTTCAGGAATCATTCATTGTGTGTGTGCGTGATAATAGGAAATCCCTCTCCCCATGCCACCAAAAGCCTAGGAGTCAGAGAGTCTGCGAGATTCTCCTAGATGTGGATGCACCCTCTCAGGAGCCCAAACGCAGAAACGAGCTGGCAAAGGTGAGTTTGTGAGCCTGTTTCAGCCTGGCCAGATGTTGGCCCTGGGCGACTAGTCTGGGCTGGGGAGGCGGGAGGAGCGGGAGAGGTGGGGCAGGTCGCGCGGGGATTGCCAGGTGAGCATCCTTCATCTGGCTCGCGTTTCTGCAGCAACACCCAGTCTCTTACAAAGGGTAGGTTGCAGCCTAAGAAGGAGTAGCTGGAGAGGACCCAGGAGGCTTGCTATTGGGTGATAACGACCATTCCTTCGACCCTGATTCATATCCACGGACTAGGGCCGGAACGGAACTGCCCCTCTTCTCCTGGAACTGTTTGTATCAGACTTCCTATTTCGGAATAACCAAACTGGCTCCTTCACGGAGGTTTGCCGACCAAGTCAAAGCCAGTCACATTGCGGGAGTGTTTTTTCGAGGTCTATTCTGACGCCCCATCCGGCCGCCGCCTAGTCCTCACACCTTTTCCTTCAAGTGTACTCAAACATCAGATTCCACCTGTGGCCACTGCCACGACAACACTCGGGCTTTCTCATTCCCTCTCCTGCCCCCGAGCTGCCAAAGCTAAAATCTGGAGCCACGGAACCCACATTTCTGCAGAAGGCTGAAATCTGAGCATGCTCAGTGGCCAAGGCAAATTTTGATCTTTAACTAGTTTATGCAAGGCGTATGTGGCTCCGCAGACTTTCCTCTGAGTTTCAACTGTGCACAAGACAGTTTCCCGGATGAGTGGGGAGTGGCGTGCTTCATCATTTCAACTCCACTGGAGGGGCTCCTTTCTTCCCGGTGAGGGTGGGTCTCAGTACCACACTGCCCTGTCCGTTTGGTTTCTACCCCAGCATTGTCACCTTAACTCTCTAATTCCCGTCAATCTGTAAACTCCGTCGCTCTGCCCCCTCCGCCCTCTCTTTTATTTGGCCTGCCTGGCTTGATTTCTACATTCTCACGGAAGGCTACCTGAACTTTGAACCTTAGCCGCTCTTCCTTCATTCTTGCATTCCAGAAACCCATTTTGTGCCACTTTTAATGGAAAACTGGTTCCTGACTGAGAGATTGAGTCTAGAATGGTAAGCAAGTCACTCTCTTTGCAAGCTTTCCAACTGCTTTTTAAAAAAATGAAAATAAAGGCCTGGCTCCCTCATCTTAATCTTCGATTGACTTCCAGAGATTATCACACTAGATTATTATTTTGTGTGTGTGTGTATGAGGAAGAGTCTCCCTGAGCTAACATCTGCGCCAGTCTTCCTCCACGCTAGATTATTTTAGTGAAACACTAAATGTGTTTTAAAGATGTGGCTGGTCTTTTTAAGAATTCAAGCCTCAGTAAGCATTCCCTGTGTGCCTCTCCATGGCACTTACGCTTGCCCGTGTTATCACCAATCCCAAGGAGATTGTGACCTCTTGGGCATCAGGTACTGTCTCGCTTGCTCTGTAGATCCTTGTAACTACCACAGCGCCATATGCGCACTAAATGGTCATCAAACTTGTGCTGACTCTGTAGAAAGTCAGTGGCAGAATTCTTGACCTTCCTTGTTTCCGAGGATCCGCCAAGAATTTAAAACATTAATCTGGTAAGAGAGAAAAAATGAAAACACCACCTTATCAATTGGAGAATGGGGAACCAATTCTTCATCCTGAAGAGTTTTAGGGTTTCCCTGTTGATATAATTTCTAGTTCCTTACCCCATGTACAAGTGAGTTTGACTCAATATCAACAAAATTTAAAAGACCATCTAAATCAATTTCTTTGGGGGATAGTACAGTTCATTCGTTTTCACTGTGAACCATTTTTCATAGCCTTTGGTGCTACAGAGGTCTGGCCTTCAACTCTGGCTCTGCCACCTAATAGCTTTGTAAAATTAGACAGGTTACTTCACTTTTAGAAGCCTCAGTTTTATCATCTCTCAAATGAGGACAATGGTCCATAGGTTGTTGTCAGGATTGAATGAGACAACGTAAACCAAGTGCTCAGTAGAGTGTCAGGTACACATCAGTTCAATCAATAAATATTCACTATGCATTGTATCAGCCAGCCTTCAGAATGGCCCCCAACCATTCCTGTCTCCTGGGTGGTCTGTGTAATCGGCTTCTATCTTTGTCTCTCTTGGACCACTCCAAGAGAGCCCAATCACTTGGTTTACTTTGGGGAAACCAGCTGCTGTGTTGAGCAGCCCAACGGGGAGGTTCACATGGCAAGGAATTGAGGACTGCTGACAACAGCCAGCTGGAAAATGAGACCTCATGCCGATACCAAGTGAGTGAATAATCTTGGAAGCCAATCCTCCAGCCCCAGTCAAGCCTTCCATGACTGCAGCACTAGACAATAGCTTAATTGCAACCTCATGATAGACCCTGACCCAGGACCACCCGACTAAGTGCTGCTCCTGGATTCATAATCCTCAGAAACTGTGAAACAATGGTTTTTTGTTGTTAAGCTGCTAAGATTTGGAATAATTTATTATACAACGATAACTAATAAATGTACATGCTATGCACCGGGCATTGTGCAAGATACAAAGAACCAGACAGGTAAGTCTTGCTCTTGTGAAGCTTGCACTTTAGGGTTAGGAGAATGATAAATGCCCAATTAATGTTGTTGTTGTTGTTAGTCTAGCTTGAATTTTCTTAGCATAATGTTGTCATTAATTTTTTTAAAGTGTAAGTCCACTTTAAAGTGGTAAGATAGGGGTAGAATGGGGATTCAGAGGTCTGAGCATGTGCCTTTTAAAGTGACACACCACCACATCTCCACTAGAAGGACTAAAGATAAAAAGACAGACAGTCTCAAGTGTTAGTGAAGATATGGAGCAACTGGAAGTGGAAAGTGGGTGGGAGTGTAAAATGTTAAAACCACTTTGGAAAACAATTTGGAAGTTTCTTATAAGCATATACCTACCCTAATAATGCAGCCATTCTACCTCTAGTATTTACACACACACAAAATGAAAACGTATGCTCATACAAAGGCTAATGTACAAATGTTGCAGCAATTTTGTTAATAATAGCCAAAACCTGGAAACAATCCAGATAGTCATCAACAGATGAATGAATAAACCAAGTGTGCTATATCGAAACAATGAAATAACACAATAAAAAGGAAAAAACTACTAATACGTGTAACAATGTGGGTGAATCTCAGAAACATTATAATGAGCAAAAGAAACCAGACACGAAAGAGTACATTCTGTGTGATTCCATTTCTAGGAAATTCCAGGAAATGTAAGCTAATATAAAGTAACACAACCTAGATCAGTGGGAACCTGCAGCCAAGGTTTGGGAGGAGATGCTGGGGGTAAGACTAATGGCAAAAGGCATGAAGGAACTTTTTAGGATAATAGAAATAGAAGTATTCTATATCTTGATTGCAGTGGTGGTTACATGAGTATATACATTCATCAAACTCATCAAACTGTGCAGTTAAAACGGGAAACTTTTATTATATAAAATTTATATATCAATAAAATTAATTTTAAAAGTTAACAAACAGTATACAGGTAAATGTACCCAACAGGCAGTTGTAAATTACTTCTGGACTAGGAGTCATGTTGTATTATTTACTTTTTGAGCACCTGTAATGTGGCAAGCACTGGGTTAATTTGCTGGGGAGACAAAAAGGAACAAGACAGAGTCTTCGGTCTTCCTGGAAGAAAGGCAATTATCAAGGAAATTAGAACAGTCATAGTACTATTTTCTTCTTCATCTAGAAAAGCTGATCTTTTCTGAAAAATAAAGGATCACTTGAGTGACCCTCTGAAGTATTTATATGCAAGTCAAATAGGCAAATTAAATCTTATTATAACTAATGCGGGATACTAGGAAGAAACTTGCACAAGAATCCTAAAGCCCTCTAGGAGAGGAAGAACTCCGATCCCAACCTTTGCTTCTCCAAACCTGAATTTAAGGGTATTTTATAGAGATTATATATCCCTATTGTAAGGAAAGGACACCCAAACTGAGAAACCTGAGAGCCTACACAATCTGGTTCAGAATTCAACAACCTTTGAAATCAGAACCAAAGTCGCCACCCTAAAATCTCTTTGATTTCCCATTACTATTACATGAAAATTCTATCCCCCATTCCTTGTTTATTTGGAAGGTTTAGCCCATTTACATTTAATATCATACTTGATATCGTTGGATTAAGTCTGCTATTTTATTATTTGTTTTGTGTTTGTACCATCTGACTTTTGGTCCTCTGTTCTTCCTTCCCCACCATCTTTTGAGTAAATAAACTTATTTTATAATCTCATTTTCTCTGTAGGCTTTCTAGCTGTCATGATTGCTCTGGGAATTAGACTACGCATCCTTAAATTTTCATAGTTTACTTGGAGTAAATATAGCAATTCTTGTAAAACATTGGGGCCTTCAGTTGTCTAGGATCATTTGCCACCTCTCCAGTCCTTTACATTATAGTTTTTACATGTATTATATTTACATATGTTATAAATCCCACAACAAAATTTTGTAATTTTTCTCTAAACAGTCATATGCATTTTAAAGGAATAAGAAAAAAAGTCTTTTATATATTTACTCACATATTTACTATTTCCAGTGTTCTTCATTCCTACCTGATATCATTTCTCTTCACCTTTCAGTGAAGGTCTGTTGGCAGTAGATTCTCTTAGTTTTCTTTAATCTGAAGTGTCTTGAGTTCATCTTAACTCTTTAAGGACATTTTCAGTGAATATAGAATTCTAGGTTGACAGTCTTTCAGCACTCTAAAAATTATCCATTTTCTTCTGATTTCCATTGTTTCTTATGAGAAGTCAGCAATATTTCAAATTGATGCTAACTTGTATGGAATGTATCATTTTTTTCTCTGTCTGCTTTCAAGCTTTTCTGTTTCTCTTTGGTTTTTAGCAACTTGATTATATGTCTTTCTTTATCCCGATTGGGGTTTATTGAGCTTCTTGACTTTATAAACTTAGAACTTTCACCAAATTCAGGATATTTTTGGCCATTGCTCCCTCAATTTTTTTTGCCCGATTTTCTTTTTTCCTTTTGATACTCCAATTTTAAAAATGGTAGACTTTTTAGTATTGTCCCAATATCCTTGTGGTTCTGCTTCCCCTGCATTGTTATTTTCTCTCTGTTGTTCATCTAGGGTAATATATATTGATCTAGTTTCAAGTTTACTGGTTCTTCTATTATCTCAAGTTACCATTAAGCCCATATGAAATACAACTTCATTTTGTTTTTTTAATTGAATAATTGACACATATCCTATTAGTTTCAGATGTATATCATAGTGATTTGATGTTTATATACATTACAAAATGATCACCATGATAAGTCTAGTACCATCTGTCACCATACAAAGTTGTTAGAATATTATTGACTCTATTCCCTATGCTGCACATTACATCCCCATGACTTATTTGTCTTAGAACTGGAAGTTTGTACCCTTTATTTCCCTTCACTATTTTCCCCACCCCACCCTCACTGCCCTCCCCTCTGGCAACCACCAGTTTGTTCTGTGTATCTATGAGTCTGTGTCTGTTTAGTTTTGTTTGTTCATTTGTTTTGTTTTTTAGATTCCATGTATAAGTGAAATCATGTACTATTTGTCCTTCTCTGTCTGATTTATTTCACTTAGCGTGATAGCCTCTAGGTCCATCCATATTGTCACAAATGGCAAGATTACATTCTTTCTTATGGCTGAGTAATATTCCATTGTATGTATATACCACATCTTCTTTATCTGTGTTTCTATCAATAGACACTTAGGTTGCTCTCATATCTTGGCTATGGTGAAAATGCTGCAATGAACATAGGGGTGAATATATCTCTGCAAAGTAACAGGTTTGTTTTCTTCAGATAAATACCAGAGTGGAATTGCTGGAACAAATGATAGTTCTTTTTAATGTCTTGAGGAACCTCCATACTGTTTTTCGTAGTGGCTGAACCAATCTACATTCCCACCAACAGTGTTCAAGAGTTTCCTTTTCTTCACGTCCTCAATAACACATATGTTTTATCTTTTTGATAAAAGCCATTCTAACAGGTGTGAGGTGGTATCTGATTGTGGTTTTGATTTGCATTCCCCTCATACTTAGTGATGTTTAGCATCTTTCCATGTGCTTCTTGGCCATCTATATGTCTTCTTTGAAAAAATGTCTATCAAGATCTTCTGCCCATTTTGTAATCAGATTGTTTGTTATTTTGTTAAGTTGTATGAGTTATTTCTATATTTTGGACATTAACGCCTTATCCAATAAATTTTTTGAAAATTTTTCTCCTATTCTGTAGGTTCCCTTTTCATTTCTCTGCTTTTTATTAATTATAATCATTTATTTATTCAGCTTCTCAGATTGTAATAGTATGTGAACAATCCAAAATTTCACATTATGGAGATTTTAATCTACTCCTCCATTCAGAGAAGTTACAAATGAGCAGTTTGAGTTTACTCTGCTCTTCTGTTTTTCTCAATCTCCTAATAAATGTGCTAATGATGAGTCAAACATTGAACAGCATCTTGCCTTGGTGGAAATAGGCCAAACACTATCTGTTGTGTAGAGTGGTGTTAGAACTCATAATTTTGTGTTGAATTTTTGCATCTGCCACTACTAGCGATGAGATCTTTGATGAATCATATTAACTCCAATATTTATTTTCTTTATTTTTACAAAAGAGATGGAAAATTGCCTGCCCCAAAAAGCTATTGAGAAAATTGTGGATTAATGGAGTGGAAAGAGCTTTCTGTACTGCAGAAAGCTACACATTAGGCATTAGTCACTGTCAATATTCTTTTCTCAATTACCAGCCAAAAGAAAGCCTGCCATGTGAGTACGCTGTTTGGATAAACTATATATAAATTACTGGATTGGTAGAAATGAGACTGCAAAGTATTTCAACATGAAAGAGGTTACGCCAGAGGAGCCCAATCGAAACAAGCACCTGCCACAGAATCCATCTTTTTCCAGGCCTCTGCTGCAGCTGGACAGTCTCCTTCTCCAACAGAATAGAAACATGGTGGGTGAAGCCTAGAGGAGGCTCACAAGCTGACTTGCCTCAGGTTGTGCAATGCTTTGCATTTGTATAATACCTTTTAGTTTAAAACAGCCATAATATGCATCATCCTAATTGATCAAAATGTATTTTTTATTCATTGAAATAAACACGGGTGTTTTATTTTCCACCTTGATCCACAAAGGATATAAGAAGATCATACAGATCAGCCTGATATCACTCTTATTTTATACTTATGGTTCCTACAATATAAATTAAATCAGTATAGACACTACGTCTTCACTGAAGGCGAAGCCCTGCTTGATAAAAATAAGAGAAAAAGGTATCAGTAAACAGAACTGCGCTCCTTCTAATGAGCAATGCCGTTCGGACAATTCAGTTACCGCTATTAATAAAAGTATGTTGATCAGTTAACTAAAATAACCCTAGAAGATGTCCTGTCTCCCCAGTCAAGTTTGTACCATCCCTGAAATTGGTGCAAACTTGATTGGAGAAGTAACACCTTTTAAGCCCTGTCAAAATAGAATGTTGTGAAGTTATTGATAAAGATTTTTTCTAAACTTCAGCTTTATTGAGGTATAATGAACATAGAAAATTATAGGGTATTTGAAGTGTAAATTGTAGTGATTTGATATACACTGTGAAAGGATTCAATCATCTGGTTAATTAACCCCTCCGCCACCCTGTGGTATCAGCTATTTAATGCCCTCAAGGTCTGTCATGTTGCAAATGGCGGGCTTCCCTTCTTTCTTGTAGCTGAATAATATTCCATTGCATATTTATGCCCCATCTTCTTTATCCATTCATCCATTGACGGACACTTAGGTTGTTTCCATATTTTGGTTATTGTGAGTAATGCTACAATGAGCATGGGAGTGCAGATATCTCTTCAAGATCCTGTTTTCATTTCCTTTGGATGTATACCTAGAAGTGAGATTGATGGATCTTATGGTAATTCTGTTTTTAATTTCTTAAGGGACCTCCATACTGTTTCCCATAGAGGCTGTACCAATTTACATTTCCATCAACAGTGCACAAGGGTTCCTTTTTATCCACATCCTCGCCACTTAGATCTCTTGTCTTTTTTATCATAGCCATTCTAACAGGTGTGAGGTGATATCTCATTGTGGTTTTGATTTGCATTTGCCTGATGATTAGTGATGTTAAGTACCATTTTGTAGACCTGTTGGCCATTCGGATGTCTCCTTTAGAAAAATGTCTATTCAGTTCCTCTGCCCAGTTTTTAATGAGATTGCTTGCTTTTTTGCTATTGAGATGTATGCGTTCTTTATATATTTTGGATATTAATGCTTCATCAGATATGTGATTTGCAGATATTTTCTTTCATTGTGTAGGTTACCTTTTCATTTTGTTGATTGGTTCCTTTACCATGCAGAAGCTTTTTACTTTGATGTAGTCCCACTTATTTATTTTTGCTTTTGTTACCTTTGCTTTTGGTGTCAAGTCCAAAAAGTCATTGCCAAGACCAATGTCAAGGAGCTTACGCTCTATGTTTTCTTCTAGGAGTTTTATGGTTTCAGGTCTTAAATTTGTCTTTAATTCATTTTGAGTTGATTTTTGTGTATGGTGTAAGATAGGGGTCCAGTTTCATTCTTTTGCATGTGACTATCCAGTTTTCCCAACATCATTTATTGAAGAGACTTCCTTTCCCCACTGTATATTCCAGGCTCTTTTGTCGTAAATTAATTGACCATATATGCATGGGTTTATTTCTGGGCTCTCTATTCAGTTCCATTGATCTACATGTCTGTTTTTATGCCAATACCTTACTGTTTTGACTACTATAGCTTTGTAATATAGTTTGAGATCAGGAAGTGTGATGCCTCCGACCTTGTTCTTCTTTCCAAGATTGCTTTCGCTATTTGGGATCTTTTGTGGTTCCATACAAATTTTGGGATTGTTTCTCTATTTCTGTGAAAAATGCCATTGGTATTTTGATAGGGATTGCATTGGATCTGTAGATCGTTTGGGTTATTATAGACATTTTAACAATATTAATTCTTCCAACCTATGAGCATGGAATATCTTTCCATTTATTTGAGTCTTCTTCAATTTCTTTCATCAATGTCTTGTAGTTTTCAGTGTACAAATGTTTCGCCACCTGGGTTAAATTTATTCGTTGGTATTTTATTCTTTTTGATGCAATTGAAGTGGGATTATTTTCTTAATTTCTCTTTCTGATAGTTCATTATTACTGTATAAAAACAAAACTAATTTTAATCTATTGATTTTATATTCTGCAACTTTACTGAATTTGTTATTAGTTCTAACAGTTTTTTGGTGGAGTCTTTAGGGTTGTCTGTATATAATAACATGTCATCTTCAAACAGAGACAGTTTTACATTTTCCTTTCCAGTTTGATTGCTTTTTGGTTTTTTTCTCCCCTAATTGATCTAGCTAGGACTTTTAGTACTATATTAAACAAAAGTGGTGAGAGTGGGCATCTTGGTTTTATTCCAGATCTTAGAGGAAAAGCTTTCAGTTTTCCACTGTTGAGTATGATGTTAACTGTGGGCTTGTCATATATGGACTCTATTATGTTGAGGTATGTTCCCCCTGTACCCAGTTTGTTGAGAGCTTTTATCATGAATGTATGTTGAATTTTGTCAAATGCTTTTTCTGTATCTATTGAAAATCATATGATTTTTTATCCTTCATTTTGTTAATGTGGCATATCATATTGATTGATTTACAGATGTTGAACCATCTTTGCATCCCTGGAGTAAATCTCATTTAATCTTAGTGTATAATCCTTTTAATGTATTGTCGAATTCTGTTTGCTAATATTTTGTGGAGGTTTTTTGCATCTTTGTTCATCAGGCATATTGGCCTGTAATTTTCTTTTGTTATAGTCTCCTTGTCTGGTTTTGGTATCCAGGTAATGCTGGCCTTGTAAAAAGAGTTTGGAAGTATTCCCTGCTCTTCAGTTTTAGGAAGAGTTTGAGAAGGATTGGTATTAATTCTTCTTTAAATGGTAGAATTCACCAATGAAGCCATGTAGTCCTGGACTTTTCTTTGTTAAGAAGTTTTTTATTACTGATTCAATCTCCTTACTAGTATTTGGTCTGTCCAGACTTTCTATTTCTTCATCATTCAGTCTTGGTGGGTCGTATGTGTCTGGGAATTTATCCATTTCTTCTCAGTTGTCCAATTTGTTGATGTATAATTATTCATAGTAGTCTCATAAAATCCTTTTTATTTCTGTGATATCAATTGTAATGTCTCCTCTTTCATTTATAATTTTATTTATTTGAATCCTCTCTCTCCTTTTTGTGGTAAGTCTAGCTAAAGGTTTACCTATTTCGTTTATCTTTTCAAAATGCCAGCTCTTAGTTTCATTGATCCTTTCTGCTGTGTTTTTAGTCTCTATTTCGTTTATATCCACTCTGATCTTTGTTATTTCCTTCCTTCTACTAACTTTGGGCTTTGTTTGTTTTTCTTTTCTAGTTCCTTGAGTTGTGAAGTTAGATTGTTTATTTAAGATCTTTATTATTCCTTAATGTAGGCACTTATTATTCTGAACATCCTTCATAGAATTGTTTTTGGTGCATCTCGTATGTTTTAGTATGTAATATTTCCATTTTCATTGGTCTCAAGTAACTTTTTAATTGTCTTTTATTTCTTCTTTGACCCATAACCCATGCTGATGTTCAGTAGCATGTTATTTAATCTCCACGTATTTATGGATTTTCTAGGGTTTTTTTGTAATTGATTTCTACTTTCCTACCATTGCAGTCAGAAAAGATGCTGCTATAATTTGTCTTCTTAAATTTATTAAGACTTGTTTGTGACCTAACATATGATCAAAACTGGAGAATATTCCATGTTCCCTGGAGAAGAATGTGTATTCTGCTGCTGTTGGATAGAATTTTCTGTAAATGCCGAAGTCCATCTGATCTAACATGTAGTTTAAGTCCAATGTTTCCTTAATTCATTGTCTGTCTGGATGATCTACCCATTGTTAAATGTAAGTCCCCTAAAATTATTGTATTGCTGTGTACTTCTCTCTTCAGTTCTGTTAATATTTGCTTTTTATGTTTAAAGCATAGGTGCTCCTATGTTGGGTGCATAAATATTTACAAAAGTTATATCCCCTTGTTGGATTGACTCCTTTATCATCATGTAATGACCTTCTTTGCCTCTTATTACAGTCTTTGTCTCAAAGTCTGTTTTGTCTTGTTGCCAGCACAGTGGCGCAGCAGTTAAGTTTGCACATTCCACTTTGGTGGCCCAGGGTTCACTGGTTCAGATCCTGGGTGCAGACGTGGCACTGCTTGGCAAGCCATGCTGTGGCAGGCATTGCATGTATAAAGTAGAGAAAGATGGGCATGGATGTTAGTTCAGAGCCAGTCTTCCTCAGCAAAAAGTGGAGGATTGGTGGCAGATGTTAGCTCACAGCTAATCTTCCTCAGAAAAAAATAAGAATAAAAAATAAAGTCTATTTTGTCTGATATAAGTATAGCTACCCCTGCTTGTTTGGTTTTCGTTTGCATGGAACATGTCTTTCCATCCCTTCATTTTCAGTCTGTGTATATCCTTAAAAGTGAAGTGAATCTCTTGTAGGCAGCTTACAGTTGGGTGCTATTTTTTTATCCACATAGCTACTTTATGTCTTTTGATTAGAGAATTTAGTCCACTTACAGTTAAAGTAATTATTGATAGGTACGGACTCACTATTGCCATTTTGTTCATTCTTTTGTAATTCCTTTGTTCCTTTCTTCTTCTCTTGCCCTCCTCCTTTGTGATTTGATGATTTTCTGTAGTGGTACACTTAGATTCCTTTTTCTCTATCTTTTGTGTAACTGCTATAGGTTTTTGCTTTGTGGCTACATAAGGCTTACATAAAACATCTTGTATTTGTAACACTATATTTTTAAGTGATAACCACTTAACTTCAGATACATTCTAAAGTGCCACATTTTTACTCTCCACCCCCCACCTTTTTTATTTTTGATGTTACAATATCATCTTTTTATCTTATAAATCCTTTAACAAATTATTATAGTCATAGTTATTTTTAATACTTTTGTCTTTTATCCCTCATACTAGGTTTAAAAGTGATTAACTACCACCATTACAACATTAGATTATTCTAAAGTTAATGATATATTTACCTTTAGCAGTGAGATTTATACTTTCATACATTTGCCCTTACTAATTAGCGCTCTTTTATTTCAGCTTAAAGAAATCCCTTTAACATTTCTTGTAAGGCTGGTCTAATGGTGATGTACTCCTTTGTCTTTTGCGTGTCTGGAAAACTCTTAATCTCCCCTTTATTTCTGAAGGACAACTTTGCCAGGTAGAGTATGCTTGATTACAATTTTTTTCTTTCAGCACTCTGAATATATCTTGCCATTCTCTCTGGCTTGCAAAGTTTCTGCTGAAAATTCTGATGATAGTCTTATAAGGATTCCCTTGTACATAACAAGTAGGTATTCTGTTGTTGCTTTCAAGATTCTTTCCTTGTGTTTAACTTTTAATAATTTAATTATAATGTGTCTTGGTGTGGGTCTTTTTGAATTTTTCTTTTTTTGGAACTCTGGTCTTCCTGGATCTTGATGTCTGTTTCCTTCCCCAGGTTAGGGAAGTTTTCAGCCATTATTTCTTCAAATAGGTTTTCTGCCTCTTTCTCTCTCTCTTCTCCTTCTGGGACTCCTATAATGTGAATATTGGTCCACTTGATGTTTTCACATAAGTCCCTGAAGTTATCTTCCTTCTTTTTTCTTTTCTTAACTCCTCTTATTGGATGAATTCCACTGCCCTGCCTTCGAGTTTTTTGATCCTTTCTTCAGCTTCATCCAGTCTTGTGTTGAACCCCTCTGTTGAATTTCTCACTTTATGTGTTGTATTCTTCAGCTCTATGTTATATTTTTGGTACTTTCTTGTATTTTCTATCTGTTTATTGAAATTCTCTCTTTGTTCATGCATTGTTTTCCTGACCTCAGTAAGCATATTTCTGACCATTATTTCGAACTCTGTATCAGGCAAATCACTTATCTTCATTTCATTAAGTTCTGTTTCTGGAATTTTATCTTGTCTTTTGTTTGAAACATATTCCTCTATTTCTTCATTTTCCTTGACTCTCTGTACTGGTTTCTGTGCATTAGATAAAACAGCTGCTTTTCTCAGTCTTGACAGAATGGTCTTGTGTAAGAGATTAACATTATCATTCAGCCTGGCCTGAGCTCTTGGTTGCCTCTCAAACCTTTGTGATTGTCCAAGCCACCTTCTTTATTCTTTCTGGCTCTCAGAAATTGAGGGTGTGCCAAGAGCCATTTCAATGTGGTATTTTCTTGTTCTCCTGGTATGAAGGAGCTGCTCAGCTAGTTTCTGGATTTTTTAAAGAGGAAATTACTTGGTTTTAGTGTCTCCAGGGGAGGAAGTGAGTTCAGGAGCCTCCTATGTTGCCATCTTAGATCGGAATTCTAATAAAGCTTTTTTTTTTTTTTTAAAGATTTTAGTTTCCCTTTTTCTCCCCAAAGCCCCTCGGTACATAGTTGTGTATTTTTAGTTGTGGCTCCTTCTAGTTGTGGCATGTGGGATGCTCCCTCAGCGTGGCTCGGTGAATGGTGCCGTGTCTGCACCCAGGATTTGAACTGGCAAAACCCTGGGCTGCCGAAGCAGAGCACACAAACTTAACCACTCGGCCACAGGGCTGGCCCCCCCAGTAAAGCTTTCTTAGAGGAAAGAAAGAAAACTGAACTTTCAGGCAGACAATTACAAAAAAATTTTTTAACTGTTTTAGAGTACCAGATGGCTTATTTTTCATTTCTCAATTATATTAATTTAAAAAATTTAAAAGGATAAGATCAATATATATATTTTTAAGTACAATACTTAGATTTTATTCAATTATATTTCTTCAGAGACCACCAAGAGGTCTCCTCAATTCCAACATATTCTTACTACTTTCCATTACTGGGTCAACTAAAAAATCTTGTTTATTTCTCTTTTTTTTCTCCATAAAACACAAGGGAGAAATGTTTTCTAAGAGCATCAATTTGTAAAAATTTTAGTTTCTTAATATGTGAGTAACTTGTAAACAAATACATTTCTTTTTATTAATTAGACTAACACCTTGAAAGAGGCAAACATTAAAGTGTTTGGGTAGAAATATCAGTATCTGATATTATCATAAGTCTATCATTAGGATAAGTTGAGTCAATTTATAGGAGAACAACACCACAGATTGTCCTGTTTTAAGAAAATCAAGCATGAGGATACCTAGTCTTATAGCAAATTTCAATGGGGAGATGATCCCTGCTGCCTCAGGATTTGTTACTTTGCCAAAAGGGTTTACTGCAGGGTCTAAATAGATCATTATTTTAATTCATTGAAATTGAATTTTATTTACCAAATATTAAGTTGCATGCAATTTTGTAGGTACAAATCTAATGCACAAAGCTAAGTGTAACTGTGTTAGTCTTGAATACGACGTTATGTTTTTTGAGAACAGTTGACAAACAGCTGTGAAGACACAATCTTTGAAAGTCCTGAATCAATCAGAACATGAACTCTCACCAGATAGTTTTAATCTCTCTTAGACATGCTGTGTAACTAGAATTGGGGAAAATTCACATTAAAAGCACAACTTGCTAAAATCCATGCACACATAGAATATAAGGAAATTTCACTTAACAGATTTATTTCAGTTTCTAAATGTCTTAAGTGATATAGAAAATAGGAAACTTCATGTTTATAAGTAAAAACCTAAACCAATTCTCTTCTAGACCGTAAAGTCCAATTATGAATAAAAGTCACCAAGTTAGGAATTAAGTGAGTCTCAACACTTGAGACTCTTGGTCCTGGCTCTTCAACAAAATAACATCAGATATCAGAAGAGTCACCTCCTCTGTGCCTCGGTTTCTCATCTCTAACCAGAGCAGATGGGATGACAGTATATGAGGTCTCTGACAACTCTAAAATGTCTATGATTCTTCTTCCTAAAAATGTTCTCTTACTATACCTGTTAGCAAAAGTAAATGACGGAAAGTCCATCACAATAAATGATCCTATCAGTTCTCATTTCTGTAATAAACGTTTTCTCTCCTTCATGATTCACAGCCAGTGCACCTCAGTTCTTCCATTATCACTTTTTCTCTCCTCCTTCCCCGTGTGACTGTCATCATCAAATCTGTTTGCTTTAGAATATTCACTTGACCAGAGCCTCTTATATTCCTTTCTTGATCTATTCATCTTGCTTCTCCTTTCTCTCCACTTTAAAGAGAAAGAATACTTCAAAAGCAGAAATTGTTGTGTTTAGTAGAGTGATTGGCAGTCATAGATAACCCAGTAATTAAATACTGTCTCCAATAAAATACTCAATAATTCATAGAAATGAAAAAACACAAAATGTCAAACCTCCATTGTTGGATCTACCTTTTTAATCTCCAAGCAGGTAATATTTATATAAAATAAGTGTTTTAATATTTAGACAATGAAATTTTAATATTTATGACGTTTTACTAGTTAAATCATACATATTTTAGTATTTATATCATCTTTCTTTTAAACCTGAAAGGATACCAATATCGCATTTGACCTATGTCATCGCTCTTGGGAGGCGAATGTAAGTAGGCAGAGCCATGACTAAGGGCGGCAGGAGGAGAAAGGGGAAAGAGGAGCAGGTCATCTAGAGGCAGGATGCTCCACCTGGGGGAGTTGCTGGAGCACACTGTGACTGAGCTGGGGCTAATAAACAAGTCGCCCTTTAAATGTAGCTGGGAGTGGTATTTCTGTTTCCCCATGACTGCCTACCTGATCTTGGCGCTCCCTGAGGAAGGAAGCTGGAGTGTGTGTGCATGCTTGCATGTGTCTGTATGTGTGTGTGTGTATAGATCAAAGAGGAGGAAGTGGAAAATATAACAAGGATACAGCCAAAGGGGAAATGATTCTTAAGAAACAACAAACCGACTCAGAGGAAAGTGTAATTATTCGTAGAGTGGGAATTGAAAGTTACAGATGATGTGATAACTTGTAAGACTAGGAAAAAGAAGTCATATTGTTATTATTATTATTTTGTGGAGTATATTGAAGCTCTCCTGGTATAGCCAGTTACCCTGCTTAGCAATGCTTTTGTTCCTAAAGTGTCTAAGTCCCTTATATAAAGACAAGACTAACTTCTTTATAAAAGTAGTGAAATATGATTAGACATATCGCAATCCCCAGGCTAGCTCTGTAAGACCATTTAAACCATGTGGTAGGCAGACTCATATGGCCCCAGTGATCTCCACGTCTTGGTATTCATGCTCTTGTATCATTCCCTCCTTTCCAGTGTTGGCTGGATTTATTGACTTGCTTCTAATGAGTAAAAGTACAACAAAAATCATGGGCTGTCACCTCCGAGACTCGATTATAAAAAGACTATGGCTTCCATCTTGGGTGCTGTCTCTCACTGTCTCCTGGATTGCTTGTTCTAGGGAAGGCCAGCTGCCATGGCCTGAGACAGCCCTATAGAGAGGCCCCATGCGTGAGCTTAGAGGCAGATCTCCTGAAGCATGTCAGCAGCCACATGAGTGAACTTGGAGGCACATTCTCCCCCAGTTGAGCCTTGACATGACTGCAGGTCCAGCTGACATCTTGACTGCAGCCTCATAAGAGATTGAACCAGAGCCACCCAGCTAAGCTGATCCCAGATCCCTGACCAACAGAAACTTTGTGATAATAAATATTTACTGTTTTAAGCTCCTACATGTGGGTCATTTGTTGCACAGTAATAGATAACTAATACAAACCATAACAGTTAATATATAACATGGCTAAAATGCCATATAAGGTGCAGTGGAAGAGTCAGAATCAAGGTAGGCAGGGATTGAACAGGAGAGAGAAAGAGAAGAGAGCTTGCTGCTGTGCAAGACGCTATGCCAGGCACCTCACAGGTCCATGTTAGGTTGTTCTCATTACACTGTAACACTGGCATCATCATCCCCACGTTCCATGTGAGTAACCAAAGGTTCAGAAGGATTAAATAATTTGCTCAACTTTATACTGCTAGTAAGTAGCAGACACCAGAACTCTAGTGTGTGTGTGTATATATATATATATATATGTATATACACACCATATACATATGTGTGTGTATATATATATATGAAGCTCCTGCTTCTATTACAACTCTAACTGCAATGAACAAGGAGAGCACATACTTCATAACACTGGTAATGAGTGATAACATACCAGCTGAACCTTTCAGACACATACCTAACATTTTATGTGATAAGAGCTGAAGGAAGGAATGAGCAGAGCACTGTGGGAACATGAAGAGAGCTACCTGTAGTGTGGGAATGGGATGGAGGGCAAACCTCACAGAAGGGTTCCATCAGAAATGAACAGCACAGCCTCTCTGATTCCCCTGGAAGGGCTCGGGCTCTGGAATCAGACTGACGTGGGTTCAGACCAGTTATTGACTCTGGGACCTGACAAGTTACTTCTTGCTGCCGTCACTGTTTCCTTATCTGCTCTTACTCGATGAGGCTATGCACATAAATTGCTTGGCAGAGAGTCAGGTCTAGAGCAAACACTTCATAGCTGTTCACAATTAATACCATGTCACTGTTTTCTCTTCAAATTTGACGTTCTCTTAATAAATGTGTAATTACTGATACTACATTTTATGCTCATTGGTCAGAATATTTTTTTAAGGGATGAAAAAATATTTCCCTGCAGTAATTGGGCAAGAGTTGAAGGCAGGAAAAAAAAAAGAAACAGAATATGAGAAAAGGAAAAGGGGAATAAAAACAAAAGGTATGTGTTTGTGAGATAGTGATTTTGTGAGACAAATGAACACTGCTGGGAGCAGAGGCGGGGAGGAAGGCTGGCATGTGGACTCTCCGTAGGAAGTAAAGACTGGGCATTTTATTCCTCTTCATGTTGTCCTAACAGCATCAGGTCCACAGTCATTCAGTGAAGGTACAGTGAACTCATTAACTCTTGCGTTCAGCAAATCCTAGGGAAAGCTATTGTGCACCATCACGCTTCCATGAGGGTAGCATTGCTGAGTTATTTTCTAGTAAGGCAAGACAGGCAATCAACTCATACAAAATAAAACCACATACATAAAGTCTGAATACCTTCAGAATGTGATAACTGCTACGGAGACATTCAAGCAGGAAAATGGGCTGGAAAGACAAAGGAAGGTATTGTGCTGTTTCAGCTGGGTTGATCAGGAAATGAAGATGTGGGTACAGACAGCAGCACGCCCCTCTGTGCCCTTCCATGGCCAGAGCCTGCGACACACTCACTCGTGATGAATTGAGGAAGAGGAAAGAAATGGGAAGACTAGGTGTTGGTTAGTTTCAGAGTGTCTGATCAATTAACTTTTGAAGTGTAAAGCCTATGATTTCTTTTGCAGACTGTTAAAAAATACTAAAAGGTCATTTATAAGAAAGGGAGAGTATGCTTTACTCATCTACCCAGAATTCCAAACACACTATTTTTCACCTACGTTGATCTGCTGGTGCTCCTGATGTTTGGCTATGCAGGCCTGTGGTGAGGCAAGTGAGGAGCCAAGGGTGTGCTTATATGACCCTGCGAGGGAGGACCTGCCACAATTTTGCACCCAAGGCTCCTCACTTGCTTCACCTCAGGCCCAGCCCTGATTCTTTGGCAATTGGCTCTGTTAGTGGGTTAAGTTTTGCTTTTCCATTGTATTGACTTTTTTTTTTTTTAAATCTTGGTAGAGGATGCCTTGATTAGATTCACCATTCTTGTATTCATTTTGTGTGTGTGTGTGTGTGTGAGGAAAATTGGCCCTGAGCTAACATCCATTGCCAATCCTCCTCCATTTTTTGTATGTGGGATACCACCCTAGCATGGCCCGATGAGCGGTGTGCTGGTCCACACCTAGGATCCGAACCCATGAACCCCAGGCGACCAAAGCGGAGAATGAGAACCTAACCACTATACCACCAGGCTGGCCCCTGTATTGGCTTTTTTTAATGATGCATGCTTATTATTTGAAATGTCAATCAATACAAAAAATAAAAAAGAGGAAAGTAATAAAGCACCTCAGTTCCTACCACTGAGAAATAACCAGCGTTAGTAATTGGTAAACATTATTACAGACTTCTTTCTATCCGTATATAGAGACAGAAGGTTGATAGATATATTAGCAATATAGATAGATAGATAAACATATCTGGATGGAAAATATTTTGTAAAGGTAGGATAATACTACCCATAATATTTTTTAAGAAAAAAGTTTAATGTGATTTTGTTTTAACTTAACCAGAGGGAAATTAAAGGAATTACTGAAACTCAGGTAAATGTTTCTTTACTCATAAGATATTGATTCCTGAAAGACCCTTCTAAAATTTAAGAAAAAATGGTTATTGAAATGATTCAGGTTTGGAGAGTGTCAGGGAGAATACTAGGGGTGGGAGATGGCTATATTTTTCCCAGTTGCACAGTATTGATTTGTTCCAACTAGGAAAGATGAAGTGATTATCACACTTACCCTTCCTCCAGACTTCTGGCTTTTGGCTTTGTTTTATATTCTATCCTGAATGCATAAAGTGTGCAGTAACTTAGAGGCAAATTCTGTAAGTGACTCACATTCGTCTCCCCAGTTCTGCACTTGCCCTTCTGTAAAGTGATCAGCTTTTCAGTGCCTCAATTTTAAACACGAATGGATAATCAAAGATCACAAGACATTTCAGGAAGTCCTCCAATTTTAAGTAGAGAAACCAAGATAACAACCAAAAAAAAAAGAGCCTTAATGGCAATAAGAAAAGATGATAATTGGAGTTCTACTTCTGGCTTCTGACATGACAGTGTAAAGGGCTCCACAGACATGCTGCTCAGCAAAACTTGTGAAAATTATTTTCAAAAGACAACCATTGAAGAGACTGGCCCCATGGCCTAGTGGTTAAGTTCGCACGTTCCACTGCAGGTGGCCCAGTGTTTCATTGGTTCGAATCCTGGGTGCGGACATGGCACTGCTCATCAGACCATGCTGAGGCAGCGTCCCACATGCCACAACTAGAAGGACCCACAATGAAGAATATACAACTATGTACCAGGGGGCTTTGGGGAGAAAAAGGAAAAAGATAAAATATTAAAAAAAAAAAAAACCATTGACACTCTCTGGAGACTGTCTTAAGGGCATAGAGCAAATGAATACACATTTATTCAAGAAAACCCACTAAAAGTTGATGAGAACAAAAAGAGTCTGTGGTATTTGAACTACGACCCACTCCTTCTCCCTGTCCACCTCAGAGAGACAGAAACTACATTTCAGAGAAGACAAAGGAATACGTTCTAAGTAAGGGAACAGGACAAAACCTCAGAAACAAAACTGAGATGAACAATCTACCTGACAAAGTATACACACTAATAGTCATAAGGATGGTCACTGATCTTGGGAGAAGAATGGATGAACTCAGTGAGAACTTCAACAAAGAACTGGAAAATATAAAAAAGAACCAGTCAAAAATGAAGAATACAATACTGGAAATGAAAAATTCACTAGAGGGACTCAATAGCAGAGTGGATGATACAGAAGGACAGATCAGCGAGCTGGATGAAAGACTAGAGGAAATCACCCAAGCTGAACAGATAAAAGAGAAAAGAAGAAGAATGAGGACAGTCTAAGGGACCTCTTGGACAACATCAAGTGCACTAACATCTGTGTTACAGGTATCCAAGAAGGAGAAGAGCGAGACAAAGGGGCAGAGAATCTATTTGAAGAAATAATAGTTGAAAACTTTCCTAACCAAAGGAAGAAAACAGACATCCAGGTATGGGAAGCACAGACAGCACCAAAAAAGATAAACCCAAAGAGGTCCACACCAAGACACATTATAATTAAAATGTCAAGAACTAAAGAGAGAGTCCTAAAAGCTCAAGAGAAAGGCAAGAAGTGACATACAAAGAAAACCCCATGAGGCTATCAGCTGACTTCTCAGCAGAAACCTTATAGGATAGAAGGGAGTGGCATGATATATTTAAAGTGCTGGAAGGAAAAAACCTACAGCCAAGAATACTCTACCTGGCAAAGTTGTCATTCAGAATGGAAAGAGAGATAAAGAGTTTCCCAGACAAGCAAAACTTAAGGAGTTTATCACTAACAAACCAGCAAAATCACTAACAAACAAACAAACAAAAGAAATGCTAAAGGGACTCATTTAAGTGGAAAGGGGAAGACCACAAATAGGAATAAGGAAATTATCAAAAAAAAAAAATATATATATATATAATCACTGGTAAAAGCAAATATACAGTAAAGGTAGCAGATCAACCACCTGTGAAGCTAATATGCTAATATGCTAATAAAAGTGCTAAAATTATCTGTTTCCATGATAAGAGGGTAATGGAAACACATGCACAAAAAAAGTTAGATATGATATCAAAAACATAAAATGTGGGAGGAGGGGAGTAAAAGAGTAGACCTTTTAGCAAGCAGTCAAACTACAGAAACCGTCAATTTAATATAGATTGCTATATACGTAGGTTATTATATATGAACCCTTAAGTTTATTATATATGAACTCATGGTAATGACAAACCTGCAACCTGTAATAAATACACAAAAAGTAAGAGAAAAGAACCCAAACATAATACTCAAGAAAGCCATCAAATCACAAGGGAAGAGAGCAAGAGAAGATGAAAGGAACAGAGAAGAACTACTAAAACACCCAGAAAAATGTAACAAAATGGCAATAAGTAAATTCTTATCAGTAGCTACTTTAAATGTCAGTGCACTAAATGCTTCAATCAAAAGGCATAGGGTGGTTGATTGGATAAAAAAATAAGACCCATATATATGCTGCATACAAGAGACACACTTCAGATCTAAAGACACTCACAGACTGAAAGTGAAGGCATGGAAAAAGATGTTCCATGCAAATGACAATGAGAATAAAGTTGGGATAGCAATATTCATCTCAGACAAAATAGACTTCAAAATAAAAACTATAGCAACAGGCAAAGAAAGGCACTACATAATGATAAAGGGAACAATCCAACAAGAGGTTATAACACTTGTAAATATCTAGTACCCAACATAGGAGCACCTACATATATAAAGCATTATTAACAGACATAAAAGGAGAAATATACAACAACACAATAATACGAGGGCACTTTAACACTCCACTTACACCAATGGATAGATCATCCAAACAAAAGATCAATAAGAAAACAGCGGCCTTAAATGACACTTTAGACCAGGTGGACTTGGAAGATATATACAGAACACTCTATCCAAAAACCATGGAATTCACATTCTTTTCAAATGCTAATGAACATTCTCCAGGATTGATCACATATTAGGCCAAAAACAAGCCTCAGTAAATTTAAGAAGATTGAAATAATACCAAGCATCTTTTCTGACTACACTGGTATGAAAGTAGATACCAACTACAGGAAGAAAGTCAGAAAAACCACAGATAGGTGGAGATTAAACAAAATGCTACTGAACAATGATCGGGCCAATGAAGAAATCACAAAATATCTGGAGACAAATGAAAGTGAAAATATGACATGCCAAAATGTATGGGAGACAGCAAAAGCAGTTCTAAGAGGGAAGTTTATAGCAGTACAGGCCTACCTCAACAAATAACAAAAATCTCAAATGAACAATCTAACAGTGCACCTAAAGGAACTAGAAAAAGAAGCGCAAACAAAGCCCAAAATCAGTAGAAGGAAGGAAATAAAAATCACAGAAGAAATAATTGAAATAGAAACTTAAAAAAACATTAGAAATGGGGCCAACCCAGTGACATAGTAGTTCGGTTCATGTGCTCTGCTACAGTGGCCCAGGGTTCACAGTTTCGGATCCCAAGCACAGACCTAGCACCACTCGTTAAGCCACACTGTGGCTGCATCTCATATAACGTAGGGAAGACTGGCATGGCTGTTAGCTCAGGGCCAATCTTCCTCACACACACCAAAAAAAAAATGGGAAAAAATCAGTGAAACTAAGTGGTGGTTCTTTGAAAAGATAAACAAAATTAACAAGCTTTTAGTTAGACTTACCAAGGAAAAAAACAGAGAAGGCTCAAATAAATAAAATCAGAAATGAGAGGAGAGAAATTATAGTGGACACCTCAGAAATACAAAAGATTAGAAAAGAATACTATGAAAGCTTATATGCCAACAAATTGGATAACCTAGAAGAAATCATAAATTCTTAGAATCATACAACCTTCCAAAACTGAATCAAGAAGAAATAGACAATCTGAATAGACCAATCATCGGTAAGGAGATCAACAGTAATCAAAAACTTCCCAAAAAATAAAAGCCCAGGACCAGATGGCTTCCCTGGTGAATTCAACCAAACATTCACAGAAGACTTAATACCCATCCTTCTCAAACTCTTCCAAAAAATTGAAGAGACGGGGAAGCTTCCTAACTCATTCCTAACCAACATTACCCTGATACCAAAACCAGACAAGGACAACACAAAAAGAGAAAATTACAGGCCAATATCACTGATGAACATCAATGCAAAAATCCTCAACAAAATACTAGCAAATGAAATACAATACATTAAAAACACCATACACCGTGATAAAGTGGGCTTTATTCCAGGGATGCAGGGACGGTTCAACATCCGCAAATCAATGTGATATACTACATTAACAAAATGAAACATAAAAAATCACGTGATCATCTCAATAGATGCTGAGAAAGCATTTGACAAGATACAGCATGCATTATAATAAAAACTCTGAATAAAATGGGTATAGAAGGAAAGTACCTCAACATAATAAATATGACAAACCCATAGCTAATTTCATTCTCAACAGAGAAAAACTGAAAGCTATCCCTATAAGAACAGGAACCAGACAAGGAGGCCCACTTTCACCACTCTTATTTAACATAGTATTGGAAGTCCTAGCCAGAGAATCAGGCAAGAAAAAAGAAATAAAAGGGATCTGAATTGGAAAGGAAGAAGTGAAACTGTCACTATTTGCAGATGACATGATTGTATATATAGAAAACCTTAAAGACTCCACCAAAAAACTTAGAAATCATAAATGAATACGGTAAAGTTGCAGGATACAAAATCAACATACAAAAATCAGTTGTGTTTCTATACACTAACAACGAAGTAGAAGAAAGAGAAATTAAAACTACAATCACATTTACAATTGCAACAAAAAGCATAAAATACCTAGTAATAAACTTAACCAAAGAGCTGAAAGATGTGTACACTGAAAACTATAAAATATTGTCTAAAGAAATAGAAGGCACAAAGAAACAGAAAGATATTCTGTGCTCTTGGATTGGAAGAATTAACCTAGTTAAAATGTCCCTTCTTTCTGGGAGATGGGTAGTGATGAGTATAAGCAATGGCTGTCTTTCACTGTAAGCTTTTATATTGTTTGATATATATTTTTAACAAAGTAAATGTATTTTGAACTTTCATGAATGTAGAGGAAAGAAAAAATAATCTGAAAAATGATGATCAAATATTTAAAGATGTATAGCATTTTGGCCAGGAGACTTTTCAAGATAGGTGCTGCCATTCACCCGTCACAACTGCAGAAACATATTAACAGTATGTTCTTTAATTTGGGCCAACAAAGTGATTAAGTTGTTATTATCGTTACTTTTGGCAACAACTTTGTCAGAGACTGGAGCTACATTCTGGATCTGACTCCTCTTAATGATATTTGTTTCTTTATCTCTTGTATTTCCTATGAAAAGGAGAGTAGGTATAAAGGCTAGACTAGACTCAGGTTAGACATTTTTGGTAAGGGTACTTCCTAAGTGATGCTGTGTACTTCATTTTGCAACACTTCAGGAGATTAGTGATGCTGAATGTGGTTACTTGGTTAAGGTGGTGACCACCAGATTCCTCCTTTATAAAGATGTGTTTGGAAAAAACCCAAATACCCATCTTTCACTCCTTAAGTACATTACAGCGTGTAGATGCCGTCTCTGGTCCTCTCTGTCCCCATTCTTTGAAGAGTGGCCCACTTTCTCTGTCTTGATAATGCAACAAGTTGCTCTGAAATGGACTGGCAGCTTGAGGTGGGAGCAGAAGTCCAGGAGAGGGAATGCAGGGGAGATGCAACAGAACGGCATGAACCCAAAGCAAATGGTCCAAATGAGCAGCACATGGAACATGTGGAATGGAGAGAAAAGCGTAAAAGTCATAACCACATCTGGTGTCTCTAGAAATGGGGAGAAACAGAGGAAATAACACATTTAGCTCTCTTCAAGGCAGAAAGATTGATCTTCACCATTTGGTGGTGGTGTGAAGGAGCTGCTTTTGGAAGACTTGAACTCTTTTCTAGTTTTTGTACCGTGTCTTTTATTTCTTCTGCTTTGACCAATAAATTCAATACTCAGAGAAATGCTTGGTCTTTTGCACCTTCTCCAGGCACAAAATAATAGATAGACTAAATTGATGCTTTCAAAAGTGTGCATGAAAGACAATAATTTGGAATGTGAGGGGAAAAATCTATAATTACCTTTCTAATTTTTATTTCACTGTTTTAGATTTATTTTTTTGTGTGTATGCTTTAGAAATAACATTAGTTCAGCGGTATATGATTACAGTGTATAAAGAAGTAAAAATATATTGAGTTAAATGTAAAAAAGATGTTTGTTTCTTTAAAAAAATAATAATTTGTAGGGTGAAACTAAAGCACCGCAGAAATTTTGTTCTCACTAACCCTTTATCTAGTAGTTTTCGCGTTCATTGATGATCCTTGCCTCCATCAGTTATTTCAATGGGAGCTGAAAAATATTCTTTTCCTAGTTCTATCCTTCCTTCTAAATTGTTTAGTTGGCTGTGTTCTATAAAGAAAGAGCTCTCTCTCATGAACTAGAAATGAACTAGGACCACTGGTTTTAAAATTTCTGCTTTTGATGACCATTGGTACCTTCACCAGAGCTCCTTCTTTATGATTTTGAAGATCATTCTTTGCACAGCTCTGGGGCGGGCCCTTGACATGGTGGTTACTGTAGTTGTATAACTGTTATGACAATTTTCTGGAAGACAGCAGAAAAGCGTCTTGAGGAAGGGGCCTCTTCTCTAATTTAGACACAGTTGCATTTGGGCTATGGCTGGGACATATGTACCCCCACTCCTGGCCTCTCACCAGGGAACCTGGGAAATCAGCATCTGGAAACCATTCCAGGGTCTGGTCTGTTCCCCACGTGTGTGCCTCCCCCCAAAAACTCTGTACCACCAGCCACATTTCCTCCATTCTTAGCTTCTTACCTCCCATCCTTTTTCATCTCCTGGAAGAGCATTGAGGCAACACTAAGTAATTTGATGCATTTTCCGGTGTGGAGGAAGAAAGGGAAGGTACCTGTCATTCGCTGACCCAATGGTCCCTAATGTTAGATATGCTCACCACATTTCATGATCTTCCCTCTTCTGTCCTATGCAAGAATGAACAGCATCCACCATTAATTTCTTTATCTCCTTATATTTCTAACAGGCCGTAATTCTACAAAGCTGTACATTTTGCAATGTATTTATAAACAACCGACAGAAATTGCAAGACATCTTACTCAAAAACATTTGCACACCGAGTCACGAATTCTTAGGGAAAACAGTCTACATCTAGTGGAGCAAAGTGTCCTCTTCTGGGCTCATTAAACATCCGCAGGGTCACTCTGTTCCTGGCTCACCTAGAGCAACTGTCTGCTTCAGAGCTGTCACATCCTCCTCTCCTTTGTGCTCTGTGTTAGAGCAATTCACAGGGTGATGGAAATTTTTCAGCTCTTTCTCTCCCCCTCTTGCCCAGGGAACCTGTTGGCAATTACAGCCTTGACTTGACAAGGTCCTTTTGACACAGCCTGCTGATGGCAGTTGCCTCCAGGAGGGTTCAGCTGTTTTAGGAACAGGGTGACAGTTATCTGCTTTGATTTTCGCTGGCTACCACTTTTGTTGTTAAAACTTTTCCAGGACTGTGGGGGGTGATTATTTCTTCTTGTACCATCATGACAATTTTCTTTTCTCACCATGGGTGCTCTTGTATATAATTAAGCTCTGTGTTCCAAAATAAAGTCAGAAGTGGTGATTACATTACCATCAGCTGAATGCCACCAACTCTATCCCTATGAAATTTAGAGAGGCTCCATGTGGTGACTTTTATTTTTATTTGGTTTTAACAAGAACTCAGTCCATACACCCATGATGCACTTCAGTTTAGAAACTAGAAGGCAGGTTTGAACCACCCTGTCTGGATCTCAAAATCAGGGTTCTTCCACCTTGGCGCTGTGAACATTTTGGATCAGATAACTCTGTTGTGGGGCGTCCCTGCCTCTGCCTGCTATATGCCAATAGCACCCCTGTCCCAAGCCATGACAACCAAAGATGTCTCCAGACGTTACCAGATGTCCCCTGGGGTAGGGGGTGAGGGGCAAAATTGTCTCCAGTTGAGAATCACTGCTGTAAATGATAACGTACCGATATGGATTGTGTTCAGCTTGGTAGCTACATTCCATTGTTTCATTCTGTCGTTTAAAAGCCTCCCCAAATCTCTGCCTTGCCTGAATGTATAATAGAAATAAAGTTCTTAATCTTACTTATTTTTCTAAAGAGTTATCCAAAGAGATTCCTAATGAGTTTAACCAATTAAAGGGAAAATGGAGAGGAGAATGCTTTTATTCTGTATAATAGACTACACAATGCCAATTAATTCACAGCAGGTAACTTTAAAAATACTAGAAGCAGACTGATAAAAAATAAGAAGTTGTGCCATTATGCCACATTATTCACCTGTTGATTTGCTTTTAAGAGTAAGATATTTTGGAAACCTATATTTAATAGCAAGTCAACTACCATTAAGACTGCTTTATTTCAAAAGTTCCCTCTACGATGATTACTCCGGGGCTTAAGATCCTTATACACTGATAGAGGTTGATGGGATCTTCCAGACAACCTCAACACAACTCCTCACTTACAGCTGGGGACACTGAAACCCTTTGTGGCAAAACAATTTGACTGACGACAGACAGTGGCAGTATCAGGCAGGGTCTTCATCTAACATGCTAGCTGCTTCAGAAATCGAGGGAACAGCAACAAAGACCTAAGCCTTTGGCAGAGAGGTGGGGTTCCTGCCAAGAAGGATAATGAAAGGAGAAGGAAATGCCACAGAGCCTGTCTTCATCATTTTGCAATTTCACTCAGGCTTAATATATCCCATTCTCATAAAGCAGTTTTATTTATATCTGAGAGTCCACTATTGATGTCATTGTGTGTCTGGCCCAGTGACTGGGGCACTGTCAGCATTCAATAGATGTTTGATAGATAACTAATGGGTTAGCAGTGCAGATGCTCAAGGATGGAGGAAGAGGAGGAAGATCGCCCAAAGACCAAAGGAAAATCCACAGAGGGTATTTCTGATTTTCTCTCACTCTGACAATCAATACAGGTTCAGTTGCCAGAAGCTTCTCTTGTTTGGTCAAATACTTTGAGGATTCAAAGGAAACTTCCAAGAGTCTCCCTTGATGTAAGGCAGTTTGGGAGCTCTGTATAGGTATAGGTCCAGGAAAATTTTTAACCCAGAACCGTTAAGGATTCTGGAGCTACTCCTTAATTTTTTCATTTTAAAGATGATCTTGGTAGAAATAAGACATGCTAAAATTTGTGAGCAGACACATGGATGAAGTGACCTCTTTCCAGATGAACTAGCATGCTTCTGTTAATTTCTAGTCACTTAGTCTATTCGTGTAATCTTTTCTTTCCTTTGGTTGCAAGGAAGCTCACAGCTAAGTATCATGGTTAAATTCAGTAGCTTTCCTTACCCTAGAATGTTTAGAGTAATTGCACCTCTCCCCTTCCTTATTAGGTTATGACTCTTTAACCTTTCTCTAATGATTTAGTCTTCTCTTGGTGGTCTAATAGTTAAGATTCAGCGCTGTCACCACCACAGCCCAGGTTCATTTCCTGGTCAAGGAACCACACCACTCGTCTGTCTGCCAGTTGTCATACTGTGGCAAGTACTGTTGCTGTGATGCTGAAAGCTCTGCCACCAGGATTT
Source organism: Equus quagga (assembly GCF_021613505.1). NCBI lineage: Eukaryota > Metazoa > Chordata > Mammalia > Perissodactyla > Equidae > Equus > Equus quagga. The sequence goes on from NC_060281.1 coordinate 12,921,976, forward strand.
CAAATACCAGCAGGGTCACCCATGGTGGACAGGTTTCAGCGGGGCTTCCAGACTCAGACAGACTAAGAAGAAGGACCTGGCCACCCACTTCCAAAAAGAGTGGCCATGAAAACCCTATGAATAGCAGCAGAGCATTGTCTGAAACGGTGCTGGAAGATGAGAGGATGGCGCAGAAAGACGGGGCAGGGTTCCTCTCTGCTATACGCAGGGGCGCTAGGAGTGGGAATCCATTCCACGGCACAAACAACAAACTCTTCTATTGCTCCTGTCTCTTTTCTTTTGAGAGTCTTACAAATAACTGAAATAAGTGATTTCAGGATTTTAGTCTCGACTTGAGAGCCTCTAATGGGAGCTGCATTATTAGGAATCTGGTCTTTTCTGTTTTACATCAAAATTACCTGGGAGAAATTTTTAAAATACAAGTTATTGAGCCCCATCTGTGAATTTGTAGACCCAGAATGTCTTTGCTGGGGCATTGGAAACCTTTTTTAAGAGCTTCCCAGCTTCATTTAAATCTGGCAGGTCCAACACCTTTATCCTCGCTCCCTCCTGATAGCCTCTTAAACCCACATACTGCTGCTGGCTGATCCCATGCCCCATCCCTGGTGGGAGATAAGGTTACGGGGGAGGTGAAGAGAATTCTCAGGATGATGATGAAAGGAAGTGCCAGGGTAACAGCCCTGTGGCCGGCTTTGGGTGCAATCACTCAGATGGGTGGGAGAGAGGGGCCCTGGGGGGGACCAGGGGGAATGACTCTGATATAGAAATAAAACTGATCTTTTTCCTGATATGAATGACTAAATTACAAAGGCTTAAGCTTCCATTGGAAAGTTTAGGCCTTAATTATTTATAGGTAATAAACATCATAAAAATACCTAAATTTTATTAATCACTTACGATGTGCCAGTTATTGTTCTAAGTGCTTTTCATGTATTAAATCATTTATTCCTCACAACAATCCTCTTGGATAAGTGCTGTGGTTATCGCCCCCATGTTAAAGATGAGATTTGTGAGGCATACAGGGGTTAGGTAACTGGCCCAATGCATCTGGCCTCATGGCTCATGAGAAGACAAAAATGTCATCACGATGCAACCACTCAAATAAAGCTTCAACCAAAAATCGTGGTATCACCCCCAGGAGAAGACGTGGGGTTGGGAGAGTGTTGTGTGGAGGGGGATGGGGGTGAGCGTGTGTGTGGATGTTGAGGGTGGGGGAGGGAGACAGGTGGAGGCAGGCGAGCTGTATCCTCACCTACCATAACACAATGGATGTAGATAATGTCCAAAATTGGGAAATGAAGAAATAGCCATATATGCACACTTAAGAATCTAGAAAGAAACTGCTAACAGAGCTGAAAGTGATTGCCTATGGGAAGTAGAAATCCAGACAGAGTGGGGATGGATCAAGGGTTGTGGTTTTTTAAATTATATGCCATGTAGTATTGTTTGACTTTTTAATTTACGAGCATATTTTGCTTTGATGAACATGAAAATTTAATTAGAAAAGTCTCAGGTTATTCTGACATCCAGCCGGGTTTATCAACCACTGACACAAGCTGCACGCAGTTGGGAAATAAGCCACATGTCCCTCTGCAGGGGGGATGAACAGCAGTAGTCCTCAAAATTGTATACATAAAAGTCATTTGAGGACTCTGTTAAAATTCAGATTACTGGACCTCACCCCAGACTCACTGAATCACTATCTGTAAGTGTGGATCCAAATATTTGCACTGTTAACAAGTCCTCCCTTTAATTCTGATGCAGGTGGTCTTTGCACTGTTTCGAGAAATATTAAATTATAGGAGAGTAGACCAGTTAGGAAACTATTCTACTTTTTTCCAATCAAGAAGTAATAAACAAGCAATGATGAGGTGGAGGTGTCTTTGAAAACCAAATACTGGTTTTCACCAAAATATTGACATTATTTGTTAAAAGGATGTTGTGGATGCAACAAAAGATCAATGCAAGAATGGTCACTTCATTAAAAAGAAACAGGGGTGACAAGAAGTGACAATGCTGAATAAGAACCTAATAGCTAACACTTACGTCGCACTTACTCTGTGCCAGACACTGTTCTAAGTGCTTTGCATTCATTAAGACTTCAGAGCACCCTGAGGGGTGAGCACTAGTATTATCTCCATTTCAGAAATTGGGAAACTGAGGCACAGAGGAGGTTAAGGATCGGGTTTGAAATCACTAGCTAGCAAGTGGCAGAGCCAGGGTAGGAACCCAGTTGATCTAGCATCAGCTGTCATGGCATTTAACCATTATCCTCAAGTATTCTAAAAGCATCAAAGCTAATAGGTTGGTTCAGTTAGAGCTGGCCTTGAGTCCCAGCTCTGCTGGGTGAATGTGGGCAAGTTGTGTCACTGACATCAGTTTCCTCATTTATAAAACAGGAATAAAAACACTTGCCTCATTGGGATATCATTGGCATTAAATAGGTGATCTATAGCACATCGTGGGTGCTCATTAACTTGTAACTATAATAATTATTATAATCTAGGGTTGGGAAGGAGGGCGATCAGAGAATGATGGGTACCTTGAGGCCCAATCAGGACAGGCAGGTTAAGTTATTTCCCCAGCTGAAAGAGCAGAGCTGGAATTGAACAAGTTCATGCTGGAGCTGTGGAACTAGACTGGTGCTGTGCAGAGTATAGGGCTTAAGTAGTGGAAGCTTTTACCCTCGTTCAGAGAGAAAGCACAAGTTAAGGAGGAAGAAAGAGGCCAGAATCCTAGGACTTGTCCACATACAGACTATGGGAAGAGGAGCCAATCATAAAACAAAGAAGGAATGTGAGAGGAACCAGGAGGAGAGAGTCCCAGGTGGGAGGAAGTGGTGGAGGGGTCCAGGGCTCCCTAGCAGGTCCCTGATTCACTGGAAAAGAGACATTTCAGCAGAAGTCAAATGGCAAAGAGTTTAGTGATAAATGGAGGTAAGGGAGTAGAAACTGGAGAAGGCATGAGGAAAAACAGTGACAGCTTAAACGGGAAAGAAAATTGAAAGTAGGCCCTTTAAGATAAGGGGGACCTTGGTGATAGAAAGAAGTGGAGGGAGGCGGACAGTGAGAAGGTGCTGCTGTATCCTGTAACAGGGCCATGAGCTCCACTCCCTGACTTTTGGGAACTTGGATCTCTATTTTCTCTTGACCCCAGCTTATTGATGCCCCTAACTTAGGTAGCATGTCCCTCCCTAGAAGGGGAACAGGGCATTCTGGTACATACAGAACAGAATACTTCAGCATTTTTTATCCTATTTCACAGGTCAAGGGCTCCGGAGACGTTTCAATCTCTCCTTTTCCTGAGACCACTTTTATGTCACACTTTCCTTCAGAAAGGTTTCCCTTTTGGGTGTTCAACACCTAGAATGTGGCTTCAGTATTGAGCAAAAAGTCAACAGGCTCTCCTCTTCCTGCCAGGGTCGCCCAGGGCTCCTAGAGCCAACTAGGGTGTCCCACGGCCCCATCACATCTCGTCCGTAGTCAAGGGAAGTTGCCATGGCTTGGTCCTGTTCAATCGCTTCCCTCTCTGGGGACGGTTCGGACAGTCCCCCTGCCAATGCCCTTCCTGTTCGCAGTATGCACACCGATTAACCCCCAACTTTGTTGTTGGCTTTCTGGTCCCTCAGTAGAAGCTGGGATCACTCACCCACGCATCTTCTTCCTCTCCCTCAGGTTGTTACTGAGCCAGAAGTGGATTCGCCTCCTGGCAGAGTTAAAATCAGACTCCCCACCAAACGTAGTTGTCACACAAAGTAGAACTTATTTGCAGCAAATAGGAGGCCATGTGGAATCATAGCCAAAGTCATGGTGGCCCTGAACACAGGACAGCAGGGCCTTTTATTTCAGATGGCGAATGAATATTCAAAAGGGAGCCGTAGGTATTCACTTGCACAGGCTCAGCTGGCAAAGCTGCTTCCACAGACACTGCAGGTTGTGGTAAGATAGGTCATGGTAATAAGGCCTAAGCTCCTCCTGGGGTGGAGATCTTAGCACTAAAAATGAGGCAAAGGTCATAGGCCTCGGCTCCTGTGGTGGGGCCTGGTCTGGTTCAGAGCGGTGGGTGACTGCATCTTTTAAACAGTTAAATGCTTCCAAACCCACCATTGAGTTCCTGGCTGCAATTATTCAGTGACAGGGTTACCTTGAACAGTCTGGAAGGCCACTGTGAGCAGATCTGCCTGTCTCTGCATCTTCTTATCCTTCTTTTCCTCAGCTTCGTTCCAGTTGAACACCCCAAAAGCAGCCTCTACTAGCTGTGCAGCATTAGTATCAGGACCTATAGCCAACTTGTGGAGTTTCCTACGGATGTCTGGAGCACTTACAGATGTGAAACAGGTATTAAGAAGCACTGTACCACCCTGGGCCTCAGGATATATCGCCCAAAGCAGTCCCATAACCTCTGGTTAAAAAGGTGGAGGGGTTTTCCTCAGGGCTTTGTTGGACCTCAATTTCAGACACAGACCCTGAAAATGTCCTAGCTTTTCTTAATCCTCAAGGTCATTGGGATTCCACTCATGGTCAGTCCCTGGCACAGCCCTCCCACTAGGCCCACGAATTTCTGACCCGGGGACATATTTCTTCTGGCTCCAGCCCGGTGTCCAGTCCGCAGTGAAGTGACTGGGTGCTGAGCCTCTTCCACCACTGCTGACACTGCAACCACCACTCATGGCCCCTCAGCTGAGCCAGGCCAAGCACAGAGGCACCCACCTGCCCTCAGGCCACCATCCCCGCCACCACCATCACTTCTGCGGCTGAGGCTGCTGCTGCTGTGATGGGGCAGGGAGCACCGGGCCAGCCCAAGCCACATCCGTGCCACCTTCCCCTCTGCACCACCATCGCTACCGATAACCCTAAGGACTTGCCCATTTCAATCAAACCAACAAACTTATGCACACACCCTCAAGGTAAATACACCTACACAAAGACAAAATCCGTCTCCTGCAGGACAAAAACAGAAGGTAAAGTCCAACAATTCCCTGAATCTTTCCCAAACAAGGGTCCCTCCTCACTCACCACACAAAATGCAAATGGAGACACACTGAACTCTCAACCTCGCATGCCGTGATGACTCACCCAGCAGAGCAAAACCAAAAGTACTCACATACAAGACAAATGCATCCACACAAGGACAAAAAGTAGACCAAGGTCCAAAGTCCATTGCATTTCCCCACTCCAAGTGAGCATTGCACTAAGGGTGGTTAATGCCAGTGGGAAGTGGGGGGAGCAGCAGGGGAAGTCCCCCCGGGGCAAAGACACCTGGGCAGCTGCTGGGATCCCTGACCACTCACACCCCCACCAGGGCTATCCATCCACAGGCACAAGACTCCTGGCTGGTTCACCAAAATTGATACCAAACCTCTCAATCTCAAGTCCGTGTGCCCGATGCGCAGCAAGCCAAACACTGAGACCTTGGTGCTTGAAGATGGAGAAAGGTTTCTTCAAATTGGCCAAAACGGTAAGGCAGGAGCCTGGGTTTGCTCGAATCTGCCTTCCCAAGAACAAAAAGCAGGGGGGTTTATAGAGCTAAGGGGCTTGGCAGGAGGAGCTTCAGGGAAACAAAGGGGTCGTCCCGATAAGCCCCTGGGCAATCTGACTTCTGGGCTTCAACTTCTGCGCAGGGCTGGCCACAGTGATTGCAACCTCCCTGAAGGCATTCTCTTTCTTCTGCAAAACAGAATCACAAATCCTCGAGACCCCTGAGTCACCCCTCAGGTTAAACAGGAAAACAGCAAATTGTTTTAATATCCACAGCACCCCTCAGGTACCCAGCTTCACTATTAAAGGCTAATGACCTTCTGGGAGGGGAAGGCCGCAAGCTGAGGAGAGCCCCTTTCTTCTACTGAAACAAGGTCAGAAGCCTGGCAAAAGCGGAAGCACACTTCAGCTCTGAGCAGCTAAGAAGCCCGCGGGTCTTTGAGCCATTTTATGAAGCAGTTTTCGGTCAAACCCTGGAGCTTTCCACAGAAGGGGAAGGCTGCAAGTTGCTTTACAGCCAACTGTATTATGTTAGGCATTTGTTTCTCTGATGATGTTACTTAGTGCAAAATAAAAAAGGCTGGTAAAACATGCCATCTTGTGCTGGTTAAGCCCTGAGCCAGTAATGAGCGTAAATCTACAGAAATGTTTGTTAGGCCTTTTGGTTGCCCACAGGCTGAGTCAAGCTTCTGTGTCCACTCTCTGATAAGCCTCTCTTACTCTTTTTAACTGTGCTCACATGACAATGGACCATGCATGGCAGGCAGCAGAGTGGTTGCAAGCTTGCTAAGGAAGGAAGCAGTTGTAGAGTGACACAGCTCTCCCACTCCCTTCCATAGTGTGCCCCCAAAGCTGCAGTGCAGGGTTGGACCCACTGATACACCAGAACGTTAGAAATCTCATCACTCCAGACGGGCAGGGCTCCTTGTGCTGGGATGCAGTTAATAAATGGAAGAGTTGGGATCCAAACAGGAGTCTGACTCCTTAGTCCCTCTAGTCAACTATGACATTATATTTCTAGTCCTTTTGTCCAGAAACACACGATCTTGTTTCATTCATTTGAATCTTCTGTTGTATACCTCAATGAAGTTTTATTACTTTTTCATATGGATCTATGATATTGTGATTTATAATAAGATACATATTTGGTCTTCATCCACTGTTCCTGGCACAGAGCTCCTAAACCCTTGGAATTTCTTTAAGTGATGAGAACTGTTAAGATGTCTTTTGTTAGGTTAATGAATGACTTTTGGAATGCACCTGAGGTTGGGGGCGCATGGCTAGGAGAACCAATCATTTGATTAGGGGATTAGAACTTTAAGCCCCATCCCCCAACCCCCTTCCTCCCCCCACCAGCTCCAGGGAGGGGAGAGGGGCTAGAGGTTGAATCAATGGTGAACGGCCAATGATTCAATCAATCATGGCTATGTAACGAAGCCTCCATCACAACCCAAAAGGACAGGATTCAGAGAGTTTCTAGGTTGGTGAAGACTTGGAGGTACTGGGAGAGCAGTATGCTCAGAAAGCATGGCAGCTCCGTGCCCTTTCCCCATACGTTGCCCTGTGTGTCTCTTCCATCTGTCTATTCCTGAGATAGATCCTTTTATAATAAACCAGTAATCTAGTAAGTAAAATGTTCCTCCTAGTTCTGTGAGCAACTCTGGCAAATTAATTGAACCCGAGGCTGGGGTTGTTGTAACCTCTGATCTACAGCTGGTCTGTTAGAAGCCTGGGCAGTCAATTGGCATCTGAAGTTGGGGGTGGGGTGGGGGCAGGGGTGCTGTCTTGTGGGGCTGAGCCCTTAACCTGTGCCATCTGATGTTATCTCCAGATAGACAGTGTCAGAATTGAGTCGAATTATAGGATACCCAACTGATGTCCAGAGAACTGCATGTTGGTGTGGGGAAAAACCACTTCCACAAGTTGGGAACTGGGTCCAGAACACATTTTTAGGATCCTACCTATTTTAATATGTATTTTTGGTCTTTTGTACCATTTAGGGTTTTACTTATAAGATAGATTTTATGTTACCCTAAACAACTAATTTCTTCTGACTTTGCCTGACTATCAAGATTGGCCTTTATCACAGTAGAAAAGTTTAACAGTTAAGTCCTAGAAAAGGTTTCGGAGAAATCACCAGAAGATAGCATGAAATGTCTTTGTTGAAAGCTCAGACAGTCCCTTCCAGTAGAAGGTTCAGGGTTCGGGCAGGTAAGTTTTCTATCATACCCTTGCTAATCACTTTCAGATGTTATGACATTCAAAGACAGTGGTGGTAGCTGCTACATCAGTGGCTCCTAAACGTTGTTTACCATTAGAATTACCTGGGCAGCTAATCAAAGTCCCCGTGCCCTGCCCAGGTTGCGCCCTTAACCAATTAAATCGGCCTGTCTAGGGGTGGGGAGGCGAGGGGTCAGCAGATTTTAAAGATTCCCAGGACATTCCAATGTGCAGCAAAGTATGGGAACCCACGTGCTAAATGGTACATCCCTTAATACAACAAATGATAGGCTCCTGGTTTACCTGTTTAATAAATCTAGACTGACCAACATTGAGTTTTTTTGCTTAAAGTCAGGCGCACATATAAATTATTTGATACTACTAATAATTATTCTTTCTCTCTAAGAAAATGGAGAATTTTGGGCCTCACTCCACAACTACTAGATCGGAATCTGCAATTGAATAAGATCCCTAGTTGATTCTCTTGCACATTAAGGTTTGATCAGACTGTAACTCCTGGAAGGCCTGGGCTGGACCAGAACTATCCTTGTTTTCCCAATGGACATACAAGTGCCTTGAAGATGAGGGAGTTTAAGAACTGTTTGGTTGAATCAAGTTGGGAGAGAGAGTACTGCTGGTTCCATGTCAAAGGATGAGATGTTCAGGGCATTGTTCACTGAAGGAGCATAACCATTCCTTCAATTGCTCTAGAGCAGCGAATGCATGCTTAGATCTCAGTACCCTCAGAATCTAATGAAAGCTAAGGCCTATTTTTCTATCCTTAAAGTTTCTGCATACAATAGGAGGTGGTTCGTAGATACCCGGAAGCTCACAAATGAACTCCCCATGTCCGCAACTGTTGAAACTCGAGTCTAACGTAGTCCCTGAAGTCTCGAGGTGTATATGCAACTTCCCTTCATTTCAGAATGGACAGAGGGTGGAGCAGGGCTTTTAAAAAGCACCGCTGACAGTTTAATTAAAAGGCTGAAAATAGTCTTGCAAAGACATGGCGAAGATGTTTATTTAGGCCTTCGCACACAAGTCTGAGGCAAGTGTTGGGATTAGCACTCTGGTTTTTCTACCTCTTTCTTTGCACTGTGAATTTCTTTAGCAACTATTTCTTTAAACTTTAAATAGATCTATGATCTAGAATGACCGTGAACTTTAATAGAACAAGAGAATCATGCATATTACTACAAATACCCAGACACCGTCGAAAATAGGTCAGGCGGTGATAGAGAAAAGAAATGGATAAGTTTGCTTACAGTGGCTCCACACCCAGGCAATTAGTTCAGTTATTAAGACATAAAGCAGAGAAGGGACAAGCATGCTGTCAAATGCACTGGGAATATGTACCTCTGGGAGTGGGATCGGGAAAGACTTGTAAATTAGGTTTGGCCCACAAAGCCAAATTAATTGAGTTTGGCAGTAAAAAAGAGTTCTCTACAGTTTTCTACAGTTTTTCTGCCTTTACTGATTTAAGTGATAATCTATTTAATACTTAGTATTTGGGGAATAATAATCTTATTATTTACATTCTGTTTTGTTCCACACAAGATATAAAATGGATTATATGGATATACGTGCCACAGAAGAAAATAAAATTTTGAATAAAAGAATAACGAAAATAAGCCAAATGAAAAATAAGTGGAAAAATGATGAGATGAAGCAGAAGTCAAAAACTGCATGTTATGGGTTCTGTATATCTGAGACATAAAAGCTGCTAATTACTAAGACAGAAGGCTACTAGTTGGGCTGTAAGTTTTGTTGTATCAAAACAATGAGTGTATTCACAATTTCCTAAAATAAAAGTCTGTTCCTGTAACTGAGACTAGAGAAAAAAATGCCTCCTGCATTGTCATAAAGCGGACTTTGTAAAAAATTGAAAAACCGTCTTCAACTTCTATGTAGCCCAGAGCTTCATAGGATTATGGCATCAAGTCATCAAAGCGTAAATTTAAAGGCAGGGCAGACAAAACACGTGTGTAGTTTATCCACTGCAAGTGGTCATCTGAGCTGCCGAGACACCATCCTCCTGGCCCTCACTCCTCTGGGGCAGATGCCCTCAGAGAGGGCAGCGCTATATGCCTCTCGTGCAACCCAGCCCACAGCCGAGGCACTGCTTACAAAAACCACACACAACCTTGTATGATTTCTGACTGATTTCTCTGAAAGTCAATGAAAGTATAGTAAAGATAGTAATGAAATAACTGTCAGCTTTCTTCTGCTCCTTGGGTAGAATCTCCGTCTAGGAAACCTGGACTGGCCATTTTTCAAGGCAGGAAATATCTAATAAATTAATAGGATTATAATTTATGGGAGAATAAAGGATGTTACTTTTTTAAAAAAAAAGTTCAATCAGAGAGGCCTCACTCACAGTGCTAACAGGATACATACTGACCAAGAACTAGAACCCGCCATCTTTGATCCGCTCCGCTGGTGGGAAATCTCCCCCAGGTGCTGCATGGAGGTGGGATCTTGGTTTGGTTTTTAAATTAACAGTGTTTCCCAGATTTCGTTAGCATGTCACTTTTATTATTTTTGTCTTTTTTTTTCTTTGAGGAAGATTAGCCCTGAGCTAACTACTGCCAGTCCTGCTCTTTTTGCTGAGGAAGACTGGCCCTGAGCTAACATCCGTGCCCATCTTCCTCTACTTTATATGTGGGATGCCTACCACAGCATGGCGTGCCAAGCGGTGCCATGTCTGCACCTGGGATTCGAACCAGCAAACCCCAGGCTGCCTAGAAGTGGAACTTGCGCACTTAACCACTGCGCCACTGGGCCAGCCCCAACTTTTATTATTTTTGCAACCTTTACATACTATTTGTACTGTTATTTACTTAATATTTTTCTTGAAATTGAAAACATTTGTGACATCCCCCTTGTGCAAGAATCGTTTTCCTAACACACGTTAAAGTAAATACATGGTACTTTAAAAAATTTCTCCATGAACCACCTAAAATTATCTCTTACATCCTGTGCTGTGGAAATTACAACTTAAAGGATATGAAAGCACTTTAGATGCAGCACAGCATAGTAGTTTGAAGCTACAGATTCTGGAAACAGGCTGCCAGGGTTCAAATCCCAGCTCTGTTTCTTATCAGCCTTGAGACACTGAGCAAGTCGCTTAATCTTGCTGTGCCTGGCTATCCTCATCACTCGAAATGGGAGTGATGGCACCAGTACTTCTATCACAGGATTATCGTGAAAACGAAATGAATTAACACATATGAAGCACTTCTAACAGGGTGGGGCCCATAGTAAGTGCTATTTGCTCTGTACCATTATTGTTAGGACACAGTAAACAAGAGAGCCTTGCTCTAGAGAGGTCCGGACTGCCAACACTGTTTGTAGAGCTGGGGAAAAGCGAGCTTTGGGGGTGACCCCAGAAACTGATTCTTTCCTGATTCTCATCCAATTCGTAGCTCAGATGACTTGTGCTAGTAGTTACCTTTAATATTAAATCTGACTGACAAATTCGTGTCTTCACTGTGGATCTGTTACACCTAAATCTTCTGAGTTAATGCAATATTTATAATGAGATTTACAATTTTCATATTGTCAAACTGTTTGTTATTTAGTGATGAATAGCAGATGTAAAGGAAATGGGGAAGGGAGAGAGACAAGAAGGACAGAAAGAAAGGATGGAAGTGAGAGGAAAAGGCCAGGCCTACGAACCTAGTCAGTAAGCTTCAGAAAGTTGGCACAGGGTTCAAATAAAATGTAAGAGGGGCCACCACTGGGTGGTAGGATAATGAATGAGTTTTATTTTCTTCTGCTGCTGTTCTGTATTTATGAAGCTTTCTGCAGTGAGCAAGTATTGCTTTCATAATGAGGAAAAAATAACAGGTGTTTTTTAAATTAATGTGTCATCGGAAAACTCCATATAACAAGTTCAGGTAGAAAGGAATTTAAATTAATAGCAACAATATAGAGTAGAAGAGAAAAACTATGACAGTATAGGGGAGGAAGACAATTCCTCTACCCTCTAGGTCCTTCTGGCTGGTCTACAAATTAAATTGACATGAGACAGAATAACAGAAAATCTAATCAAGCTTTATAACATGTATACATGGGAGAAACCCAGGAAAACTGAGCAACTCACAGAATGGCCAAAGCAGCCACTTTACATACCATTTTTAGCTAAAGACAAAAGAGGATGTTGTGGGTAGTGGTTTGGGACCTCAAGGAGGGGAAGGCAATTTACATGGGGATGGAAATGCAAATGGACCAACTAGAGACAATGTGACCTGAGAGACACATTTTACATTACATTACGGTTAACTTATGGTATTAGCTCCTTCCTGGAACAGGCCTTCTATCTTAAATTCTTTTAGGCAGTTGTGGGAAAAGGTCAGAGTTTCTTTCAGAGTCTTTTGTTCTGAAAAATAATCAAGCCAAAGAGACAAATTTTAGGGTGGCCAATTTTGATCCCCCACAATGGGGTGAAATTTTACGCTGTTCACTTGTAAAAGAGCACAAGACTTTCCAGTGCACGACTCTGTAAAAGTATTAGCATCAAAACAACTTTCTCACAGCTCCCTGGTAGCACTCTGAGTTGACTTTGTTTGGGAAGTAGAGATTCATCACACGGAGAGAGTTAAAGAAGTGGGAGGCTGGGGGCAAAGACCCCACGTCTGCGAAGCCCTGCCTTCTATTCCGACAGCACCGTGTGGTTTGACCTGCAGGGTTTAGGTTCTTGGGAGATTTTCCTTGTAGAGTGAATCATGAGCCTGGGGCCGCTGAGGAGCTGGGCATGGGAATCATAGGTGCCACAGTTCTGCACCCTGACTTTGAGGACTGCGCTCTCCCCTACTTATGAAGTTGTCATGTCCTAAAATACAGGTGTTTTTTCACATTTCCAAACCTATATTTCCATAAAAACTATGTTATGGTTGTTCAACAGGCTTCCAGGCTCCTTTGGGTTTTCAAAGTTATTTTGCATCCTTTTTCTCATTTAAATCTGGTACAGACTTACCTTTTATTTTCTTTTGCTTGCTCTCTCAGCTTCAAAGGGAGGAGTATTGAAATCGATCAGCCTCCGAGAAAGGTGTATGCAAATCTCCCACTTTGATTTAGAGTTTGCCAATCTCTCCATGTGGCATCAATTTTTTCCTTTATAAATAGATTTGATGTCTCTCTTACTAGGTCCATATAAGAACGTGTTTGTTAGAGTTTTTTGGATTATTCTTATTAGGACATATATTGTCTCTCTTTGTTTCTTGTCTTAGTGCTGACAGTTTACTTGGGAGGTACAAGCCCAGGGCAGTGCAGGTGAGAAAAAAAGGAAGGGAGATAAGGGAGAATGCAAGGCCAGGGGAGGCAATGAGCTGCCTGCTGGCCGCTACTTCCCCACGAGCTCAGAAAGCCCAGCATTTTGCTGAACGTGGTTCTGCCCCCCAGCATCAGGGCTTTCTCCACGAGGGTTGCAAGAAAAGAAGGACAAAGTTTATCTGCCCGCTCTCTCCTCTCCCCCACTTACCCTTGACTGAGTTTTATCCCACAGGGACGAATTCCCCTACATTTCAGTATTATGTCATCTGGCCCTTCAGAGGCCCCAGGTGGCCAGGTCCAATGTCCTGAAATGTGGGCTCTCATCCATATCTGGAGTAGAGTAGAGCATAGTGTGTGGATGAGGCCGTTGAGAGACCCTGAGAAGGTAGACAAGAATAGTGACTGGTACATCCGACTAACATATGTTCCCATTGACCATGAGGTCAATTCTGTAAAAATTGACACCCCCCCCCAAAAAAAAGATTGACAAACTCAAAATCAATTCAGTAAATATGTGTTGGGCACTTACCATATGCAAGTTACCATGCTGGGTACTCTGAGAGGAAAACAATGTGCAAGACTTTATTCTGGGCCCCCGTCTCTGGAGGAAAGATTGTGGATTCAGACAGACCTGGATTTGAATTTCTGCTCTGCTCCTTGATGCTTTGTGAGTTTGAACAAAGTGTTTTAACTTTCTAAGCCCTGGTTTTCTGGTAATGATAATAGTTCTTGCCATACAGGATTGTTATAAGATTGAAATGAGATCATTTTAAAGCAGCCAGTAGTTTGATTCACATGAAGTGTTATTTCCCTTCTTGGGCCTAAATCAAGAGGTCCATTCAGACAACTACAAAAACAGCCATTATAGGAAAAGGATGAACAAGGAGTCCTCAAGCACAGAGAAGGGAAAGGAGAGTTGGAGCAGAGGGAGCTCGGGAAGGCTTCCAGGTCTGCACTAAAGGAGAAAGAGGGTCCCTTCCCATTTCTCGGTGCGTGGTCAACCCTTAGTGAATTTTCTATACTGGCAGATTTGGCCTGTGGCACCCTTCTTTCTTTGTGTCTTCCTCTCCTGCCTCATTGTTACTGCTGTCCTTTAGATCCTCAGGTAGCATTATGCCCACCCACATTCCCTGACTTGGAGGAGCAGGCAGGGTGGGCCGCACACCTCCAACCTCACCCCCTTGCCCTTGGAGGCTCTACTGTTTGTTAGAAAGCAAATTGATGACACTAATGCCAATCAAGTTTGAGTGATGACTGGCCTTTTACCCTCCTAATGGCTTATACTTCTTCCTAATTGAAGCTTATTTCAGAAAGACAGATCTCAGATCAGAATCACTCTCCAGGAGACTGAGAAAGGAAAGGGTCTTCCTTCCACCACTCTTAGATCTGCAGGCTCTCTGGAAGCTGCCAGGTCTTTCACAGCCGCTTTCCTGGAGGAGTTCCAGGCAGCGGAGAGGCGAAGTCATCTTGTAGGTGTGAGGTGTTTCCAAGTCAGGGGCTGTTTGCTCAGCAACCACAGAACAGCTGGGTCTTCAAGCTGCTCCACTCTATACTTTTCAATCATAAAATGTCCTCTCCAGCCCCGACTCCTTTTTCAGCATTGTCTTCTTTTTTCTTAGTATATATCCTATATGTTAAATACAGCATCCACGTATCAGTTTTCTGGTTAAGAGTGCTAAAGAGCAGCAAAGGTTTTAATTTCCTGTTTGAAAAATCATATTGTTCATACAAGAAACATGTGAAAACAAACTCCTATTTAATCAGATAAAAGGGTGAGGCGTATCAAGAATTATGCCACATACTTCTTCCATTCGTCATTTCTTCTCTTTTCCCAGCTAGCCTGAGTGTCTCTCTACAGTGAGTCCAATTTGAAATAGCCCCTGTCTTCCTCTTCTCTTCACCTGGTATTTTAAGAGGCCTGTTAGTAGAGAGAGAGAAGGCAGACTGCACAAATCTTAGAGGGCACTTTGAGTTTAATTCAGAAAAGTCTTTCCAGAAATGCTACAGCTAGCTGCTAAGTCACCCTCCTGTCCTGCCCTGTGATGGTGGTGGCCAATTTAGGAGTGAGCAGAGGCAGTGTGCTGTGGTGGAAGTACACTGGATTGACGCCGGGGCAAGGTATTTGCTGAACCACTTATTAGCTGTGTGACATGACCACATTACTTAATCTTGTGGAACCTCCTTTTCTCACATTTGAAATGTCAGTGACAAACCAGACCTCATGAAATCAACAATAAATGAGGTCATTTGACTCATAAAACATTTGAATACCTGTGTGCTAGACCCTGTGCTAAGTACTGGGGATATAGATTTGAGCCCAGATGACATTCCTGCCCTCACATGGTGCCGAATCTAGTAGGAGAGTCAACTATGTCAATAGATGTGTCCAGTGTGATTATAGAAGTGTGTTCCGCAGTGGGTCTCAAGATGGGAGATTATATCAGACACACGTAAGGAGCTTTCAGATTGCACACAGCCACCCCTATGGGGAAGGTGCTATACTCCCAATAATTCTCACATCTTTGAAACTGCTACTGCAAATATGTAGCAATGGGAAGCATGGCATCTAAGTGAACCCTGACATTTTCAGGGAGGGAAATTCCCATCTAACTCCTTTCCACCGCAGCCCTCCACCAGAACTTCTGCTCCGTACAATATCCTTGAGCAAAGTGGGTCATCACCTAACCTTCTACTTCTACTTGCTGGCTAATGACTCTGAAATCTGTATCTTCCGTCCAGATTGCTCTGCTGAGCTTTGTGACAACTGGCCACTGGTGGATAGTTGTCTTCCGGACGATCCATGGGTTCCTCTTTTGCAATAAAAGCAACAGTGAACTCAAGGCCCTCCTCCCTTCTGCCAGTGGACCTGTTCCTCCTGTAGTCCCCCGTTGTATTAAAGGACACAATTTGCCAAAGTTAACTACTGTGAAGTCAATCTAGACTCCTTCTGTCCTTTGTACCATTTTCAGTCAGCCATCAAATCCTGTAAGTTGTATCTCTGAAATACATAAGATATATTCTAACTCTATTCCCACTGCCCTAATCTTAGTTAAGATCTGTAATAATCTCTAATAGTTTTTTCTGGAATAGCACAATGACCTTCTTGTGTAACTTCGAAACGTGATTCTCACTCAACTGTGACGTTTCTTTCTCACAGGTAAATCTGATGATGTCATCCCCAGCTAAAATTCTTCCGGTGGGCTTCCCTCCCTTCTCTTAACCCCAGCACCCAGAACTGTTCTGACTCCTCTTGCTGTTTGATCAGTTCTGGGGCAGGGTGGGGGACTAATGTGTGCCAGGAAAGGAAGACAGAAATGAAGAATTGTAGACGAGATCATTCTGCAGTGAAGTAATTTATAGTCTGATTTGGAAGCCACTGGAAGAGTCCAATAGTATAAAGGTTGTTCACTGATCACTAATTGAATACCTGTGATGTGTCAGGCACCAGGCCAATTGCTTAGCTGCAATGATTAAAATGCATAGTTCCTGCACTTGAGGTGGGAAAATTGCAACATAATGAGTTTTGTGCCATTATATGTGTATAAAATATTGCCAGAGCATGGAGCTTGAGTTGTGACATGAAGGTTGAGTAGGAGCTTGCCAGGCTTTGCTGGGCTGCCTGGGGAGAGACAGGAGCCAGAAGTTACAGTGGGAGGAAGCATGATGTTTGGGAACCAGCAAGCAGTTGATTTCCATAATACTGTATAGGATGCTTAAGGGAGCATGAGAGTCAAGAAGGTTAGGCTGAAGTATTCATCGTTCATTTAATCATTCATTCATTCAACCACTTATTCATTCACATATTCCTCAACAAATATTTATCTACTATCCTTTCCAGAATTTCCTATTAGTTCTATCAGCCCCAGAGAGCTATGTCTTCATCATGGCTTAAGTCAAGACCATGAAAATCACTTGTGAGTAGATAAAGATTCTAAGTGAAGTCACTATTTGTCTGTTGCTTTGCCCTCCTCAACCTCCACTCTCAGTCCCCATAAGATGCTTTAAACCCCTAAATGTTTCTATCCAGTATTCTAGCCATAGATTAGAGATGTCTGCTTTTAAATGAATTAGAATGAAAGGAAATAAACACACAAAGAGAAAGAAAGGGCTTCACCAGTTGCACAGAAACCTCTTTGCTACTATAAATATTTAGGACAGGAAGGCACAT
The DNA here is from genome assembly GCF_021613505.1 of Equus quagga. Lineage (NCBI taxonomy): Eukaryota > Metazoa > Chordata > Mammalia > Perissodactyla > Equidae > Equus > Equus quagga. The sequence goes on from NC_060281.1 coordinate 12,939,115, forward strand.
GGTTTAAGTCAACTCACTGCCACATTCAGTGTGTAGTTTTCATGTTTTAAACTATCACTGTTCAATCAGTATTCTTGTGCTGGCAGTCTTTTCTTTTGTGTATGTGAGTTTCTCCCTGGTAAATAAGCCCCTCTTTTGGAAGAATTCTTATGGCAATGACTATAATTACAACCCAAGGCTGAGTTGGAAAATGCAGTGATGTGAAAGCTTTTGTGATAGGAAGGTGGAGAAAGAATGAAAGCTTGTAATTTTCTTTGAGGTGTCTTGAAGTCTGACAGCAGCCCTGCCCTTATGATGTAAATGCGCAGTGACCTGGAGGTTCAGGAGAGAATAAGGCGGGCAGACATGCCACATCATCGCCATGTGGACTACCAGTTAACAAGCAAGAAAGACAGCACAGTCCTGAATTCTCCATGACATCTTTCAAAGGAATAGTCTAGCACAGCAGTTCCCACCATTTTGGAATATGAAGGCCTCTTTTTAATGTCAAAACTGTTCATTCCTCATATGAGGTGAGTTGGTCTTTTTTTTTTTTTATACATCGTTTGAGGAAATACATAATGATAAGCAACTACACATTTGTTATTATTTTGAAATAAATTTGTTTCATTAATTGCACTAGTATTTATAAATACCTGAAAAACAGAACACATATGTTTAAAAAATATGATTTATTCAGTCTACCAACAAAGCCTGGCCCCTTATGTGTTGATGACATTTGCAGCAGCCCAGAATTCTGTGATTTTCTCCTTCTTCTCACTGCCCCTCCTTCAAGGTCACAGACTTAGAATAGTGTGTTCCTTGTATTCATTCATTTGTCCATTGTTTAATTGTATCTTTCCATGAAAAAAAACCAAACAAATGGAGGGGCCTGCTGTATTTGGGGCATCATGCTGAGGATCATAAATGCAAAGTCAAATAACACCTGGTACCTGCCCACAAGAAGCTTAAGTCCAGTTGGGGAGACAGATATATAAATCTGTAACAGTAAAATGGGCACAAAAGAGGATATGGTCAGTTCTACTTGAGAATTGTTAGAAAAGCTTTTATGTAGGAGATTTATCAGTCGGCTGTTGCCACAATAATGCTGCACAACAAATCACTCAAAGATGTAGTGACTTAAGATAATCCTCAGGCTGTTGGTCTGCAAAACGATGGCCGGTTCCCTGGTCTTTGCTGGACTCCAGGCTTTGGGCTCCATGCTCTAAGCTGCAGACTGGGTTCAGATCTGCTCCACCTGGCTCTCATCCCCCTTGGACCACATATTCTCATAGTGGATCACTACAGAGCAAGAGAGTCCAACTGTGCAAAAATAGTTCAAGTGTTGCGCTTGCTGCAGTCACTAAAATTCCATTGGCCAAAGCAAGTCACATGGCCAAGCCCGAAGTCAAGGGAGAGGGGCGCATACTCCACCTTTCCATGATGTGGGTGGGGATGCTACTACAGGGAAGTGAAGAACTAGGACCCAAAATTCAATTTTCCACGGGAGAGATAGACCTTTGATCTACATGCCAAGAAATGGAATGTAGATGAGCTGGATCTAAACATCTGAAATAAGGATCAGGAGAAATAAAGGAACCTTAGTGCACAATATGTGGCCTAAAGGAAATGTTCTGAGGAATGAGAGTTGGGGCTGTTCTGGGGTATCCATGCTCAGTGTCTGTCATGGAACATACTGGGGTCATTATTGTACAGAGATGAGCACAGCCTTATGCATACCAGAGCTACATAGATCTGGAGGAAATTTAATGAAAGGCCTTATCCTGCTGATTCTAGGCCCAGATTGACCATGAAAGGGCCATTTTAATCCAGTGTCTCCAGTTTGATGACAGTGAAATTTAAAAGAAGAAAAGGAGGACTCATTCTATGTTGCCTCCTGCACTAGCCCATTCTTCATGCTGCTGTCTTCAAAGTATTGGGGTTGTGGTTTATATCAGTTTCCTATCGCCACTGTAAACATTACCACAAATTTACTGGCTTAAAAACAGCACAAATTTATTATTTACAGTTCTGGAGGTTAGCAGTCTGAAATGGGTCTAATGGGCTAAAGTCAAGCTGTTGGCAGGGCTGCATTTCTTCTGGAAATTTGGAGAGAATCTGTTTTCTTGCCTTCCCCAGCTTCTGGAGGCTACCTACATTCCTTTGGTTGTGGTTCCTTCCTCCATCTTCAAAGCCAGCAGTGTAGCATCTTCAAAACTTTCTCTGACTCTGAACTTCTTCCTCCTTCGTCTACTTTTAAAGGACCCTATGATTATATTAGGCCCAACCAGATAATCCAGAATGATCTCCTTATTTTAAGAACAGCCTTAGCAACCTTAATTCTACGTGCAACTTTAATTCCTCCTCGCTGTGTATCATAGGGAGGTGGACATCTTTGAAAGGGCATTCTGCCTACCACACAGTTCTGAGGGACAAGGTGACGCACAATGCCTCATATTGCTGTTATGCTTTGTGACATACCTAGACTTCCACTTTTTATGCTCTCACTTGTTAAATCAGCAGAATAGTAAACAGGACCAATTTGTAAGTGAATACATTGAAACCCAGATGTGTTAAATGGCAACATACCGTAGTGTAATAACTTGCTGCTTTTCAATTACCTCAGAGTACTCCGAATGTATCTAGGTTGATTCTTGTCTCCCTCTATTGCAATTACTTGTAACATGTCTGTCTTACCACCCCCAGGCAGGCATGGAGTCATTTTACGCTCTGTGCCTTAGCCATTAAGGAGGTGAAAGAAAATAACATTTATTAGACACTCATTGTGTCCATCATGTGCCAGGGACACTACATGGGACTTGTAACTTATTCTTCCCCATACTTAGAGATGAGCAAACGGTGGGCCCAAGGTCACACAGTGCACAGCACAGAACAAAGCTGGAATCCACACGAGGCTCTGCTCGCCTTCAAAGGCGGCGGAAGTCAGCATTCTTTTCCTGCTTCCTGTGGAGCAGAGATTCCTCAGCTGAGTTTTAGAGAAGCAGCAGCGAGGGCCCCCTGGATTTTAAAAGTCTGAAATCAAGACTTGTAGAAACAAGGAGAAGTTACAATACTGTGGTTTTGTTTGTTTGTTTCTAAATGTTTCTGACGGAGAAAATGTCCAACCCCGTGGTCAATTCACTGCCTCTCTGAGCTAGTTTCTTCTGTAATGGGGAAGTTGGAGCAGGTGAGCTCTCGGTTTCCTTCTGTGATTTGAGACTAGCTGATATTCACGCAGGTTAGTTCGGGAAGAGCTGGGACCGGGACACAGATTTTGTGTTCGGAAGGGGGCAGCTTTTTCCATTATCCCTACCAAGTCTGTGAAGTATTCCAGTTTTAAGACAGAACTTTCAAACGAAAAGTACACAATTAATACATTTGTCCATACTCCAAGGTGAATGAACTATGGACTGTGTATGTCAGTATTAAGTTCATCAGTTCTAACAAAGGTACCACTCTGGTGGGAGATGTTGATAACGGGGGAGGGTTGCATGTGTGGAGGCCGAGGACATATGGGAAATCTCTATATCTTCCCCTCCATTTTGTTGTAAACCTAAAACTGATTTTAGGTTTTAATGTATTCTGGCCAAATAAACTATGACACTTAAAAGTTTTTCAATTTTCAAAGATTAGTGAATTTCCTTGAACTGTTTCCAATTGCCTTTTTAAACTAAAAATTATGAAATAATTCAAACACTTTTTTTTAAAGGGAACTAACATGGCACTCATGTACCTAATACCCAGATTTAACAGATATTTACATTATACAATATCTGTTTCAATTTTTTATAAAAATAAAACATTACAGATACAATCAAGTTTCCTAATCTCTTATTCCTTCTCACGGTTCCCAAAGGAAAACTACTGTCCTAAAGTTTGTGTATAATCTTCCATTCCTTAATTTTAATAAATATATTCATCTCTATAAGACCTTTGTATACTGTTGTTTTGAGTATTTTTGAACCTTATATAAATGGTGTCATAGAAGATAGATTCTGTTGACAATTATTTTTCACTCCATGTTTTGGTTCAAGATTTACTCATGTTAATATGTGTAGATCCAGTCTATTTATTTTAATTGCTGTGTTGTATTTCATTGTATGACTATAATGGTTATTTTCCCCTATGGTGGTGAGTTTAAATTTTTTAATTTTTAAAACCATGCTGCAAAGAACGTTCTTCTTTAGATGCGTCTCCTTGTTCCTGCGGGCTAGAATTACTGAGGGCAGCACTCCTCAAATTGTGGACTGCGGACTGTTACCAGCTCCTGACAGACAGTACAGAAATTGAGAATAAGCATTTAGAAACTGTTCAAGTGATTCAACTGAGTACTTTTATGTCTACTGAATCTAGTAATAAAAAATTATTCAGGCTTGTATTTTGAATGTCTGCTTTTAAATTTCATTTGTTTCATGAATTAATTTTTATTGTATTTCATAAGAATATGGATCTTCAACAGGTTGGAAATTTTTTTTTAAATACTTGGTTTTTCATTAGAGAGGTTGAGAATTTCTGCAGTTTCTACCCAGAAGTGCCATTTCTGGCTTGATGAGTGGGTGCATCTTTAGCTATGGAAGGTGTTAACAAATTGCGCTCCAGAACCGTCAAATCAATTTCCACTCTCATTTGCAGTGTAATGAGTTTCGTTTTTCCCATGGTTGCATCATCAGCCTTTAAAATCTTTGCCAACGTGATTTCTGTGAAGTAATACTTCATCCTCATTAGCATTCCTCTGATGAAAAGTGAGATCGAACATCTCTATCTTTGCTGGGTTCTCAGTTGCGTGACTTTGACAGGGTGGATTTTCTCAGTCTGCAATTATAGGGAAAGCATGTCTTTAACAATCCAGCTATAGGAGGTAAAGTATTCTAGCAGGTATAACTAGTTTTGAGGAGGAAAAGCCTAGGATAGCTAGTTTTGACCTGAAGGACAGGAAAAGCTAGTCGTAGCAAATTAATGCAGAGGCAGGTCCTTTAGCGTGTACGTGTCTTTTCTGGTATTTGGGGTTTTGGACAATCATTCAGTCATCACCATTAAGACACTTCAGTGAAGCAATTTTCACTGAGAATTTGAGACCTGTCACCCACTTCTGATCACCCTGTGATTTTCTGGTGCTAATGAGCTCGAGGACACAGGGTGAGACGGAGTGCCTCTGTGAGCCTGCCTCACTGTGTTCTGGAGCCACGATCTGACCTCTCAGCCTTTGGAGCTGAGTCAAGGAGAACTAGGAAAGAGGGGCATGGTGGTGCACACAATTAACCAGGCATTCCCTGCCAGTCCATCCTGCAGTCAGCCTGCTGCTTAAAAGTGCCAATCAGGGGGACCAGCCCTGTGGTGTAATGGTTAAGTTCCTGTGCTCCACTTTGGTGGCAGGGGTTTCGCAGGTTGAGATCCTGGGCATGGACCTAGCACCGCCTGTCAAGCCACACTGTGGCACCATCCCACATAAAGTAGAGGAAGATTGGCACACATGTTACCTCAGGGCCAATCTTCCTCAAGAAAAAAAAAAAATGCAAATCACAACCTATGCTTCCATGCTCAAAACCTCTCTGTCTTCCTACAGCTGATAAAATCTGAATTACTTGGCATGGACCTTTCCTTTCTCTTCCATCTCATCTCATCTTCCCTTCCTTCTAGGCCATTGTATGAAATTTCTTGCGGAGCCCCAGTTATGGCAAACCGTTCCGCATTTTCATTCCATGATTCAAGGAATCCCTGCTCCCAGAATCCTTCCTTCCCCCTGGCTGGCCTGGTACATGTCCTCCTCATTTGTAACTTAGCTAGGAAGCCTCTCCCAGGGAGAACAGATCATTCCCCTTTGTATGTTGTACTGAATTAAAACTTTAAAACATCTCCTTTTTAAAATAAGCTTCTGCTGAAGGTGCATAGCTCAGTGAACTGTTACTGAAAGAACAACTGGTGTAGCCATCACCTGGCCAAGAAATAGAGCGTGAGAAGTTTCTCCACTAGCTAGTACTTTATATAGATGAAATCACACAATATGTACTTTCTGTGTCTGGTTTCTTTTGCTTACTGTAGTCTGTGAGATTTATCCATGTTGTGTATAGCAGTGACTCATTTTCCTTGCTGTACAGTAGCTCATTTATGACTATATCACATGTGTTGATTTGTGCTTTTAAATTGCTGATGGATATTAGGGTCATTTCTACTTTGAGGCACTAAAATAATTCTTCTATGAAAATTTATGCACATGTTTTTTGTGCAGACGTACATGTGAATTTCTGGTGGACGTGGACCTAAAAGTGGAATTGTGTTATATGTTTAGCTTTAATAGATACTGACAAACAGTTTTCCAAAGTGGTTGTACAAATTGATATGCCCACCAGCAATTTTGCTTAAAATTGGGTTTTTTATTTTAGCTGTCCTTTTGGGTATCATTGTAGTTTTTTTGTTGTTTGCTTGTTTGTTTTTCTCCCCAAGCCCACAGTACATAGTTGTATATCCCAGTTGTAGGTCATTCTAGTTCTGCTACATGGGATCCCACCACAGCATGGCTTAATGAGTGGTGTGTAGGTCCGCACCCAGGATCCGAACCAGCGAACCCCAGGCTGCTGGAGCTGAACACGCAAACTTAACTACTTTGCTATGGGGCTGGCCCCTATCATCGTGGCTTTAATTTTAATTTCTTTGATTACTAATAAAGTTGAACTTTCTTTCATTTATTTATTAAGCATTTAGACATCCTGTTTTCTGAAGTTTCTGGTTATACTTCTCCTCTTTTTTCTAAGGTTGTCTGCTACTCATTTTTAAGACTTCTTTATAACTTCAATGTGGTCAAATTTATCAGTATTTTCCACACAGCACACAGAATCATAAGAAATAACAAACTCTTGTCATGTTAAGCCATTTAGTTTTGGGAGTGTGTTAAAGAGCAATAGGGAAGTGAAGCAGAAAAGTAGAGAGCAACTTTTATCTGGGGAATCAGTTTATCATTTGATACATTGGAAACCCACAAATTTTTTTAAAGAGCTGTGTTAGCTCAGACACAGACATTTCAAGATGAAAGAGGCCTCTGGGTCCTTAAACTTCTATGGGGAGGAAGCAGGATGAGAAGTTTTCTCAACTACAAACATAGGTCATTTCTAATGGAAAGACAGATGTCTCAGAGGACTCTCTAAAGGGTGGAGCAAAGAGCTATGGAGCAGAGATGCTGGCAACATGCGCTCAGTGGATTTTGGAATTGCTATGGATCAATGACTGCTCTGTGCCTCCTATTCATTCCCTCCTTTTGGATACAAGCGTCTATCTGTTTTGGTTATCCTATCCCTAGTTTGTGAATGTATGTTGAGTGTGTGTATGTGTGTGTGTTGGGGGGCAGTGAGAGACCCCAAGTGAGACCTTCAGAACTGTCCATCTGAGTCCCCAGCCAATCTGTAGAGTCCTGAGCAATGATAGAATTGTTGCGATTTGCGCCATTACTTCATGGAGTGGTAACAAAACAACATTTTAAAATTTTAATCTACTTTATGAACATACTATATCTCTCCTTTAGTTAGATCTCCTTCAATTTCTCCTGTTTTCTAGTTCTCTGTGGAGAGATCTTGCATACTTTTTTTATGTTGGTTCTTAGACATATGATTTTTGTATACTGTTGATAAATGGTATTGCATTTAACATATTTTCTAATTGCTTGTTGCTAATTTATGGAGATTTAATTATGTATAGAAATGAAATACATGATTTTGTTTATTGACATGTATCCAGTGTCCTTGTTCAATTCTCTTATTCTAATAGGTTATCTGTAGATATTTTAGGTTTTTCTACGTATGAAATTATATGAGTAGTGAGAGATTTATTTCTCCCTTTCCAATCTAATAAGGCTTATTACGTTTTTTCTTATCATGTTGCACTGGCTAGAACCTCCAGCATAATATCAGATAGAACTAGTGATCCTTGGCTTGTTCCTGATTTTAGGGGAAAAGCTTTGAATATTTAATAAGTATGATTTTTCTTGTGGGTTTTTCTAGATGCTTTTGGGAAGGCAAGAGTTTTTATTACAAATTAGTTGAATTTTCTCAAGAGCTTTTTCTGCATCTATTGAGATGATCATGTGATTTTTGTTTTGTTTCTGTGGTGAAGTACATTGAATTTAAAGCCAATCTTGTATATCTGAAGGAAACCCAGTTTTCCATGACATATTATTCTTTTTATCTATCACTGGACTTGATTCATTATTATTTTTTAGAATTTTTATGTGCACATTCGTAAGACAGAATGGCCTGTAATTTCTTTTCTTGTCTGTGACTGTCAGGTTTGGGTATCAAGGTTATGTGGCTCTCATGAAAAGTACTTCTTTTGCTGTTCTCTGGAAAAGTTTGTTTGAGACTGATGTTATTACTTCTTTACATGTTTGAGAGAATTCCCTAGTGAAGCTCTAGGCTGGAAAGATTTTAATTATAGGCTCAAATCCTTTAACAGATATAAGACAATTCAAATTCTTCCATTTCTTACTGTGTCCATTTTTTTTTTTTTAAAGATTGGCACCTGAGCTAACACTGTTGCCAATCTTTTTTTTTTTCTGCTTTATCTCCCCAACGCCCCCCCACCCCCGCCCCGTACATAGTTGTATATCTTAGTTGCAGGTCCTTCTAGTTGTGGCATGTGGGGCGCCGCCTCAGTGTGGCCTGATGAGCAGTGCCATGTCCGCACCCAGGATCCAAACTGGCGAAACCCTAGTCTGCCACAGCAGAGCGCGCAAACTTAACCACTTGGCCGCGGGGCTGGCCCCCACTGTGTCAATTTTGATACAATGGATTTTCTAGGAATTTGTCAATTTTATCTAAATTTTCAAAATTATTGGCATAAGATTATTCACATGGACATTTTATGATCTTTTTAATGACTCTTTTTTTCATTCCTGAAATTGTTTATTTGCTCTCTCGCACACGTGCTCTCTCTCTCTCTATCAGACTGGACAGGTGCTTGTAAATTTAATGGTCTTTTTTTTTAAAGATAGAACTTTTAGAACAGATAAAAGTTTGGTTTTTTGTATTACCTTTGTTTTCTGTTTATTAGTTTCTGCTTTGTTCTTTGTTATTTACCTTCCCTACTTTCTTTGAGTTTGCTGTTCTTTTTCTAACTTCTTGAAATGGACACTTAGATCATTCATTTTCAGCTTTTCTACTTCTCTAGGAGATGCATTTAAGCCTGTAAATTTCCTCTGAAGCCTAGCTTTGGATGCAGCCCACAAGGTTTGATATGTCATATTTTTAATGTGTTCAATTAAAAATATATTCGAATTCCTATTGTGATTTTTGGTTTGATAGATGGGGTTATCTAGTAATGTAATATTAGATTCTAAAATTGTAGGATCTTTGTATTGATGTTTTTGTTATTTATTAGTAGCTTAATTACATTTTGGTCAGAGAACATACTCTGCATTATTTCAGTTGATATTTGTTGAGACTTCCTTTATGGCCAAGTATATCGTCAAATTTTGGGGGGTTTTTGGTGAGGAAGATTGTCCCTGAGCTAACATCTGTACCAATCTTCCTCTATTTTGTATGTGGGATGCTGCCACAGCATGGCTTGATGAGTGGTGTGTAGGTCTGTGCCCGGGATCAGAACCTGCAAACCCCGGGCCACAGAAGCTGAGAACATGAACTGAACCACTACACCACAGGGCTGGCCCCCGTGGTGAAATTTTTTATTATGTTCTATATGTACTTGAAAAAACACGTGTAGCCTGCAGTTGTTGGGTGCACTTTTCAATATGTATATATCAGTTACATCAAATTTGTTAATCATGTTCAAATCCTCACATTTTCACTATTTTTTTGTCTGCTCGTTCTATTTATATCCTTTAGTGAAAGAAGTGTGTTAAAACCTCCTTTTATGACTATGGATTTGTCTCTTTCTCCTTTTAGTTCAGAAAATATTGTGTGTATATTTTGAGGCTATGTTATTAGGTCCACACAAAACTATCATTGTTATATCTTCCTGGTAGAGTCTTCTCTTTGACCCTTTATTTTGAATAGATCTACATCAGGATTCTGCTGGTTACTTCCCATTTATTCTGTGCATGTATATATAAAACTGTCCCTTTTCCTTTTTCTCCTTTTCACTCATACTCTCCCTTTGAGTCCCAATCACTTTTCCCCATCTTTTTCCTGCCAGCCCTAGAGGGAGCAAGCTCCCTCTACTCTCCATGGCAACCATGGCCAGTTTGGGTTACATGTGATGTTGAAAACCAGAGTGCTAAGATTCCAAAGACCCACTCCACTGGGCAAGTGCGTGTGTTGAGTTATCAAGGGAGCCTGAGAGATGGAAAGATTGCCGGCCTTAGACTCACACAGCTCATGTCTGCTCTACTGCTCTTAGATGCTGCTGGCCTCCATGTGATCTGGTACACGCTTAACACACTCCTGCCCTGGGGCCTGTGAAGTCTCCATTCCCTCTCCCTGGACCACCCATCTTCTAGGTATCCTGAAGGCCTGCTGCAGAGATAGATGTAACGCATACAGAATAATGCCTGGCTCACAGTCATTATTGCAAGAGGAGGGAAGGGGGCCAGCCCCATGGTGTTGTGCTTAGGTTCACCCCTCTGCTTTGGTGGTCCAGAGTTCGCAGGTTCAGATCCTGGGCACAGACCTGGCACCGCTCACCAGGCCATGCTGTGGCAGCATCCCACATAAAACAGAGAAGGTTGGCACAGATGTTAGCTCAGGGCCAATCTTCCTCACAAAAGGAAAAAGGAGGGAAGGAGCACTGTGAATTTAGGTGTAGGGAGAGCTCTGTGAAGAGTTGATAGGATTCTCCTAGAGAAAAACTGCTTTGTGTGGGGAACAGAGAAGAGCATATTATAGTCAAGTAAACAAAGGCAGGAAGCTGCTGCGACAGTTCGACAGTGCGGGCTTCTCTAGACGCATCACAATGAGTCCAGGGTTCAGATGAGGAAATGGTAGGTGGTGGGTGATTAGGTTCGATAAGTCAGTTGAATCACAAAATAAAGGGTTGTGAGGACTAGACAAAAGACTTTGGACTTGGCGTCATGCCTCTTCCTCCCAGACTCTTGAGTTTCTTCTTTAGTAGAATATAAGATTCCCCAGGGCATACCCAGAAAGATGCCCTGCACGTAATGGGCACACGGCGTTCCATTTACTGGTGACTCAGCACACAGGCCCTGGGGGGGAAGTGCCTGGGTTCCAGCCCTGCCCCAGGTCCTTCTTGACTGCATGACCTGAGGCACAAATTCCACTTCCCTACCCCTGCATCTCCTCTTCTGTAAAAGGGGCTAAGAGAGGTAAAAAGAGGCTCGCTGGGCGGTTGTGAGGGTTAGAGGAGAGATTACATATAAAGCACTTGGCATGCACTTGTCCACAGTAAACAGTAGCTATTATCAATCTAGAAAATTCCTAACTTCTATAATATTTTTCCTTCTTCAAGATTCAAAGTTCTGCCCTAAAGGAGAAGCGTGTGAGTATAGGAGAAGTTTACCAGCCAACCCAGCCCAGTGGTCATACCCCGTCCCGCTGCTCTCCCCAGTTCTTTGTGACAGACATTGTCTCTGTTTCCAAAATTTTGTCCAATCAACATGGCAATGGCCGCTGGGATTTTGGTCTGTCTCCGTGACACCTAAAACTAAATGAGGAGAGGATGATTGTGAGACCTGATATTCTGATCATTACTTTACTTCTAACAGCAATTTTTCTTTTAAGTTTTTTGCCCTCCCAAAGCTTGGCTAGACAAAGGATGGTTAGAAATCAAATATGTGTGATTCCATAGCAATTTATTTTCGTGACTGATATATTTTATGGGCAACTAGCCTGGAACTGAACACACTGCCATCAAGGACTAAATGTAAAGAGACTCAATTAGAGTGAACTCGAAATGCAACGTAGAGACATCAGAAAGCTCCTCAGTTCCCCACCTTCTAACTTGTCCTGCAGTGTGTTTTGAGGAGTGTGACAGGATGGGCAGGACGGTGACAGCACGGAGGCAACACTGTTACTGAGAAAAGGCACTTGACAAATGCTAACGTTGCAAAGAGCTGCTCCATTGGCGGCCCTGAGACTGAGGTTAAGTGAAGACGGTGCCCTGGGAAGACACCGCTATGTTGGGATGCTTCTCCCACTGGACTGGTTTTCATGTCTCCCACTGTTTCATGAACTCCCACTGTTTGTCATGTCTAAGCTTAAGGTTTTCAATACTCATCTCTAGGTCTATTTTCAGTTGCTGCAGAAAGGATTAATGAAAATAACTCCATCTAATGTGATTAATGTCCCAGAAATATATCCCATCGTAGAATTCAAAAATGACCTTGATTCCTTACAGAAAGACTTCGGAAGATAAAATCATATGTGACTAAGTATAAAAATTGAAATTTTTATTTTGGTATTCAATAATGAATCTAGGTCAATGAATGTTTATTTTAAAAGAAAACTCATGCACGGCAGCCTTCCTACTAATAGTAGGAAATTACATAGCTATTTAAAATATTGAGTGAATGCAAATTAAGGTGTAAATGTTGATCCTGTTCTCTTAGTAGCCAGATGGACTGCACTCTCCACCCTTACTCCATTCTCAGGAATATTTTCTGTTGCGACATCATCATCAGTCCCCCTTGTGGACTCAGCTTTCAACCAATTTTCTTTTACAATTAAAAGAAGGGAAATAATGCTGCTGACCTCACATATTATTATGAAAATAAAGTGAAATCAAGGAAATAATAATTTTAAAACTATTAAGAGTATACAGTTATTAATCACTAATATTATAAGAGAAGGAAGACTTGATAACATTCCCGTTTTTTCTTTTAATACTACCATATAAGTACATGTATGTATGCATATATGTGTATGTATTTGTTCTCGTTAACTTGAAGCAGAGCTGTATAGATCTATGCATAACAAAAGTGTGTGGAAATTTTACAATTTTACAAATTTACAATTTTAAAGCTAGAGATTTTTCTATCAACCTATGAAGCACTTTCTTTGTTTTCTAAAACCATAATAGGGAATTTCAGATTTTTGATACCAGAACATAGTTAGTGGTTATTTGAGTGAACACAAACAGAATTATATAAAAACAGCAGGTGTGAGAACTGAGCGATGGAGTCATTAATGGCAGAGGCTTGGAGGATTTGGAGCAAGAGGTCCAGAGCGCCCCAGAAGCAGGTGTCGCGGTATCCTCATGGCTCGTATGGGCTCACAGTTATGGGATGCGGTAGATGGAAGCTTGCTTAAAGGTGAGGCTGAGCAGGACAGCTGGCCAGAGGCTCAGTGGCATGTGAAAGTCTGGGGACTATAAAAGAGGGATGATCGGAGCGCACACTGGGCCCACTCTGGCCAGGCTGGGTTCTGTGTTCCTGGGACTCTGTCTGCTCTGGTTTCAGGGTTCCCTATGCTCTCTGCACACTGAATTGCAGGCAGGTTTCCTGCCAGAAGCAATTCCCCAGCTCCTTTCATGGCCATCTCCTTCTCATTGTTTAGGGTCAGCCCAACTGTTAATTCTTCATGGGAGTGAATACCTCCCAGTCTCGCAATTTCTCCACGCTCTTATCACCATCTGCAACTATGTTAACTAATCATTTGTGTGCTGTTCACTGTGTCCATGGCTGCCCACCAGAAGGGGAGATTTATAAGAGGAGGAGCTGAACCCCCAGCAGTTTCTGGGTCACAGTAAACATACAGCAGATAACTGATGGATGAATGAATACATTAATCTCCAAGGCCCCCTTCAGCTGTACAATTCTCTGCTAACCTCTTCCTCAAAAGGCATTAGTTTAGTTCTCTATCCACTACAGTCCCCCGTTCTCAGTTTTTGAGGTAGTAGTGTGTTAGCCATGACTAATTCTCTTTAGCACACATGCCAGCTAATATGGCCAGACTGTCACATAACAAAATGATTTAACCTACTTAAAAATTCTTCTGTGATCTAGTTCTTAGAGTATACAGGGATGCACATTTCTAATGAAATAGGAAATGGTGGAGCTTCCAATTATAAAATGAATTATACCAAACATACTTGTAAGTACATAGCTGAGTTTACAAGAGAGTATGGGAAATGTTCAGGAGTAAAGCTGAAAAGAGAACTGAAAACCTAACAGCTCAGAGGAGGGAGGTTGTGGGTGTCCTGGGAGGAAGCAGGAGAGGGAAGAAGGTGTCCATCCCAGCAGCAAAGCTTGGCGTGTAAAATACATTTGGAGACAGGAGGTGAGGCCCTGGCTCCGAGAAGGCTGGGAGTTGGAACGGGACTCGACTAACTCTATTTCCAGAGAGGGAGAGGTCCTTAAATGAACCCCCTCACTGACTGGGAAGTGATAGAAAGTTGTTTATTCCAGTTGGGTTCTGAGTGAGGAAGAAGAAAGTCTCCTCTGAGAATTCATAACCAAGACCTGCCTGCACAGGGGTTTGGTACTCGCACTTGTGGCTTGGGAACCCCCAATGTGAGTGATTCATGTGAAAATTGATCCTGGTTTTTTTAACCCCTGGGGCATCTGACAGAGGCAAATGTACAGCCTTGCTGAAGGACCACGCCTCTCATCCAGGCCTCACAGAACCGTCACAGATAAAGGCTCGTGGGATATAAATTCACAATCTAAAATTGTAAAACACCCAAGTTATATTGGGCAGGAATCAGCAGATGCTGTAAACAGTATTCTGGGTGCCTAGGAATTAAAGACATAAAACAGTAGAAAACAGGAGAAAAATAAGCCTGCAAAGATGACAAAATAAACACAATACAGATAAATGAAAAATGTATGCACTAAAATTAAAAACTCAATAGACAGATTAGAAAGAGCTAAGTGAGTATTAGCAAGCTGGAAGACAGAATCACAGAGAGATTAAGAGATGAAAAATATGAAGAGATGAAGAGACATGGAGGATAAGATGAAAAGGTATCTAACAGGAGTTTCAGAAGGGAAATATATATAAAAATAGGGAAGAGGCAACATTGGAAGGTAGAATGACCAAGAATTTTCCAAAATGTATGAAACACATAAGATTCAGAAAGTTCAAGAAGTCCTGACCAGGACAAATAGAAACAAATCCATTCCTAAACAAACTGTAGCGAAACAGCAGAATTTCAAAGACAAAGATCTTACCAAGCAAAAGAGAGAAAAGTTGGATTACACAAAATGAACAATAATTAGATTAATTTAAGAATTCTCAACAGCAACACAGTAAGTCAGAAGACAGTGCACTATCTTCAAGGTGCTGAAAGAAGATAGTCATCAACCTGAAATTCTATGCCCCCCTAAACTCTCCTTGAAATAATAATTGAGAGTGCACTCCTAACAGAGCCTTCTACTTCAGGAAGAACAAGAATGAACTCCAAAGAAAGGAGTGAATGCAAAAAGATATAGTAAGCAAAGAAATTACTGAAGATTTAGATCATTCTAAATAGGCCTTGATTGTATGAAGTGACCTAATAATAATGATTGACTTGTGTTTATGAAAGTAGGGTGGAATTAAAACCAGATGGAGAAGAGTACTGGCTTAGAGTGTTCTAAAGTCTTTCCATTAGTTGGGAGATACTGACATTTGTTACCTTGGACTTTGGAAGTCACATGTGCATGATCAAATTGTAACTATCTTCACCAATAGAAGTGAAATGTATAGTTTTCAAATCAGTAGGTTCTCTCAAAAAGCTTTTGGTCTGGGGGCTGGCTCCATGGCCGAGTGGTTAAGTGCGCGCGCTCCGCTGCAGCGGCCCAGGGTTCAGATCCTGGGCGCGGACATGGCACTGCTCGTCAGGCCACATTGAGGCAGCGTCCCACATCTCACAACTAGAAGGACATGCAACTCAGATATATAACTGTGTCCAGGGGGGTTTGGGGAGATAAAGCAGAAAAAAAAAAAAAAGATTGGCAACAGTTGTTAGCCCAGGTGCCAATCTTTAAAAAAACAACTCGTGGTCTGGTGCAGCTGAGAGAGGATTGCACAGCACGAGAGCTG
Source organism: Equus quagga (assembly GCF_021613505.1). Lineage (NCBI taxonomy): Eukaryota > Metazoa > Chordata > Mammalia > Perissodactyla > Equidae > Equus > Equus quagga. The sequence goes on from NC_060281.1 coordinate 12,955,014, forward strand.
GAATTCCACCTGTTTTGTGAAAGGCCTTCCTTCCTCCAGACAAACTTAGATCTTCATCCTCTCTGTTCTTGGGTGTCACTGACAAACATCCTTTAGAGCCAATTGTAAATGCCTGTTTCTCGGGTTGATTTTCCGTGCCTTCCTCGCCATTCTATCCCAGGGCCTGGCACACGGCAGGCACTCATGTTTGTAGAATGAATGGACTTGCTCAAGGTCACACAGCGACCAAGTGGCAGATAAGAATAAGAATACAGATCTTTGCACGCCCAGGCTTGTTCCTTAATTTAAACCAATCTGAGGGAATTGTGTCTGAAAAAAATGTTGTGTTCCTTGAAACAGTAGCTACTTGATTAAATCAGTAAGAAATCCCTCTGAGAGTGACGTCAGCATCATGGCAGAATGAGCTTGCCCAGGACTCTCTCCTCTCCAACATACAACAAAAGGGAGCAACCATATTCCAACAAAAAATATCCTAATAGCACAGGCATCCTCGGAGAGTCACAGCAGCCAAACGACAGAGGGCGGAGAGGCTGGAGCCCCCCTCAGAGGAGCTGGAATTAGGTAAGAGAGAACTTCGCTCCCTCCCCTAAAGACTGGGATCACCACCACAGTAGACTCCATGAGGGAAGGAGTGGGGGAGGGGTCATGCATCTGCAAGATCACCCAGGACTCCCTAGCGCCCTTGCAGCCTAGAGAGAAGCCCTCTAACCAGGCAAAAGCTTTCAGATGGGGTGACCTCATCAAGCCAAGACCCCAGAAGACCAGATAGCAAGAGCTGATGGGGAAACCTGGGTCTCAGTGCAAGAGAAAATGCCCCCCTCCCCCACCAGCGCTGTGCCGTGCCATGTCGGCTGAAGGTGGAGGGCTCAGAATACGTGGCTCTCGGCCCCCATCTAGTGGCTATAGGCTGTAACTGCAACCAAATAATCTCACAATGCAGAAAAATCGTACTTCCAGCATCCAGCAATTCATCAAATCTCCAGACCAGAGGGAAAACAATAAATACCCAGAATTATGTCCTGAAGACTCAGAAATAAGTAAACTAAATGACAATGAATTCAGAATAGCTATTGTCAAAAAACTCAATGAGGTAAAAGAAAATATGGCGAAACAATTCAATGAGTTCTGGAGCTACTTCACAAAAGAGATTGAAACTATAAAGCAGAATTAATCAGAAATACTAGAGATGAAAAATACAATGGAAAAGATAAAACAAAATACAGATTTGCTGAATGTTCGTGTGGACACCATAGAGGAGAAAATCAGCATAATCAAAGATAGACAGGTTGAATGGCTCCAGGCAGAGGAGGAGAGAGAACTCAGACTAAAAAGAAATGAAGAAAGTCTCCAAGAATTAGACTATTCAATGAGGAAATGCAACATAAGAATTATAGGTATCCTAGAAGGTGAAGAGAAGGAGAATGGAGCAGAAAGCGTGCTCAAAGAAATAATAGCAGAGAACTTCCCACATCTAGGGAATGAGAGAGAAATGTGTGTGGAGGAAGCTTTCAGCTCTCCTAGATCTGTCAGTGTAAAAAGACCTACTGCAAGGCATACAGTAGTAAAACTGGCAAAAATGAATGACAAAGAAAGAATACTTAGGGCAGCAAGGCAGAAGAAAATAACCTACAAAGGAACCCCTATCAGACTTTCAGCAGATTTCTCTGCAGAAACCTTACAAGCTGGGAGAGAATGGAATGACATATTCAAAACTTTAAAAGATGAAAATCTGCAGCCAAGAATACTCTATCCAGCAAAAATATCCTTCAGATATGAGGGAGAAATTAAATCTTTCCCAAACAAACAAAAGCTAAGGGACTTCGTAGCCATGAGACCCCCCCCCCCAAGAAATCCTGAAGAAGGCCCTCCTACCTGAAAAAAGAAAAAAAGGGAGAAAGGGGTCACAAAACACAGAGTAAGGAGACAAATAGATAGAATCAGAATAGGATAGCAAATATTCAACTATAGCATTAGGATAAAGGGAAGGAAAACACCAAAGACAAAGACAATCTTGTCACTTTAACCACAAACTCACAACACAAGTGGGAATAAGATATGAAAATAATAACTTAGGAGGGGAGGAGGAAAGGGACTGAATCAGTTTAGACTAAGGAAATAAGAGGCCATCAGAAAATGGACTATATTATGCACAAGATTCTGAATACAAATTTCAGGATAGCCACTAAACTAAAAAGCAGAACAGAGACACAAAAAATAAATAAGGAAAAAGCTAAGAAACACAGCATAAGAAACTGCAGAAGTCAATGGGTAGACCAAAACACACAGGACGAGAAACAAAGGAAATTCAGGAAAACCAGAAAACGAGTGACAGAATTACAGCATTAAGCCCTCATACATCAATAATCACCCTCAATGTAAACAGATTGAACTCTCCAATAAAAAGACACAGAGTGGCAAGAGGGATTAAAGAACAAGATCCAACAATTTGTTGCCTCCAGGAAACACACCTCAGCTCCAATGACAAACACAGGCTCAGAGTGAAGGGGTGGAAGATGATACTCCAAGCAAATGGCAAACAAAAGAAAGCAGGTGTCATGATACTTATATCAGACAAAGTAGATTTCAAGATAAGGCAGATAAAGAGAGACAAAGGGGGCAATATATAATGATCAAAGGGACACTACATCAAGAAGAAATAACACTTATAAATATCTATGCACCCAACACAGGAGCACCAAAGTTCATAATGCAACTATTAACAAACCTAAAAGAAGATATCAAAAATAACACAATAATAGTAGGGGACCTCAACACTCCCCTCACATCATTAGACAGATCATCCAGACAGAAAATCAACAAGGAACAGTAGAATTAAACAAAAAGCTAAACCAGTTGGACTTAATAGACATATATAGAACACTCCATCCAAAAACAGCAGAATACACGTTCTTCTCAAGTATGCATGGAATATTCTCAATGACAGACCCTATGTTGGGAAACAAGGCAACCTCTGTAAATTTTTTAAAAATTGAAATAATAACAAGCATCTTCTCCGATCATAATGCTCTAAAGCTAGAAATTAATTACAAGAAAAGAGCTGAGAAAGGGACAAAGATGTGGAAACTAAACAATATGCTATTGAACAAACAATGGATCATTGAAGAAATTAAAGAAGAAGTCAAAAAATACCTGGAGACAAATGAAAATGATAACATGCCATATCAACTCATATGGGATACAGCAAAAGCTGTATTAAGAGGGAAACTCATCGCAATACAGGCACACCTTAACAAACAAGAAAAATCCCAAATAAGCAATCTCAAATTACACCTAACTGAATTAGAGAAAGAAGAACAAACAAAGCCCAAAGTCAGCAGAAGGAGAGAAATAATAAAAATCAGAGCAGAATTAAATGCTATTGAAACAAAAAAAGGCAGTAGAAAGGATCAATGAAACAAAGAGCTGGTTCTTTGAGAAGATAAATAAAATTGACAAACCCTTTGCCAGACTTACAAAGAAAAAAAGAGAGTAAGCTCAAATAAACAAAATCAGAAATGAAAGAGGAGAAATAACAACAGACTCCACCGAAATACAACGGATTATAAGAGAATACTACGAAAAACTGTATGCCAAGAAAATGGATAACCTAGAGGAAATGGATAAATTCTTAGACTCTTACAACCTCCCAAAGCTGAGTCAAGAAGAAACAGACAATGTGAACAGACCACTCACAAGGAAAGAGATTAAAACAGCAATCAAAAGCATCCCAAAGAATAAAACCCCAGGATAAGACAGCTTTCCTGGGGAATTCTACCAAACTTTCAGAGAGGATTTAATACCTATCCTTTGCAAGCTCTTCCAAAAAATTAGGGAGGATGGAACACTTCCTAACACCTTCTACGAGGCCAACATCACTCTGATCCCAAAACCTGAGAAGGACAGCACAATAAAAGGAGAACTGCAGGCCAATATCGCTGATGAACATAGATGCAAAAATTCTCAACAAAATTTTGGCAACCCGAATTCAGCAATACATCAAAAGGATCATTCATCATGATCAAGCTGGATTCATACCAGCGACACAGGGATGGTTCAACACCTGCAAATCAATCAACATGATACACCACATCAACAAATTGAGGAATAAAAACCACATGATCATCTCAATAGATGCAGAGAAAGCATTTGACAAGATCCAACAGCCATTTATGATAAAAACTCTGAGCAAAATGGGGATAGAAGGAAATTACCTCAACATAATAAAGGCCATACATGACAAACCCACAGCCAACATCATACTCAATGGGCAAGAACTGAGCACCATCCCCCTGAGAACAGGAATGACATAAGGATGCCTTCTATCACCACTCTTATTCAACATAGTACTGGAGGTTTTGGCCAGAGCAATTAGGCAAGAGAAAGGAATAAAAGGAATCCAAATAGGGAGGGAAGAAGTGAAACTCTTGCTGTTTGCAGATGACATGATCTTACATATAGAAAACCCCAAAGAACCACTGGGGTTTATTTTTAGAAATAATCAACAACTACAGCAAAGTTGTAGGGTATAAAATCAACTTACATAAATCAGTAGCATTTCTATACTCTAATAACTAACTAACAGAAAAAGAACTCAAGAACACAATACTATTCACAATTGCAACAAAAAGAATAAACTACCTTGGGGTGAATTTAACTAAGGAAGTAAAAGATCTATACAAGGAAAACTACAAGACTTTCCTGAAAGAAATTGATGATGACGTAAAGAGATGGAAAGACATTCCATCCACATGGATTGGAAGAATAAACATAGTTAAAATGTCCATACTACCTAAAGCAATCTACAGATTCAATGCCATCCCAGTCAGAATCCTAACGACATTCTTTACAGAAATAGAACTAAGAATCCTAAAATTCATATGGGGCAACAAAAGACCCCAAAATGCTAAAGCAATCCTGAGAAAAACAGAACAAAGCTGGAGGCATCCCAATCCCTGACTTCAAAACATACTACAAAGCTACAGTAATCAAAACAGCATGGTACAGGTACAAAAACAGGTGCACAGATCAATGGAACAGAATTGAAAGCCCAGAAATAAAACCACACATCTATGGACAGCTAATCTTTGACAAAGGAGCTGAGGGCATACAATGGAGAAAAGAAAGTCTTTTCAACGAATGGTGCTGGGAAAACTGGAAAGCCACATGTAAAAGAATGAAAATTGACCATTCTTTTTCACCATTCACAAAAATAAACTCAAAACGGATCAAAGACCTAAAGGTAAAACCTGAAACCATAAGGCTCCTAGAAGAAAATATAGGCAGCACACTCTTTGACATCAGTATTAAAAGGGTCTTTTTGGACACCATGTCTTCTCAGACAAGGGAAACAATAGAAAGAATAAAGAAAAGGGACTTCATCAGACTAAAGAGCTTCTTCAAGGCAAGGGAAAACAGGATTGAAACAAAAAAAACAACCCACTAATTGGGAAAAAATATTTGCAAGTCATATATCCAACAAAGGGTTAATCTCTATAATACGTAAAGAACTCACACAACTCAACAACAAAAAAATCAAACAAACCAATCAAAAAATGGGCAGGAGACATGAACAGACATTTCTCCAAAGAAGATATATGCATGGCCAATAGGCATATGAAAAGATGTCCATCATCAGTGATCATCAGGGAAATGCAAATCTAAACTACACTAAGATATCACCTTACACCCATTAAAATGGCAAAAATAACCCCAACAAAAAGTAACAAATGTTGGAGAAGTTGTGGAGAAAAAGGAACCCACATATGCTACTGGTGGGAATGCAAACTGGTGCAGCCACTACGGAAAACAGTACAGAGATTTCTCAAAAAATTTAAAAGAGAGATACCAAATGACCCAGCCATCCCACTCCTGGGTATCTATCCAAAGAACTTGAAGTCAGCAATTCCAAAAGTCCTATGCACCCCTATGCTCATTGCAGCATTATTTACAATAGCCAAGACGTGGAAGCAACATAAGTGCCCATCAACTGATGATTGGATAAAGAAGATATGGTATATATACACAATGGAATACTACTCAGCCATAAAAAAGAATAAAATCATCCCATTCACAACAACATGGATGGACCTTGAGGGAATTATGTTAAGTGAGATAAGCCAGATAGAGAAAGACAATCTCTGTATGACTCCACTCACATGTGGAAGTTAAACATGTAGACAAAGAGAACAGATTAGTGGTTACCAGGGGAATGGTGGGGTGAGGGGTGGGCACAAAGGGTGAAGGGGTGCACCTACAACACGACTGACAAACAATAATGTACAACTGAAATTTCACAAGGCTGTAAACTATCAGAAACTCAATAAAAATTAATAAAAAATAATAAATCCCTCTGAGACCAAAAAGACAACGAGAAATTCACATGGGTAACTATTGTCAATCTTCTCTTTAAAGAAAATCCATATTTTGCAGGTTATGCTGGTGGTGGAGCAGAGTCTTAGAACAGGCTTTCAGAGCAACTGACCTTTCCAGGGAGAACTTGACCGTATTCCTCCCAAGGCAGGCTTTACACGGGCTTGATCCCAGGGGACAGACAGGGTCTCTACCTACCCACCAGCTTGTCACTGCTGGGAATTAAGACCCTTATTGAAATGCAGTGTGCTTCAGGACCCTACCGGGGTCTAAAGAGCCGGCAGGTGGAAGGGCTGAGAGCTGGCTGAGAACTTGCTCTTGAGAGGTTCTGCAGTGAATAAACCAGGGAAGAAAAGGAATTGGAGGGAGGGGCGAAAAGGAGGGAGGAGATGCTAAAAGGTGAGGGAAGACACCAAATGCCTTTTTCACAATTTCACTTAAGGCCAATTCTGTACAGATTTTCACCCTCAGGAACCCACATTTTAAAATGGGAAATAGCTCATTTGACCTTCCCCTTTCTCACAACAGGACTAAAGGTGGGCAGGAAATAGGGGATCTTTTGAGATTCTTCGACGGGCAGCAGAAAACTGCATTAGAGAGAATCTTCCAGACTCAAAACTGGATTATCCATGTGGTATTTTCTCCAGCCCTTTCTCATCAGTCCTGAGCCAAGACAGGCAGGTAGAGAAGGGAAGTGATCCCAAAGTCAGCTTTCCTTCAGGAGGAGGACGCCAACGGAGGGTAGTAAAGAGAAGCAAGGAACGAGGGTGGGCAGCTGGACGGGAGGGACACTGGGGCACTGAGGACGAGAGCTTTGGTTTGGGTTCATGTCTGAGCTTACTGATTCACTATGAGGTCAGAGTCATGCTGTATCCAGGTATACGCCTTTGGCAAAAGGATTGAAGTTATTAAATACAGCCTGTTCGCTCCACTTAGACAATCCTTTCTCTCCTTACATGCCTCCCACATAAAGAAACACCAGAAAGGAAACATACTCTGCTAGAAAGACAAAAAGAGGGGTGTGTGCGTGTGTGTTATCAAGAATGGACTGAGGGGGCCCAGCCTGGTGGTGTAGCAGTTAAGTTTGCACGCTCCACTTTGGTGGCCCAGGGTTTGCTGGTTCGGATCCTGGGCACAGACCTAGCACTGCTCATCAAGCCATGCTGTGGTAGCATCCCACATAAAATAGAGGAAGGTGGGCACAGATATTAGCTGAGGGCCAGTCTTCCTCAGCAAAAAGAGGAGGACTGGTGGCAGATCTTATCTCAGGCCTAGTCTTTCTCAAAAAAGAATGGACTGAGGGATTTGTGCAGCAGGAATATGCAGCAGTTAGGTTAATTTTCTACTCCATCCTTCAACTTTGAGATACAAGGTGAAGTTCCCTTTTTTCATTCGTTAATCTCCTTTGACACTTTTCACAGGATTGTGGAGCTTTACCAGAAAGGGGCTTCCTAACTGTGCTTCATAACATTAAAATGTGATCGTTTTAATCTCCCTGGGCCAGGGAGAAAGTGGAACCCTATGGCTTCACAAGGAGACTTGTTTCACAATTAGCATTTCGGTCAAAGCCTTAATTCCTCAAAATGAGAGCAAAAAATGGAGCCAGAATTCCCACTGCAGCCTATTGTGACTCTAGCCTCCGGCTCTGAGAAGTCGGCTGTGATCTAACATTGCAATTAGAGCTTTCTCTCTTTAACCTTGCTTTTGGTACTTGCTCAAAGTGCATGGTCTAATACTTTTATCTGTGAATACTTGCATATTTCCAGGGGCCTCACTGTACACATTTGCTGGGAAAATCTCTATTTTCTCCCAATGGGTTTTAAGGTGAGAAGAATCAGGTACATATTTCATCAGACGGGATTAGGCTGTAGTTTGTCATCCTCATTTGCCCAAGTGAACTGCTGTTCTAAAGAAACCCCTTGTCGACTGTTACCTGGGGAACTGCTCTAATGTCTTCCTTAACAACAGACACTTGGCATCGGTGAATCAACCACTGGGCTAATGAGAACAGACCCACAGCCTATCCTCAGCTCAGAGTATAAACACTGTTTTCCTTTGACCTAATTACAAGATGTCCTTAAACATCATCATTTTCTAAAGGAAACTGTGACTACAAATTGCATCATGAACCACATTGTCGGGACTCAAAAACGTGCCTGCAATTCGGAGAAAGTGTTTGCAACTTGCCAAAACATGCAGTCCGTAGGCAACAGCGCTGTTCACTCTGCAGATTCTACGTTCTTTCCCCTTCTGTCCCTCATTTTCCATGGAGTCCCTATCTTTAAAAAGGTCGGATCAGAATCAGAATGTCCTGTTCCCTTATCTACAGATTTTACATGGTAGGTTCGAGAAAGCTGCTGGCTTCAGTGAGATTCTACATTTCTTCCCCAAAGCCCCAGCAACAGCTTTGTATTGTCCTGATTGAATTAAAAAATCCAACAAACAAAAAATTACCACCTGCCACCACTATCAACAACAATAAAACTCAGAAACAACTCGAAGTCAATGAGCCTTGATTAAATACTCAGCATGCATTGTGGGTTGTACTGGGCTACACTGGGCTATTACTGTAGAATTTTATATGAATATTTACCCTAAGGGCCTATAATCCTGGAGCTTTACCAAGCCTGATCTGCACAGGTGCCCCCCTACCATGTGGGAAAATATCTGGGGTACGGAAGAAGGAAAACATTTGAAGTGGCCTGTGGGATGCTGCTGGGGCCCCCAACATTTACAGAGGTGAGGACTGTCTTCTTAAACACAAACTCCTTTCCAGGGAGGTCCTCCTGTTGAGTATGACTACAGACCCTTGACCAAAGAACCCCCAATCTCTTATTTAAAAAAAAAAAAAAAAAAAAAAAGCAAAAGGGGGCTGGCCCCACGCATAGTGGTTAAGTTTGCACACACCATTTTGGTGGCCAGGGATTCCCGGGCCTGCACACTGGGCGCAGACCTACATACCACTCATCAAGCCGCTCTGTGGCAGCGTCTCACATCAAAGATAGAGGAAGATTGGCAAAGATGTTAGCTCACGGACAATCTTCCTCAACAACAAAACTGCAAAAGGAGGCTGAGATAATAACTGGCTGTGTAATACACAGATTGTTATACTACAATACTCATCTGGAGAGCTTTTACATTGTATCAATTCCTGAAGATATCCTTTGACGGTGTTCTGCAATATGGCCACCACTAGAGGGCGGAGCAGACCACTTCAGCTTTCCAGCACTTTCTCCAGAGGGGAAGTTGAAAAAGCTACAAAGAACTCAGGGCTAAATGCTGAGCAGACTTTAAAATCTCTCCCCTCCTTAACTTCATCACCCTGTGAATCGCTTCTAAAGGTTCAGGGCAGAGGGACAGGCAGGTAAGTACTACCTGAATTGCATTGAAAGTTAGTATTTCATTGGAACACAAGATTCTTGCCTTTGATAACTTTCATTTATTACAATATCTCCGCCCTTTCTGTGTGCCAGAGACTGTGCTGGGCACCGGGGAAATAAACACGAGTAGCTCCTCATCGGTTCCCTCTCCAGGCTTACGGTCTAGGCAGCCAGGCAGACAAGCGAATTAATCAAGAGACTTCAGCGTCCTAAATGCAATGATTTGGGGGTGGGGTGAGCAGGCAGTATTTCCTACAGACCCCATGACTGAGTGTGCTGGAGGCTCACAGACCAAGTCAGAGATCACTGGGTGATGGAGAAAGACAAGGCAGAAAGAGAGATGTGTTTTTGACAGAGTGCTTTCAGTATAACAATATATGACAGAAAAAAATCCAAATGCAAAGTAAGAGCAAAAAGCCAACAGCTAGTACCAAAAAACACATTGTTTTTTAACCATGAACTTATCTAGGTTTCAGAAGGTTTGGGATTAAAAATAACTTAGGAAGAGAGCAAGATAACCACACTGCTCTGAAATAAGCCATTTGAATATCATTCCTATCATGTGTGCAGGGGTTCACCTGGGAACCCCGCCCACCAGTCCCCAAGGAATGAGGAGGGCTGCTGGCTGGTATGTGGGGATGGTGTCCTCGGAGGAATCGTGTTAGAACATGTCCCCACTTCACCAAAACGTCTACCTCATCCACCAAATGTGCTGGGAGTGCCAAGTGCTCCTGCTCTCAGGCCCAGCCTCACCTTCAATCACTCAGGGATCTTCTTTTTTTTTTAAAAGATTTTATTTTTTTTCCTTTTTCTCCCCAAAGCCCCCCTGGTACCTAGTTGTATATTCTTCGTTGTGGGTCCTTCTAGTTGTGGCATGTGGGACGCCGCCTCAGCGTGGTTTGACGAGCAGTGCCATGTCCGCGCCCAGGATTCAAACCAACGAAACACTGGGCCGCCTGTAGCAGAGCACGCAAACTTAACCACTCGGCCACGGGGCCAGCCCCTCAGGGATCTTCTAAAACACGCACGTCTCCAGCCCCACCGGCCCTCCCTCATTCTGATTTAATTTTTGAAAATTCTCTAGATTATTCTAACATGAAGTCAGGGCAGAGGCCCATTGAGTTATACGCTGGCAACATTTCATAGGGAAAACACAAACTTCCAGTCGGGGATATGGGCAACCTCACGCTCCTCTCGAGCACCAGGAATGAGTTGGACCTTTTCCTTCTACGTAACTTTTACTTGCACCTTCAGCACCTGGAATGGTTTGTGGGTAAAATCTGTTATCACACAGAAAATAACATTAAAATAAAAATGAGTGCACAGAGGGTAGAAACTGTTGCAAAATATTTATTTTCACTTTTCTCATGAGTCACCTTTTAATTTCCCAAGAGTCCCCCTCAGATGGACATCTGACAGCTCCTCCTGCTGGTCTCTCTTTTGTCCTCCCTTCAGGATGCTCTGGGTACCTCTCTGCCCTTCCCTGGGGGTCCCAGCCTCGTCTCTGAACAACAGTGCGAGATGCCCCCGTCTCTGAAGCTCCCCGTCAGCTTCATCCTGGACTTTCGATGGCAGACTCTACTGTGCTATCTTATGAAGTATGTGAGGGGACAGTTAGCAGTTTTGAATTCTTCATCTTAGAGCATCTACAAACCTGACAAACTTTTCTCTTGCTACCATTTACCTCCTCTCATTATCACACTAACGCATCACTTTATTGTGTCATGTTACTTGTCTTTCCAAATAATTCTTCCCTGTGATGTTCAATTTTATGTGTCAACTTGACTGGGCCACGGAATGCCCAATATCTGATTAAACATTATTTCTGGGTGTGTCTGTGAGGAGATCGGCATGTGAGTTGGTGGACTGAGTAAAGCAGGTGGCCCTCCCCGTGTGGGTGGGCATCATCCAATCCACTGGGGGCCTGAATGGAATGAAAAGGCAGAGGAAGGTTGAATTCTCTCTGCATGAAGGATGAGCGGGGCCCCTGGTCTTCTGCTGCCCTTGGACTGGGACTAACACCATCAGCGGTCCTGGTTCTCAGGCCTTTGGACTCAAACTGGAATTACATCACTGGCTTTCCTGGGGTTCCAGCTTGAAGATGACAGATCCTGGGACTTCTCAGGCTTCCATAATTGCATGAGCCAAGTCCTTATAATAAATCTCATTTTCTTTATATTGGTTCTGCTTCTCTGGAGAGCCCTGACTGACTAATACACTCCCCATCAGCAGAGAGAGTGAGAGAAGGATAGAGAAAGATACAGTGGTGGTGAAGAGGGGGATCTGGCCCTGCCATATCTGTGACAGCTTTCAGTCCTTCCTCCGGTGTGCTGAACTGGAGGCTGCCGTCAAAAGGGCTAGATCCCACGATGGTTACTCCAAAGTGGCACAGTCTATGCAGCAGGACATCCTGCATTTCTTGGGCACTTTGACTCAAATTAGGGTCCAAGACAGCTGTTGTCCATTAAAGTTGATCCTCTTCTGGCAAGAAAGCTGCATCAAGCAAGAACTCGACGGACAGGGAGGAAGACGTTGAGAAATAGCCAGGGCTGAAGGCATCATTGGCAGCCTGGTGCCGCTCAAGGAGGAGCCACTGCTCTGACACGTTTTCGCCACGAGAGGGCGGGGCAGAGCAGCAGCACAAGCGCAGGATGCTGGCAGCTCAGTACTTTAGCAGCTGTCGAGGAGCCCGGTGGCTCCTAAGAAAGCAGGCACGGAACAAAGTCTCCAGCAAGGAAGTTCCTCTGGAATTTTGCCAGGAGGAAAAGAGTAGAAACCAAAGGAAAAGGTAGCATTTGCTTTCAACAACTTGAGTGAGGAGACTTTCCCGCAGTGAACATGACGCTAGACTCCTTTAGAGATAAGGAGAGAAGAAGGGAATTTTGAGGTTACTTGAAAAAGCGGTTTACCTCAACAGAGGCATGGCACACATCGCTTCAGGGATGTAAAGTTAGCTACTCACGGGGTACGCTAGCTTTCCTAGGTCCCGTGAAACACTTGCAATAATTCCCCACACTTGCCCTGATTTCATGCCGCAAGCTCAAAGGGAACCAGAGATGGGTTTGTTTCCCATGAGAACTAGCCCAAGAAACCAACTACGTGTGGACCACCCAGACAGTGGCTCCAGAAGGGCTATAGCAGTATTCAACCTTCTTCATTTCATTTCGGATGGAAATAGAGTACGTCCAAGGCAGGCTTGTAGTCAGCACATATTGTATATTCATATTTTGTAAGGCTGGCACCTCCATCAGCCTCTACTGAACCTTTCTCCCCTGAGCACAGAGCTCTGTAAAAGAGAATCAAAAGCCAGAAAAGTGAGTTCTGACTCTGAAAGAGTGTCCACAGTGCCCTGAAGAAGCTGGAAAGGGTTTCAGGCAGGGTCCCAACAGGAAACAGGTGGCCCCCCAAGTTAGCATAATTCCAGGAGGGTTTCTTTGTTAATGTGTGGGAAAGGTGTGGGGGACCCACAAGAGACAGGGCAGGAGGTAACACAGAGCTTTAGCAGCAGAGCAGTTGTTACCCCTGAAGCCAGGGCGAAGCCGGGGAGTAGTAATGGGAACACTGAAGGAGAGAGTCGGAGAGAAGGCCACCTTCTGAGGAGCAGAGACCTCAGGTTGCAGCCAGCCCCAGGTGACTGCACAGGGACCCAGGGGAACAACAATGCTGACTCTACTCTTCTCCCACCTTCCAGGCTCCTTTTGGGTTCCCCATTGGCTGAGCCCAATGGGAAACCAGAGAGCCAGGGAATCAGCTGATAGAAAGCTTTCTGGTCAGACTTCCAGGGAAGACATCAGACTGAACATAGTCACACTCGCCTGAAACAAGCCATTTGAAAATCCTTCCCACTGTGTGTGCAGAGGTCCACCTGGGGACCCTGCAGTCCAGTGTGGGCGGTCCCCAAAGAATGACAAGGGCTGCTGGCTGGTACGTGGGTATGGTGTCTTCACAACAACCATGGCATTGAGAAGTTGCTCTCTGTCTAAGTGTAGTTGTTTGTAAGTAATCTGTCTTTCTCTGGCTGCTTTTAAGAACTTCTCTTTATCTTTGATAATATAAAATTTTATTATGTGCGTTGTGAGGATTTCTTTTTATTTATTTAACTTGAGGTGCTTCAGGCTTCCTGAATCTATGGAACATCCCATCATGTCACATATCACATGACTTTTAGAAAATTCTTAGCTAATATCCTCTCCCCCGTTCCCTTTTTTCTCCTTCTTGGACTTCGGTGTTAGATCTATTTTGTTTTATTAACCTGTCTGTGATATTTTCCATTTATTTTGTCTCTTTGGAGTGCGGTCTGTGTAATTTCTTCGGATCGGCACACCAATTCTCTCTTTGCCTGCACCCAATCTGCTGTTCAATCCATCCACTGAATTTATTTTCACTTGTTTCCTGCGTGCAAGTGGGCAGGTGTACAATATGCCTGTTTAAATCTACCTTGTCAGTTGATAGTCTCTTCTTTTACTCATAATTTTGATTTCCAAATTTCTCTCTTCAAACATCTAAAACATTTCTATTTTATAAACACTAATTTCAGTATCTGAAATCTCTGTCGACCTAATTGCTGAGCAGGTTGTCTCAGCTAACTCTTGCATATAGGGCTGTGTTTCTTGTTTATTTTTTTAAAAAAATTATTTTCATTGTGAGTTCATAGTTCTTGGAACATTATCTGCGGGAATGCTTTGATGCCTGGGTTGGTGGTTGTGTCTCCAAAAAGGATTTGTTTCTGCTTTGGCTGGGAACACAGGGCATGGCAGTGCCACTAGCCTGGTGCAACTTCACATCCTTGGCTTGGGATTTGGGGGGGGGGGGGCCATGCAGGCAGTGTGAGTTTGAGCTCCAGACCCGCTTGGGAGCTGGCTCCTGTTTTACATTTTTAGGAGAGGGTTTTTTTTTTTTTCCATTTTACTTAGAGGAAAGGTGAAGACCAGCAAGGTTCCTTACTTTTAACCTTTGTGGGGCAGCCCTTTGGGATTCTGGCTTAACTGGGGCTCTCTCATCCAAATATTCACCTTACAAGGTCCCTGGTCCTTGCCCCTGTCTTCCATGCAGCCCTGCCTCCCAGGATGCTATTAAAATTCAGGCCCCAGTAGATGGAGAGACGTCCTGAGAGCAGCCCGTGGCTTCGGTGCCCAGTTCCCTCTCTGCGTCTGTGCTGTATGTGTGCATGCATCTCCTTTAAGGATTTTCTTTATTCCGTTGTCAGTTTTAACTGTCCATTTGTAAAGGTCTTTTAAAAATTCTTGATCAAGCATGTGTAGTTAGGTTAAGCAAAGATATTTTTAGGATATTTTTCTTCACTATTCCCAGAAACTCTCAGACCTAGGATGGTAGTTTTTCTTTGTTTGTTTGTTTGTTTTAACTTTGTGCCAGGGACTAAACACTCCATGAATTATCTCATTTAAGCTTTAAAACAATTCTATGAGCAAGGGATGATCAATTCCACACTTTATGGAGGGGGAATATGAGGCTCTGAGAGATTAAATAAGCTGCCCAGGATGACATAGTTATTAATTGATGAAGCCAGTTTGTCTGCTGGCCAAGTTCAAGCTTTTATTCCCAATAAACACAGCTTTATGACTGCTGTCTTAAAGGTTTGGAGATTGTCTAGTGAACATTAGCAGATGTCTTTGTCCCTAAGAACTCAACCAAGCTCTTTTGGTTTTTTCCTACCACAGTCAAACTTAAAATGGCAGGTATCACAGTTCAGACAGGCAAACAGAGCCACTGCAAGTCTCACAGGGATGTTGGGTTTAATATTGACGTCGGGGCCTCCAGAAGATGAGAGGAGCTGGGGAGGTGAGCGAGGTCTGGATGGAGAGTTGGTGGAGAACAGAAACAGTCACTAACCAACACAGGCGGCTGCACCAGCTGGGCGCGTGGGTCGCAGCCTGTGGGAGCATGTGAGAAGCTGTGTGTCAGCCACGGAGGTGGGACCACCAAGGAAGAGCTCACAGAGAGGTCTGTGGAAACTTCCTCCACCATGGAAACTCCCGCTGGCGTGGGCCTCAGCCAAGGGCCAGCTGCTGTTGGGTGGTCAGATTGGCAGCTGGGAAGACAAGCTGGACGAGGAGGAGAGGATAGCCAGGACAAGGTGTCCCCTCTGGGTCTGTGGGTCAGTGTCTCAGCATCACCTCCAAGAGTAATGGCCTCTTGCCCACATCTGCCCTCCTTCAAGCTCCTCTCTTGGCAGCTCTAGCCCAGAACCACAGAGTGGAGAGGATCCTGGGAAACGGCCCTGACCTGAGGAGGGGTAGTGCCAGTTTGCCTACCAACAGCCCAGCACGCAGCTCTATGATGTCTAAAACAGGTGGTCCTTTAACTAAGCTCAGATGTAACATAGATTATTTTCAGAAGCCCCACATATGATTCTAATACCCTGCAGAGGTCAAAACTACCATCCTCACTTCATCCTCTGCCTATACCATTTTTCTTCAATAAGGAAGTATTTTTTTATTTTAATTTTTAAAATTAATTTTTGGACAGACAATATATTTATATGATTATAAAACCACAGTAAAAAATAAAAATAGTCATATATCCAGTGGAAATTCTTCCCTACAATTCTCCCCCTTGCCCAGTCCTCCACACACACAGACACTAAGTAGCCACTGTTTCTACATCCTGTCTATGCAGACACAAGCGAGTGCAAACACAGATTACCATTTTCCCCAGTTCTGTACAAAAGGTAACCTACTATACAAAGCATACTATAATATACAAAGTTTTCATACTTTGCTACAATATAGCTTTTAGATCTTTCATATCAGCGTATTGAAAGCTCCCTCATTCTATTTTTTAAAGCTGCATGTTATTCCCTTCTTTGACATGCCATAATTTCTAACCAGTCTCCTGTTAGGACAGATAATATTTTCCCCGATCTTTTGCTGTCGAACAATGCTCCAATGACTGACCCTGCACATAGATATTCATAAACCACTCTGTGGTATTAAAAAAGTCTGTGTCCCCCTGTTCTTGGCACAAGGCTCAGGAATTGGGAATTTTCTGAGTGGTTGGAGTGTCTTTTGTTGTTCTTAACAAGCTTTTGATGGCACTTGAGTTTATGCTAATGAGGTGACTCAGGGCAGAACCCCTGGATAGCTTCAGGATGGGGCCTGCTTTCCAAAAAAGCCAACCACGTGTTTGGAGGGTTGGAACTTTCAGCATCACCCCACTGATTTCAGGAGGAGGAGAGAAGGACTAAAGATTGGGTTCAATCACGTGGCCAGTGGTTCAACCAGTAATGCCTACTTAATGACACACCATACAGAAACCCTGCAAAATGGTACTCAGCAAGCTTCCAAGTTGATGGAGTGTGCTGCGCAGGTGTGCTGGGAAGGTGGCACACCCAGAGAGGGTATGGAAGCTCTATATCCGTCCCTCTACCCCCATGCCTTTCTCTAGTCATCTCTTACATTTGGCTGTCTTTGAGTTTTATCCCTTATAGTAAAACTGTCTTAGGAAGTATAGCATTTTTAGTGAGATCTGTGAGTTGTTTTAGCGAATTATCAAACCTGAGGGGAATCATGGGAACTCCTGAATTTGTATCAGCTGTAGGCAGAAGTGCAGGTAGCTTGAGGATGCTACCTAAGAATTTCAGCTGGCATCTGAAGGGGGGCTTGTGTTAACTTGTGGGGTCTGTGCTAACTCTGGGTATTTAGTGTCAGAATTGAATTGAACTCTTGGAAACCAAGATGGTGTGAGAGAATTGGTGTCAGAACGTATACACCATTATCGAGATCCAGCATGAGGGATCTTGGTGGGGTGATGAAAATCCCACATCGTTTAGTTCTTTACTTACCCACCCTCTCTGCAGCATTTGGCACTGCTGAGCACTCTTCATTCCTAAACTCATCGTTCTCCATTCGTTTCTGGGAACTAAACTTCTGATCTTCCTCCCCACTCTCTGACCATGTCTTCCCAGCCTTCTTTGCAGACTCTGCCCTATCTTTTTGAATCAAGAATTGTTCTCCAGGTATCTTTTTCTGGGTGTATTCTCCCGTGTATTGATAACTCCAAAATTCATATCCCCAACTAGGTCTTTCTCCTAGGCTGACAACCAAGAGTCCACCCATTTATTGGATATCTTCCCGCAGGTACATTGAACTCTGCACACTAAGATGAAACTCACCATCTCCCCACTCTGCTTCCATGTTCTCTGTTCCAAACCTGCACTTCCTCATGTGCGACAGGTCAGCGTGAACCACAGCCGTGCCCAGTCAGACACCTGTTGGAGTTGGGCTCCTCTGTGACTTGCCATTCATTGAAGGCATACTAATGGGTACAATCTGTTTTCTGCCAAACCAGAGGAATTGCTTCTTGCAAAAAATGTAAAAAAGAAGATTCAGATGTAAATGAGAATGACTTAGTCATGACTGAAGTGCAAGGAAACTGCCCTATAGTGGACAAGACATTATCTTGACAGTAAATCATGATGCAAAGTCTGAAAGGAGTTACTGCTGAAGACCCACATGGTTTTCCTGGAAGATGGAATTAAGGCTAGTGTGGAAAATGGAGGTTTCCCATGTGCCTATATTTTTTTAAATGACAATTTTGGAAGGATTACTATGTGATCCCAGCAGTAAGTACTTTATATACATGGTCTCAGTAATGCTCACAACAACCCTATAATCTAGGGGCTGCTTGTTCCATTTTTTAGGTAAGAACCTTTTGGCTAAGGGAGGTTATTTGCCCAAGGCCACATAACTGATAGATTCTACAGCTTGAATTCAAATATGGAAAGATTTACCTCCAAAACCTGTACTCTGAACCAAGCCCTTTTTTGCCACAAAGGCAGTCCAAAAAGTTATCTGAAAATGCTGTTTCCCTCTAGTGTTTTTCAGGCTGGGCCAAAATATCATTCTTTTTAATGGTCCTAAAGTTTTTATTCTCTTTTATTATAAACCCATGATTCATACAGTTAGAACTGCTCAGTATTAATTCTTTCTTGGATACTGCTAAATGAAAAAGGCAAGCTGCGGAACAGCATACTATACTGGCTTCTGTACAAAAATATGTATATATCTATAAATGAGACCTGTTTTAGGATACATGCTTTTTTATCGTGGAATATTAGAGAGAAGAGAGTGAGGTTGGGGAGAATCCTTTAACTTTTCATTTTGTGCGGTTCTGTACAGATTAAATTTATAAATGGGTTAAATGCATGGGGAGATCATGGTCCATGTTTTGGTTTGTTTTTATACATCTCTGGATTGAAAATCAAATAAATATTCATTATTTTAAAAACTATCTTCTAGAAGTTGCTCTTGAAGGGTTTTTGTACAAATAGCCTTTTCAACAGATATCGTAGAAAAGGTAAAGAGTGAAAAGGATTTCAGATTGTTTCCCTATCTCAGGCTTCTGATCAAAAGCATTATTTATATTAATAATTCTGCATTTCACTCTCCACCTGAAAACTTACTGAATGTTCCCAGAGTACCCCAAACAAAGATCTTTGTTCTTGAGCCAAACCCATAGGTATTTGGAGACTAAGTGATCTTGCTTTGAAAATTCAGAGGAACGATTGATTGTGGTACTTCAACACTGAGAAACAAGATGCTGGCATGCTTCCGGGATATAATACCTCTCCACTCTTTGTACATGTAAAAGGAAGAGAGACTTCTTGATCCTAAGTGGCCTTGCAGCCATATAAAGGTATTTCACATGAATACTTCACTCCAACTGAATTTACATTGGAATTTAGAATATTTGAAGATAGAGTATAGTAGTCTCTCAGTATCTGCGGGTAATTGGTTCCAGGACCCCACCCCCCACTGCCCGCCCAATCCCTCTACCCCCAGGGTATCAAAATCCGAGGATGCTCCAGTCCCTTATATAAAATGGCATAGTATTTGCATATAAACTATGCACATCCTCCTGTATACTTTAAATCATCTCTAGACTACTTATAATACCTAAGACAATGTAAATGCCTTCTAAATAGTTGTTATTCTGTATTGTTTAGGGAATAATGACGAGAAACAAAAGTCTGTACGTGTTCAGTACAGACGCAGCCGTCTTGGTTGAATCCGTGGATGGGGAACCAGAGGATACGGAGGACCGACTGTACTTCACATGAGAAAAATATGTTTTCTTGACTTAAAAAAAGTTACAAAACCCTCACTATTCAGTAATGAGACATTTCGTTAAACCACACCAGAAAACAAGTTTCATTTGTATGTAGTCATATCACAGATGTTGAATACTTTCTAATAGCTATTCTGAATATTAAGTTTGAAGCCTTATCAGTCAAAGGATATAATTTATAAGAATCTCCCTGAGTCGGAAGTGGAGGTCAGATGTTGGGCTGTAAAACAAACAAAAAACAGACACAAAATCTAACAAATGTTAGACTAGACACTACACTCCCCAACGAACGGACATGATATCTGAGCCCTGCAGGCTGAGAGGCAGTTAACCAGGTGAAGGAGGGGAGAGTGGAAGTGATTCAGGCAGAGGGAATGTCCTGTCTCAAGTCCCCAGCCAGGAGGGAATAGAGCAGTTACACAAGAAACTGAAAGAACGCCATGGAGCACAGGCTGCTGAAGGGACCGTGGCTCCTGAAGAAGACGATTAGGCGTGGCATTGTGGACCAAGCAAAATATTTTGGTCTCTGTCCAAAATCTGATAGGAGACCATTGAAAGGTTTTCAATTTGTGTGGGAAGGTTCTAAATGTATCATCCAAAAGTCCGCACCTAATTTTGTTTCTTTGGAAGTAATCCTCTCCTTACCGTGGAGGCTGTGTTCTTGCATATTTTTATTGGGCATGTTAGGTGTGGATTAGTGTCCTTCCCCAGTGGAGGAAAATTCTCAGCTGTCATCTCTTTAGGAATTTCCTCTTGCCCATTCTAACTTTCTCCTCTTCATTAAGAACTCTAATTAGATGTGTTAGATCTATTTACTCTGTCCTACTTTTCTCTTATCCTCTCTATCAGGTTTTCCATCGCTTTCTCTCTCTGCTGCATTCTGGAAAATTTCTTTGAAACATTCTTCTAGTTCACTAGTTCTTTCTTCAGCCTGCAAGTTTTTATTTTCTTTTTTCTTTTCATTCTAGAAGTTCTATATTTACTTTTTTTCAAAGGCACTTGTTTGTCTGTTTTATAATCCTAGTCACTGTGCATATTTTCTAGTTTTTCCTTAAACTTAGAGTTAAACTTTTTATTTTGTGATCATTTCAGATTCTTGTGTAGTTGTAAGGAATAATCTGAGTGATCTCATGTACCCTTTACCCAGTTTCTTCCAATGGTAACATCTCGCAAAACTATAGTGAAGTGTCATACCAGGACCTTAATTAAAAAAAAAAAATTATACTACCTTTTAATATTCTGTGTCTGATAAGGCTAACAATAGAAAAGGCTTTGCACGTATTTTTCACTGTCTCCTTATTTCTATTGGGTCCTTCTCATGATGCCTTGCTTGCTTGTGTATTTCATGAGTGCTACTGTGAAAGGTTTTTACTTGAAACTTTAAGTAGGGGATTGATTTGGTCTTTGGATTGAAGTTGAATTTCACCAGAGATGACTTGCCTTTGCTTCTGTCCAACTCCTTGTGGCACTACCAACCCAGTTCTCCTTCACATGAAATTCTTGGCTGGAGGTATTTTGGGATGACTCTGATAGTATGAATTTAGGTTGCAAACCCACATGCGTGCTCGGCTGTGGATGTTTAGAAAGATGGTCTGTTGGGGTTGGTGGGGTCCAGCTTCTGTCCAGTTCCCCTTTCACAAGGGTTCATACAGGGCAGTGAGCTTGAAGAGCCCCATTCTTGGTTTAATGCTCTGCTGTCATAATCTGGAAATTCTTAATAATTTGGAACAAGGAGCCCCACATTTTCATTTTGCCCTGGGCTCCAGAAAGTATGAAGTTGGTCCTGGAAGGGGTATGGCTCTTTGGGAATCCTATCTTTATAGGGTGATGATGCCTATTTTATGAGGCTTTTCCTGGCGTGCCCTATAACTGGCAAATCCCTTAACACTCAAAGCTCACATTTACTACCCTGGCGAGAGCAGCTTCTATGTTCTTGTCACTCCATGTTTCTATTGTAGCTTTTGTCCTGAGCATTTTTTACTCTTTTTCCAGGTCATCAATGCTTTTGAGAAGACTGTTTAAAGTATATGTATTTTCTTTTCAGTGGGAGATTCAATCCAGGTGCTGAGTCTCAAATCTTGCTGGAGCAGAAGCCTGGCGGTGTCTGAGGGCTGACTCCATTTCCTCTTGGGGAAGTCCCTCCAGGTGCACCCTGCCTTCGCAGGATCCCCACCCTCCTTCCAGATCACGCTCCATCCTTCCTCCTTCCGCCTCTACATCTGGACAATCCTGATTTAGTCCACAGGGTCAGGATCAACTATTTCTTCTCCTAGCTACTGTTTAAGGCACAGACCCTAACCCCTGATGAGTCCTTCAGGGTTTAGCTCTTTTGATACTCAAAAGCCTTTTTTTCCTCAAAAATCTCTGCTTTTGCAGATCAAAAGCTCTGTCTTTCAAAATCTCTGTTATGAGATTTTAAAATATGTTTACAATTTTAAAATATTGAAAAGATAAACGCTGACTGTTTCTTTCTCCTGGCCTCCCTCCTGTAACAATGCTGGTCCCTCCCTGGGGAGGAGCTACCTGTGTACCTGTGTACGGGGCCCGGAGCGTGAGCGTGAGGAGGCAGCAGAGCAAGGCTTGCTTTGTGGCTCAGATTCCGTTGTACCACGCATCACTTCAGTGCTGGGAGTCCTTGAGACCCGTTCCACAGCTGGACTTCCTAGATGAAGGAGCAAATAAATGCAGATTTGGGATGTAAGCCAATTTGAGATGAATTTCTTGCATGACAAGACTCTCAAGATGTCCACAGCAGAGTACCAGTGAGTGCCAACACCTATTTGTTGGTGGAAAATAGCAACAGGAAAAGCCAGTTTGGGATGTTTAAAGTATGACTTTGGATTTGAGCTTTCATGTCAAAAAGAGGAAATTTCCAAAGGTTGAGCACTGGAAATACAAAAATCGGTTCTACTTCCTGGAGAGCAGAGCAGGAACAGGCTCCCCCACTTGGTGGCACCCCAGTTCTTTACCATGTGTTTCAGGCTGTTTCTGGGACGTACATGGTGATGGCTGAAATCTCTGGGAACCGAGGTGAGCGAAGTCATTAAAATGGGATAGACTGAACTTCTCATTTCTGCTTTAAACTTGGATAAGCTATCCTTTTTGTTTTATTAGAAACATTATCTTAAGTTAAGTAGGAGTTAAAAGAAAAAGTATCAGCAAAGCCTTGCTTTCTTTGTCTTAAAATCCATGAAAGCTCGGGGAATATTTTTCTAAGTGCTCAAAGCCTCATCCCTCACCAGAATATTAATTCTGTCTTCTCTTTGCTTTAGTAACTTAGAATAAAAAAAAAAATCATTAAAAGAAATTTCTCCTTTGTCCTGACTATCTGGATAGCCAACATTTAAATCCTCCCACTTTTTCAAGATTTACTGTCCCTTCATTTCTATCATCTGCTCTAGAGTAAGATTTGCTCTCAGATTTTGAAGCATCCTTCACATTCTTTGGGTGTTCTGGCGGTTGCTCTGCATCCCTCTGGATGTTCTCCTCCTTGGAACCCAAAGTTCCCCGCTTCCTTGTTTTCCTCAGAGGCATGTTTCCTTTTTTATGTTGAATACAGAGTGAGCTGAGAAACAAGCATTCTAAAAGATACTGTAATAGAGAAACACTGCCATTGTCTTCTACTGCCATGATGAACACGCAGACGCTGGCTGACGGCCACCTCAAGCCAGACACCTTGAGGTGATGGTTGGTCCTTAAGCAACTGCCAGGGTGACAGGCCAGGTTACTACCCCTGCTCCTGCAGCACCATGCGAGGGGCCTGCTCTGAGGCCACACACGGGAGGGTGGAGGCACTTTTACAACTAGAAGCATTCTTTTTTGAGGTTTAAAAAAAATGGTATATTGTCCATTTACTGTGATTCCTGATGAACTTATATTTATTTCTGCCGTCTTTTTATGCAATCTCTTTGTTATTCTTTTCGTGTTTTTTTTCCTACTTGATGGCTTTTGGATTATTTTTTTTTTCACTCTCCTCTTTATACATTGTACACTCTACTTTTATTCTTTTAGTGGTTACCTTTAAAATTTAATACATAATTTAACAAAGTTCTAAGTAAAATAAAATATACTGATTCTGCTTCCAAACAATACAAGGGTCTCAAAATGCTTTAAGTCCAATCACTCCAGTTGACATACTATTATTGTCTAGTATTTTGGTTTTGTCTTTATAATCAGCGCAGCGGTTAAGTTTGCATGTCCCACTTCGGCGGCCTGGGGTTCACCAGTTCGGATCCTGGGTGCAGACATGGCCTCGCTTGGCAAGCCATGCTGTGGTAGGCGTCCCACATATAAAGTAGAGGAAGATGGGCTCGGATGTTAGCTCAGGGCCAGTCTTCCTCAGCAAAAAGAGGAGGATTGGCAGCAGATGTTAGCTCAGGGCTAATCTTCCTCAAAAAATAAGGAAAAAAATAATTATTTTAAAATGTAATACAAAAAATGTGTAAACCCTCTGTAAGTATGTATTTTGTGAATAATTTTCCTCTGTTCTAAATCTTATAATTCCAATATCTGAAATCCTACGGGGTCTAGAACCGTTTTTTGTGTTTCTGCTGAGTCTCACTCATGATGTCTTGTTTCCTAGAGCATTTGATAATCTTTTCCTTATGGGTCATATTTTGATAACCTGTGGGACCGTGCTTGAGGATATTTCTCTCCAGAGAGGATGTGCCTGGGTACCAGGGGTTCCACTCTCCTGGGGTCACTTCATTTCTAGGTTCTGGGTATCTCTGACTAGGTGGTTAGTGTGAATTGAAATCCCAGATCCTTGAAAGAGCAAGCTTTGGCCTACAGATCCTTGGAGAGGAAATTACTATTGTTGTCATCATCACTTTTTTCTCACCAACAGTTTTCTTTGTTGGTGCCTTTGTGCCAAGGTGGATTTTCCCTTCCACCGAGAATGTGGCCTCCGCAGGTATCCTGGCTGTTTGGGGAGTGGGGGGGTCTCAGGTTTAGCTTCCCCACGTTGTGGAGACCCAGTCTGCCCTCCCATCCCCTGCCCATGGTCCTTCACCCCCAGTGCTCCAGGGCTTTCACCAAGACTTGATGTATGTATATATTCCTACAATAAGCACCTCACATTCTGTAATATCATACATTAAAAACAACATGGCTTATGGGGGAAAAAAGAGACAGGCAGCTCAATCAGTGAGACTCCATCACCTGGGAACAAACAGAATACAAATTCTTATAAAAATATGAACAGAACCGCGTATTAAATGCCAAACAAATAAGAAATATGCCAGTAAATATAGACCTTTACGTATAGACAAGGTGAAAAGTAGCTTGATGGAGGAGAGAAAGGAAGGGTTGTGGTGGGCCGAGTCTATAGAGAGGGTCGGAGGGCCCGCGTCCTCGGAAGTTGCCAGTGGAGCAGCAGCTGCAGGCTCTGTGTGAAATGCAGTGGTGCCAGGGGCAGACGCTCTGGGTCATTGTCTAGGATGTTTCGTTTTGCACAAACATGGAGGAGACTCATCCAGTTAGGACTTCTAGGACAGAACAAAGGACCAAACTAAGCCAAGAGTGAGAATTTGTGGTGAATGCATTTCATGGATGCTGGGGAATCCTCCACCACGGTGTCAGGGGAGGCTACTGCTCCTTGTGGCACAAAGCCTTCACACTCAGGGGTGGGATCATCACGTATAAGCCAGAGAGACTGCTACTTTTCACTGACATTTTTCTGTTTGCGGACATTGCCTGAGATGACTCGGGTGTAGGAAGCATGCACAATAGCACAACAGACCAGCTCCAGCTTTGCCTTGGCTCCCAGGACGGCCCTGGCTCCCGTGCTAGTTTCTGGTTTGTTTTTTATGGCTAAGATTTTTGCCTGTAGGGATTACCTTAATATCTTGAAAGTTCAGCAATGCCTTGAAAGGCACGTTTGCTGGAATTTATCCTTCACAGGGATGGTTTTAGTGGGATGGCACTGCAGAATACCTGGTCCTCTCATTCTCTCTCCTCCGGCTTCTCCGGCCTGTTCTGCACTGCCCCGTCCTCTGGGAAGTCTCTGGGGCTGGGAGATGACTCTAAGAGGTTGGGTGAGTTCACTGAGAGGCATGTGGACAACAGTGGCCTTAAAATAACCACAGAGCCAAAGCCAAGATGCTAAGTAGCACTGAAAAACAAATGGATAAAAAAAGGCAAGAAAACCCTAGCATCCAGGGCCAACGCTCCTTCTCTGGAAAAAGTAAGAATGAAATAACACTCCAGGCATTTTGAAGATAATCTCCTAGATCACAGGGCGGCATCGCATTACACCACAGAATCGTGGAACACCTCCTTAGCCACGTTATCAGGGACTTTTCACTATATCAAGCAGAAGTAAGATCAGAATCAAGTGAAACACTCACTTACGTGGTTTAGTTGAAATAATAGCAGAAAGTGCTAGAAGGCTTCAGCAAAACCACAAGATTTTAATACTGCCACTGGAGTCTGGACGAAGCCTACTCCACAAAACCGGATCAACAATCTAACTCCATCATTTCTCCATCCTCAAGGAGCGAATCATCATCTCACTCTAACAAAAGGATGGGCAACAGCCCCCTGGCATTTTCTGGTAAAATAACTTCTTGCAAATGAGTTTTTATGGCTTTAACAACAATTTACTTGCTAAAAACTGTTAACTATATTCCCTATTCTAAATTTCAGGTTTACAGAGTAGAGAGAAAACCACAAGATGGCAGCCACATTTTATTGTGATCAATATAATATTGACCCTATTTCAAAAGGTAGCAATTCTGATTTCAAATGATGTTAAGTAAAGTCCAAACAATTAGATCTTATTAGGCTTTTAGGATAATAAATGAAAGTCTATGCAGGAGAAATGTATTCTGAAAGAAAATCTCCTCCTCCCCCAAAAGTTCTCTTTGTCTTCGGATTAGTGAAATCTATGTACGTATCTATGTGTTTGTTGTTGTTTTTGTTTTGTCTTCCTCACATGAGTAAAATCATACAGCATTTGACTTTGTCCCTCTCGCTTATTTCACTTAGCGTAAGACCCTCAAGGTCCATCCATGTTGTCACAAATGGCAACATTTCATCTTTTTTATGGCTGAATAATATTCCATTGTGTATATATACCACATCTACTTTATCCATTCATCCATCAGTGGGCACTCGGTGGTTACTAGAAGGGAAGAAAGGAGGGAGAGGGGCAAAAGGGGTCAAGGAACACATGTATATGGTGACAGATGGCAACTAGACTTTTGAACACAATGTAGTCTATACAGTAGTCAAAATATAATGATGTACACCCAAAATTTATATCATGTTATAAACCAATGTTACCTCAGTTTAAAAAAAATGGCTAGTGAAATGTAAAAGCAACCCCTATTTCCAATGAAGATTTCACCTAAAATAACCAGTCAAGTGAGAATCATGCGTCACTTACATGGCATGTTAAGATTACAGACAACATTATACAATTTTTAAAAATAATGAATCATGAAGTAGTCTCCCTTATATGAGCTGAGCGGTGTTCTGGAGAACACTTTGGCTGACACAGAAATAGTCAGCAGATGCCATGCTCATCAGTATCACCTGCATCTGAGTGCTGTGAGCTGTTCTGACAGTGGTCTGGTCCAGAGGTGGCGGGACACCAGAGAGGTGCGTGATGCCTGGCCATTAGCCTCAGGAAGCTGATGTTTTTGGCCAAGCCCTGGGATTGGCACACTGCCTCAGACAGCCACAAGTGGTGTTCTCAGTCACAGAGAGGCCTCAGGATGTACACGGACTCCTGGGAGCCCAAGCACATCCCTTCACAGAGTCCATTCTCCCTAGGATATAGCTGCACTTTTGGTGAAATCTAAGAACGTCTGAAACCCAACCTAGACAGAGCATGAACCCAAACCCAAACTACTATCTTTCTACATGCACACACATACACACGCACACACTTGTTCACTATAGAAATATCGGAAGACAAGGATACCCAGGTATCAGCTGGGGTCCCCCCCTCGAGATCATAGGGAACTTTTCTAGAACCTCCAATTCCAGAGCTTGTGGAAGTCCCAATTCCAGTGTGAGTTATTTTTGTTTGGGTCTCCTCCTCCATCTTCCTCTGCCTGCCCTGTGTCCCCGGAGGCTGACCTTTGCAATTGCATCAGCAGGGCTCTCACCTTCCGGCTTCTTGGCTGGGTTTGGCCAACGGAAACACCTGCAGGAAATCAGAGCGTGGAAGGAGAAAGAGGAAGGAATATTTATTCCCTCCACTTCTTTCCTGTGTTCCCAGGGCTCTGCACTCTACAGTCATGGCTCTAGGCAGGCAGTCTGTCTGCCAGGTCCCGAGGGCTCCGTGGACTTGGGTAACACAGTTATCTCCCCCTGCCCCAAGGCCCAGGAGCACAGAGCCTTCTCTCTACTGCCAGTGCCTGGGGGCCTCACTTTCCCTGGGGGGTTCCCTGAGCTCTGCCTCCCCCACCCTTTTTCTTCATTAAACCTTCTCAGTTAAACTCTCTGAGGTGTTGTCTTTCCCTTTTACATGGGTCTTCCCAAAGGTTTCTCTGAACTCCAGAACGTCTTATTGTCGCACGTTCACTGCTGCCCAGGCATTCCTGCTTCTTCACTTTATAGATCTAAACAAGAAAAAGCCTCTTTACTGGTTTCTAAACAAAGCAAAATTTAAAAAATAACAAGTCATTCAAGAGTATAGTAGAATTTACTGGAAAGGTGGGGACAATGGGAAGTGGTCGTATCACACGCCATACAGTCAACAACTTAAAAATCCATATTGTACACATATAGCCAAGTGTTTCAGACCACAGGCTCTGGGGTCAACCCGATGAACCAAACCCCAGCTCTGCCACTTCCTAGCTGCTGTGTGATCTTGGGTAAGTTACCTAATTTCTCTGGGCCTCAATTCTTTCCTTTCTTCCTTTCTTCTCCCACTCCCTTCCTTCCTTCCTTCCTTCCTTTTTCCCTCCCTTCCTCGCCCTCTCTCTTTTGTAAATTGTGGTGGTCATAGCTCCTACCTCCTAGGGATGTTGTGAGGATTGAACAAGTCAGTAAATGCAACGTTCTTAGACGTCTGGCCATGATAAGGATACTGCGTAAATATTAGCTATCATTAATTGTATGTTATTAGCAGGCAGTCTCTAGACTCCTTCTCAGCTGAGTTTCTTGGTTTCTCTCAGGCCCTTTGTCAACTTGGCACCCTCCTTTTTCTGGCTTTCCCATTCCTTTCTCCTTCCTCTCACTTGTCTTCCCCAGGACCAGCCCTAGGGTGAGTGGAGGGAGGTTGGGGGGGAGGACAAATATCTTTTGCAGGGGCCTTGTCTGTATAAACAATTGGAGTCACACAAAATCAGCATGTCAGCCCCATGCTGGCCGTCCAGTCTCATGCAATTCATGAGAGAAATGCTGTGCTGGACAGTGGAGATGACCCACTCACCAAGCCTCCCTTCTAGAACCAGGGCCCGACCTCAGGAACCCCAGGAGACCCCACAGGCAAGCAGTCCCTGAGCTCCTCAGGGCATGTGGTTAACTCCACACGTGCAAGATGTGAGGTAGAGGATGAGAGAGTGCCCCAAAAGTGAGAAAGAGGGGCCAGGGCCCAAGGGAAGCTGGGGTTCTACACTAGTCCTGGTCCAGGCTCAGAACACCCCACATGGAATGTTCTGCCAACCCCATCAGTCCCAGGCACAGGAGGATGACTCAGGTGATTTTGAGGAAGTTGCCAGAGCAGCACCTCTGAGGTGCTGGACTGGTCTTTTCCCCTACTTCCTTCTGGATTTCCCTGGGGGGTCTTCTGTAAAGCAGAGTCATGGACAGTTCCACATTCTCACTCCCAGGCTTCCATGGCCCATCAATCATGGTGCTCCACAGACAAAGAGGCCATCCAGTTAGCAGGATCCACTCTCCTGATAAGGCACTTTCAGGGAGAGACTCCTGATGGTGACAAATAAGACGATAAAAATGAGCATTAGGGGCCGGGCCAGTAGCACAGCAGTTAAGTGTCCATGTTCCGCTTCGGCGGCCCGGGGTTCGCCAGTTCAGATCCCGGGTGAGGACTTGGTACCGCTTGGCATGCCATGCTGTGGTAGGCATCCCACATAGAAAGTAGAGGAAGATGGGCACAGATGTTAGCTCAGGGCCAGTCTTCTTCAGCAAAAAGAGGAGGATTAGTGGCAGATGTTAGCTCAGGGATAATCTTCCAAAAAAAGACCCTTAATTCTACTGCCAAGAGATATTGCCTGGCTGCATTTTGGCATGTGGAACAAACAAGCAGAAGCTGCTTACAGAAACAGAAGTAGAACTAAATGTGTGGATACAGAAACCCATCTGTAGTAAGACAGGATGTCTAGTTATGACAGTGGTTCTAGACATGGTGCTAGGGGCTTCTGCGGATAATGTCAGCCCACGCAAATGGACTTGACTCTATTTGATTTGCTTACCTCTCATTTAGATTTCCTCCAATTTACTGAGGGAGAAGGGAAAATGGAAACCCACAGAAATGAGAGGAACTCCTGGGCAAGGCTTTAGGCTGGGAGCTCATGGGTAAAGTCCAGGGTGGTGTGATGCATTTGGCTAGAGCTCAGTTTGTATCATGGTCATATCAAGAGTTC
The DNA here is from genome assembly GCF_021613505.1 of Equus quagga. Classification (NCBI taxonomy): domain Eukaryota; kingdom Metazoa; phylum Chordata; class Mammalia; order Perissodactyla; family Equidae; genus Equus; species Equus quagga. The sequence continues at coordinate 12,985,408 of NC_060281.1, forward strand.
CTAGGAGCTGTCAGAGAGGGAAAAATATTCCCCTCTCCTCTTCTTGTGTTCTTACGGCTGGGCTAATAATGGAATTGACACAAGACCCAATGAATAGGAGAAAAACCCAGTTTAATACTTACGTATTGGAGACCATAGAGAAACGATGCTCAGAGAGTGAACAAAGCAGGCAGTATATATATGTATCTTTTAAACACAGAAATGATAAATTCGTGAAGAATGACAGGACAAAGAAACTTAGGCTTGAGGTACGTAATTAGTGAGGAATTTACTATAAGCAGACTTTAGTGAATTCGCAAGGTTTGTTTCTACAGGCTCTCGGCCCTGAATCCCCAGCCCTGGAGATCAGGATGCAGGGAGAGCACCTTCCACAGGGGAGATGGATTTCCTGCTTTCAGACAGAGCAGAGATGGGTGGTCAGAATGGCCTTTTTGCTTCTCAAGTGGCATTAATTCAAAATAATCAATATGCCACTGTGGGATATCTCAGGGTGGCCTGCCCTGGGCCCCAACAGAGCTCAGGGAGCTAAATGTTCTCAAGAGAACACTTGCAGGCCCCTGACACCATTTTAAAGGGCTGAGGTTTACTACAAAAACTTTTAAAATTGTGTCCCTAAGACACCGAAGACTTGGCTGTGTAGAGGAAGCATCCTGTAAAACACTAGGTTGTATCTAATATTGGCAACTTTATGTGTTTAATCTAACCTTTTGGAGCCATGAACTTGGCCAACTGAGCCTTGTTGTAAAAATCACACCCCCAAACTTCTCCAAACTCTATATGCTTCTCATCTACTTGATTCCACTCTTGCACCTCAAAATAGTCTATCAGGCCGGCCATTTGTTCCCTTTGAGTCTATTTTTAGGATGGCTTTCCTTTGACGGGGCCATTAGAGCAGCTGCAAGAGTTGATGTCTGTTCATCTGTGACAAAGGCAAGGCCCTGCCTGAGCCACGCAAACACAGCTCTGAGCAGGTCGGCCCTGCTGGTGGAGAACTCAAGGGTCCCCTCCCCTGAGCCAGCTGGTGCTGGATTGAGGGGCATTCACCATAAACGTGTGGGGATAAAAAAGGAAGAGGACTAATTTCTAGCAGTTATTATTAAAAAGTACTTTTTTAGGATATGTCATCAGATAGTCTTAAAGACTAGGAAGTGAAGAACTCGTTGATGCCTCGTGCGGGGTTTTAACAAGGAGGATTCACATATATGCTCTGCTCTCAAGGAGCTAATGAGCTGAGACACAGAGGGACAGGTGATGAGTTTCACATATAACATCTAGGATTTTTGCAGGCTGACTGTGTGCTCTCATACTAAGCACTTTAACCTATTTTAGCTCATCTTCCCAACCACCCTATGAAGTAGATTGTGGGAAAACAGAAAAAAAGAGCAAGAATCAAGCAGTTACCAGGAGATTAAGGGACAATAAAAATGTGAAATTTCATTTCTTCATTTCCAAGGCAGAGATGATGGAAACGAATTTTAAATGCCAGTTAAATGGAAGCTCAGGGGAAAGGAGGACGTGTGGTCCACTCGCTGGGTATTCGATAGCCCAACTGGCTTCTCTCTCCCACCAGCAGCAGCAGCCCTAGAAGGGTGCCTTGCCTCTGTAGTCTCCCCACAGGATCCAAGACCATTCCAGGCACTTCCATCAACTGGCCACGATCAGCGGTGTCAGTTTGAGTTTCTTTTTTTTTTTTTTTTTGAGGAAGATTAGCCCTGAACTAGCATCTGCTGCCAATCCTCCTCTTTTTGCTGAGGAAGACTGGCCCCGAGCTAACATCCATGCCCATCTTCCTCTACTTTATATGTGGCACGCCTGCCGCCACAGCATGGCTTGACAAGCGATGGGAAGGTCCGCACCCAGGATCCCAACCCGAGAACCCCGGGCCAAAGAAGCGGAACGTGCACTCTTAACTACTGCGCCACCAGGCTGGCCCCCAACAGTTTGAGTTTCTGAGCTGAGGGATAGAAGTAAAGGGTCAGGCTGGAGTCAGAAGGGCAGGTAACCACTGAAGCTTATTTTGTAAAAGATGAAATATTTAGCCCAAATTTAAAGTCCATGGTAAGCTATTTTTACCCCTGGCCACCTTAAAGGAACCTTATTTCTTCCCAGAGAGTAAGTCAGTCATGGGGAATCTAGCTCACATAATGTGACCTCAAATTATATTAAAATACTTTCAACTCATGGATGACTTTAGGGCAGAGAGTTGTCAAATAATGAACCCATCCCTTTGCCTTCTTGCCATGGATGGTAGTGTTTAGATCTTCCCGTGTAAGCTTGAGCAATAAATTAGGAGCAGAGACCCTGCCTCCAGTCCTTGGTATCCCCTCCAAAGCTTGTGGCAGTGTCAGGACACATAGTACAAGTCCGATACATCTTGGCTGAATTTATCGCTGAATCACAAGCATTAATTCATCATGGTGTGTCCTAACGTTAAGAGGATGATCAAAGACAGTGATGCAGAGGATGTATTCTATTTTTCCTGGTCAGCAGGTGGAGAGTGAAAATTTCCCTTTCACACGTTCCCCTCCCCCAGAGCCTACCATCTGTTCTGGAATATCATCATTCACACAGGGTTACCCCTGGCGAGCCTTTTTAGACAGTGTTTTGTCATGAACTATAAGTAGCAATGATCCAGAAGAGAGACTAGAGGTGTATTTATTCCTTCACCTGGGCAGTACTGTAAGGAAAGACAACACTCAGATAGCTGAAGAACCCAGCACCCAAAAGAAGTACTTGTTTTAAAAAGTGTTGTACATATAGGTAAATTCATAACGCTAGCTTGCATCACTCTTTCGGCAAAACCACACATGCCATTCATGAAGTGTTTGTCAGACAGCCTCCATGGGCAAGTTATGGTGGGGTGCTCAGGATGAGTAAAATAAAGGACATTTCCCCCACGGAACTTACAAAACAACATGGTAAATAAAACATGCAATTATAAATATAATTATAAATAAAAAATATATAATAAAACAATATGAGAAATAAAACAAGCAGGAAGTGATCAAGTGCGGAAAGAAGGCTACACACAGTGATACGAGAGTTCTGGCAAGAGAGCAGTTCCCGTGTTTGGGAGCGGAGCGGGGAATGCCTGGAAGGCATCTGAGCCAGGCCTTGAGCAAAGGGTAGGGTTAGTCATGGACAGTCAGGAACCAGCAGGGAACAGCAAAGGCAGACACACAAAGGTAGGGAATTGCATGGACGTGTTCAGGAAATAGTGAGTGAGGAGTTTTGTTTCATTGGCATGAGGGCACATCAAGAGGATAACAGTTAGACTCTGTCAGATCAGGAACTATGTAAAATTACATGCTACAAATTTAGACTTACTCCATGGGAAAGCTTTTTTTGCGCACAGTAGTGACATTAGAGCTGTGTTTGAAGAAGTCTGAACCGATGTGTGCCTTCCTGGGAGGCGGATGTGTGAACTGATCTCTGGGTACACCCGTAGGGAGCCAGAGGGCAATGGAGCTTATTGATGCCTGCTGGGGCACAGAACAGAGTGGAAAAGCACAGAGCGACATGTGGAGGAACACACGGAAGATGTCCAGCACAGCAGATATCGAGTCCAGTTTGACGGATGAGCAAACTGAGGCAGAGAGAGACTATGTTGTCGAAGGCCACGTAAACTGTCAAACACCAGAGCCAGCATTGAACCCAGGTCCATCTGATGAGCTGGTGCTCTCAAATAGGATTAGCTTGACATCATGGCAGAAATGTTGATGTCTCATTTGACAACATAGACATGCAGTCTAATTCTCATGGCACCCACTCCATTTCAGCAACCAACCTTTGAGTCATGATAGCAGAGGATCCAGAGTGTTGGAGGCTATTACTGTAAAATGACAGTAAATGGGCCCCAAGTTTGGTAAGGAAAAAAGAGAACCCAGAAAGGTGCTGGGTATTTATAAAAATAGCAAGGGATCCAGGGACTGGAAGATGAAAAAAAATAACAATACACATAATAATAGTTAGCATTTTGGCAAGTGAGAGTCAATATTGAAACACTTTATGTAGATTATCTCAATTTTCACCGCAGCTCATTGAAGTTAATATAATCCATGGCACAGAGGGGTTAATTAACTTGCCTGAGGTCACAAATCTATTAGAAACAAAACTCAACCGAGTAAATTTAAAGATCTAATTGGCTTTATTAAGCAATTCATGAATTGGGCAGCATCTCACCTGGCAAGCATAGAGATACTCTAAGGAGTTGCACAAAATGGAAGGCTTTCATAGGAAGAAGGGTGGGACAAGGAAGTTACTAGCCAATGCAAAGAAAGGATTATTTGGGGCCAGGACATCTTCCCTTTGCGGGGAAGGACGGGCAAGTGTTCTATCAGGTAGGTTGCCTCTCTTTCCTCTGGGGGATGGAGAGGGCCCACGTGACAGGTTACCTCATTGGTACTGACCAGAAAATTCCAGACCGGTTGATTAAGATTACATTTCTGGGGAAGGTCGACACTGCAATTAAGTTTAATATTAAATCTAGGCTTGGAATCATGGGCTTTAGCACAAGTGACGCCATTAGGGGCCTGTGGCCTTTCTCTTTAGCACAGCTAAGAGAGAGGCAGAGGTGGGACACAAATCCAGGCATTTCTGACTGCAGGGTCTGTGCACTGAACCTCACAAATGGTCTCTTTGAAAGATGTCGAGTAACCACAGGGAAAAGACATAGACCCTCTAACACGAAAGAAGACTCTTGAGGATTTTGTGCTTACTGGCAAATCATGTCACCTGTGGCAACCTGGAGATGACTTCTTCCAAGGCAACCATTCATTCTTTATGTCAAGCCAAAGTTTCCTTCCTTTAAATTTGCCTCCACGAACTTTCCGCGCACGGCCTTCCCTCCAGGACCATATGGTTAGTCCCAGCCACTTCTCATACCCCCACGTCTGCCACGTGGGCCTCCTTCCTCTCGTGCCTGGAAACTAGCAATTCTGCTTCTGTCCTTTTTTGGCTAACAACAAAAAGACTGGCTTGCTTGAAGCAGGAATTTCAAGGGTACACTTAGACGTGTCTCCCTTTTCTTCAGTAACAGCATTTTTCTCCCAGGAGATTGAAAACTTCTTTTAGCTTGCAAAATTTCATCTCTCATGGCATCTCGCTGTTGTGGATAGGGATAGTTAACGCTGTCTGGAGCTTATGGTGACCCAGGCATGGCTTTTGGTTCTTTATCTGTATGAGCTTGTTTAATCCCTTAAACAACCTGATGGGATGATATCATTATTAATCTCCAAGTTGCGATGAGGAAACAGGCTCAGAGAAGTTAATTTCTCTCTTGTTTCCTGGTTAGGTAAATGTCAGAAGCAGACAGACTCGTGTTCTTGAATCCTAGAGCCGAGTTAGGGCTCATTTACGGTTTACTAGAGCCCTGCAGAAACCCACAATGCTGAATATTAACACGGTTGTGTCTACTCAGGCTGATAGTTACAACCCTCTTTCTTGCCAGCATTCCAAAAGGTGCGGAGCCACACTTCAATCACTTTAAGAAGTCATATTTGTAGACCTGAAGGCTCATAATCCGTCTGCCAGGGGCCCCATATTAGATGAGGCAGGAAAACTGAGCCATGTTACTTGCAAGCATAAGCAACACAGTGCCTAAGCTGCCAAATCACATTATTTAAAACAGTTGCCACAGACCGGCAGTGATTTGTGAGTCCCCAACAGCACCTGAAATAGCAAGATCCACCAAGACTGGTGGTTTGGATTCTTTTTTTCTTAAATCTCCATATTCTTAACTAATGGCCTTATCATATTTGGAATCAACGAAGATACCAACTAAACTAACGTTTTCTTTTATTTTTACTTTGTTATGGACACAGGCAGAAAAAAATATCTATTCAGATAAATGGATTTGCATAGTCAGAAAGAAAAATTAAGAGTGATTCCTTCAGAAACAGAAAAGAAGCAGCAACCTCCCGTTTGTAAAATTCTCTTTCATGCAAAGTCTAAATACCACCATCTTAGTGCCTTCAGCTGGTTATTTCTTTAGTTAAGTTCCTAGACATAGAACTCTGTGTCAAAGGATTTTATGGGAAGGCTTATAAGACACTTTGCCAAATTATCCTCCAGAAAGGAGTCCCCCAGCATTCTAGAAGAACACGTTTCCCACACTCTCATCCATGCTGGTATTATCCAGATGTTTTTTAAGTTTATCGCTGGAAAGTATGTTGGAATTCTGCTTAGTCTATTTTTCTTTACTCCTTGCATGTGCATTGCACAAAATTTAGCCCCACCTGCCTCTCTGATCTCCTTTCACACTTTCTCATCTCGCCTTCAGCTCCAGCTACACAGGTCTCATTTCATTTCCTTCCACATCTCCTCCCACCACACGATCTTTGCACATGCTGGAATCTCTCTCCCCAGGCTCTGCCTAGTGGACTCCTATTCATCCTTCAGCTCCGTGCTTCACCGTCTCTTTCTTAGGAATGCCACCTCTGTTTCCTCTAACTAGATCAGACCCGCAAGAGGCTCCCTTCAAGGCTCCTCCCTCAGTTGGAATTTAATCTACTATGTGATTCTCTTAGTAAGGTTCTATCTCCATGACTAAATTGTAGCTCCATGAACCCACTTATTTTTCTGTTGTTACTCATTGTATTCTTAGCCTAAAAGTGCCTAGGACATGCTGGCCAACCAACAAATAGTATTTGAATAAATAAATTAATGACTATTAAGAAATAAATAGAACTTGCCTTCAAGTTGCTATTGACTCAGAAAGAGAGGTAACTCAGGGATCTTAACCCGCTGCGCCGGGAGGCGCTCGGTACTGGGTGGGGTGGACAGCAAACTTGCTCCCACCAAGAGACCGCCTCTGACTGGCCACCTCCCAGATGCACCATAGGCCTCTAGCCCCAGTCAGGGACAACAACCACCATGCCCATCCCCACCCCCCACAAGATGCCTCAGTTCACTCATGCCTGACCTTGACCCTCCCTGGGCCCGCACCCAGGACCCTGGGCAGAGTGAGGATGGCGGAACAGGCTGTGCACCAGGGGCTTGAGAGAGCAGGGGCAGGACCACTCGCACACCCAAGCTCCACGGCCCCTGGAGCATGTTCCATTGTCCTGATAGACTTCATGTACAAAACAGAAATTCGGAGATAAAATTATTAAGACTTTCAAGACAACACTGCAGAGCATTAAACCCCAAGTACGGGGCCCGCTGAGAGCTGGGTCCTGCACCACTGTGCAGGCTGCCTGCCGATGAACTGGCCCCAGGCAGAGAGGAGAGAGATTTAAGAGGTGAGAATGAGAAGATGACAGGTTCCATTGTGTGTATGTGGGTGTTTTGTGGGAGGCAGAAAGGAGAAGGAGGAACCTGAAACAACCAATGGTTTTCTGTCTTAGGTGGCAGATGGCAGTGCCATTAACCAAGAGAGAGACGCAAGAAGGAACAGGTGTGCTTCTCCGTTCGACTGCTTCATAGTCTGGCGTTCTCCACTTGCCTGTTCTCCCAATAGACCTGAATTATCAATGGCAGTTGACTTTGAAAGAAAAAGGAAAGTTTCCTGAATAATATGCAAGACTTGAGCATGTGAAAAATCCCATGAAAATCTCTTGGCCCAGACTGATAATTGAGTGAAATGAAAATTAACTAAACTATTCTTTAACTTACCACTGAAATTAAAATTTTGGAGAATTTCCCTAAGTTTTTGTAAAGACAGAAAATCTTGACTTCTGTAATTTCCCTCTTCCCCCAAAGTGTTCAATAGGTATGCATTCTGATCCAACGTCTGCGTCATACTCTAAGTAATGAATTAGCTGAAAATAATATTCCTGTTCAAATATTGAACAAGGAAGTATTAATTCACAACAATTTAAGGTAAATGTTTCCTGAAGCCTTCTGTATTTTAAAAATAGGCATCCCAAAGATGAAAGTAAACGTGCCATTTATGCATTCATTCAACAGATATTTATACTGAAGAATCTATTGTGTGCTAGGCTGGAGGAAGAGAGAACAATAGAATATAGGCTGTTCTAGAACAAGAATATTATAATGGTGGAAGACCTCCAAAAAAAAGTGAATACAAAAACATGGTAATTGCTGGCTGTATTTTTCTTGCCCTGGCCCTGGAATCAGCCATTTCTCCAATGAACCTCAGTTCCTTTTAGCAGAAAATGGTGTTTAGAAGTTAGAGTCCTATTGTTCGTGGAGTTGCGCTGTTCCCAGGCTCTCAATGGACAGAGCCCTCTCTAGCTAGTTATGTGGATACATACAATGAGTTTACACCAATAATGCCAGTTCCAATCAAAGGCCACAGGATTCATTCTGTTTTTCTCCTTTTCCATATGTATAGTGCCCCTCATGACAGTGAGAAACTGCATGCCCATTATTCTCGATGTTGACTGATCTAATCAACCCCCTCTCTGTAAGTCCTCATTGTTGCCACCCCTTCTTCCCCACATATGCTCTCTTCACCCTACCCTTGTTTCCACTCCCATGCTGGATCCCACTGGCGAGTGGGAGCTCTCCTCACTCTGCCTGTGCTTCACCAGCCTGCCCTGAGCCACCCCCTGAATGGCCACCCTCCTCACTCTGCTTGGGTGACAGCACCCAGAGCCAAGCCTATGCCCTCTTCCCTTCCCCTGGGCTCCGACTCCCCAGCTCATGCTGCTTCAGGGTAGATAGACCTCTTTACCCTGATTGGGCTGTGAACCCCATAACAGGCTACCCCTCCACGTGGACAACCTCCTCACTGGGCTTGGGAGCCTGGGGTCTTATCTACATTGTCAAATGGGCAGTAAAAGTGAAGAACAGAGACCACCAGGCTACCATATGTATTATGTTAGGGGGTAGGGCAGGAGAGGAAGGATTTGCAGGAGGAGCTCCGCCTGCTGTAAAGCAATCGTTACTCTAACTTTCCTCCTTCCGAGTTTATTAAAGACATTCATCGTCTATGAATTGAATTGAAACTTAACAGCAGCGATGACTGTCTATCAATACGATGAGTTAGAGGAAGTTCTTTTGTACTCCAAATGTTTTTCCACCAAAAATAAGCCAAGGCTTAGGATCTTGTATTGCTATTTTTCAGAAAATTCCTCTGAGCTCAGGTTGACCTGCAAAGAAAGCGGGTATTACTTCAGTGGGTTCCTTGAAAAGATTTTTTGTTGACTAGTTTTGTTTTATTTTTATCCAGACCCTCCCACATCCTATTACAGAGGGAAGATAAGTTAAACCTTACTCAAGTTGACTAATTGATGAAACCCTGAATAGTCTTCTCATCTTCCAAAGATCCTTGAACGTAAAGAGTTCTCCCTTTAGTTACTTGCTAGCCTTCTGAGTTCTTTCGCTACATCCATCCTTGATATTAATGTCTAGGCCCCTCCCCTGATCTTTTCATTGCCCTTGTTCTCCAACCCAATCCTGATTTCCTTCCTAACTCATGACAAATTCTGGGATCTCGCCCCGGGGGCCAGGGGATGACCTCTTTCCAGATTATTTGACAATCTTCAAGGCCCTGACACAATCTGTCACAGTCTGGAGCCATATAAAGAAAAAGAATGTGTGTGTGTGCACAGGCGTGTGTCTAGAGAGTGCAAACTATGGAGCTCTAGCAACAAGCTAGCTCTCTCCTTTGCCTGAGTCGTTTTCAGATGGAACAGTCACTTATTTGTCACACTCTGGGCATGGCTTTGGGAGAAAGAGAAGATGACTTAGATTTAGAAGCAACCCAATGGCTTTTTCTATCATTTTTCCCATAGAGTAGATCTGCTCGGCGCTGGACCACTCTTCAAGTTCATTGTTTATTTGGTATAACCCAAGAACAACCAGATTCTGAGGGTTTATATCAGGGGACTCAAACTGACTGTTGCTGGGCTGAATCCAGCCTCATAAGAGGTTTATATTTGTCCAGAACAGCATTCAAGAAGTGAATGTGACTGTCTGCCAGCAGGGTATGCCCTCTAGCCTGCCACGGTGCCCCCCTTCTCTGCTGTCTTACAGAGAAGCCGCCACACCCTTTCCACACACACATTGCCTGTGATGGAGCCCCAGTATGGAACTCAGCAGAGGTAGTCATTACTTCCACTGCTGATAATAATGCCTACTCTTCCCCACACACCTATTTTCCGTTTTTTGTTGTTGGGATCTTGTTACCTATCCCTGTTATTTTAAGAGAGCTTATATTTTCTTCCTGGACTCTCCTTCTACCTTTCATCATACATTCCTTCTTACTATTCACTCCAGTGCAGGCTCCAGTTGTTTTGGAGCCTTCCCTGTCCATAGTTTTTGCAGAGAGGGTGCCAGATTGAATCATGAGACCTGGCTTTATTCTGGCCTCTGCCCCTGGTAAGCTGTGTGATGCTGGGCAAGTAGCCTTGGAACTCCAACCTCCACTTCCCCATCCCAACTTGAAGGCATGGGAGGAGATGATCTCCTATCACCCATCACGTGTTACACTTTTGTGGGTGTTTTGGGTCACAATCCAAATAGAAGAAAATGGCAGGGGAAAATAACATCCATTTCATTTAGTGAACACATTAGTTATAGGTGCTGGGATACGGCGGTAAATAAGACCGATAACATCACTGCTTCCATTAGAGGACAACAGTAAGCAGATAAACAAAGACTGTCAGATTGAGATCAATGCTATAAAGGGAATAAAGCATGGCATCTTGATAAAGAATGCCTGAGTAGTGACTAATGAGTCCAGGAGGGCATCTCTAAGGATATGACATTTGAGCTGTGACTTGAGTCAGAAGAATCAGTGAGCCATGTGAGGAACATTCAAGGCAGAGGGAACAGCAAGTGCAAAGGCCACAAGGCTTGTTTGAAGAACACAAAGCAGGCTGATGTGCCTGAAGGGCACTGAGCAAGGGGGTAGAAGGTACGAGAAGAGGTGAGAGAAGGAGGCGGAGGTCAGATCATGAAGGGCCCTGTGGGTTCTGATGAGGGGAATCCACTGAAGGGCTCCGAGCAGAGAAGTGACATGGGGCTGTTTATATGACTGCTAAGAGCAGTGTGAGTGGACGCAGTGAGTGGAAGACCCATTCCTGGAGTCGGCTGGGGCAGCGGAGATGGAGGAAGAGGCAAATTTGCTTATATTTTGGAAGTGGACCTGGCAGGACTTGCTGGTAGATTGCAAGGAACAGGATGGGGTGGGGAACAGCAATCCAGAGTCACTCTTGGGTTTTCGGATTGAACTGAATAGATGCTGTGTCACAGAGCTGGCGTCAGCAAACCCTCGAATCACAAGGATTAAATCCAACAGGCTTCCCATCTTCTTGCATCTCCTTGCTCACCTTATAAACATCAATTAAGACAGCTTTGTTCTTTCATTCAGCATATATTTATTGATTGCCTACTACTACATGTTACTTTTAAAGTAACATGGCTATTTGGTTAATTTTAGTGTGACTGTTTTAAACAGCTTAAGTTGGAGTCTCCTTAATCAGCAATCTAAGCTACCGATGAAACGAATTCTTTTTTTAGCATTGGCAAGCTATTTGCAACAAATGAAGATGCCTCAGCTTCATGCCAGCTGTGAGCAAATAATTTTGGTTCTCCATTTGTAATATTCTAGAAATCCATAGAAGATAGCCAAGATAAGGTTTGGGAATGTCTTGCCCTTGTCAAACTCTGTCCAGCTGCACAGCTCGGCTCTCTCAATTGGAATTTCATCTCCCAGCGAGGAAGGGCACACGTTCAGAGGACTCTTCTGGCGTCTGCCACTGTGTCTATTAGTAGGGGATGTCCTCAGTCTGATCAGCTCCTTAGAACCAATTGTCCTCTTTGCTGCTTTTGTGGGCACAGGTCTGAGTACGCTCCACACAGTGTTTTTAAATATTGAAACCTGCAGCTGAGATCACCACTTAGAAAACTTCCAGTCAGATGGAGTTATGCTAATGAATTAAGTGAGACCCTTTATAAGTGAGGCAAAAGAGAAGTGAAGCCTGTTTAAATGGCTTGAAGGGGAAAAAAAAAATGAAATCTCCACCAACTCCTGATAAATAGTGGCTCTAAAACTCACAAATTTGTTTGTTTTATTCCACCCATGAACCCTGACTTATTCAAATGTATAAATACTTCTGCTCCCTTGGGATTATCTTTTTAAGATTCTTCAGCTAAACAGGTGGCTCACTTCCAAATGGCAAAAGCCTCATTTAGACTTAGAACATTTTCAGCTGCTGTTTGTAGACATTTCTGCTCATTTCCACTTGAGCAAGGATAGAAGCCCAAGCTCATGTCCCAAGTTCACTCCTAGCATCGGCCACTCGTGTGATTGCAGCCACATGGCAAAGTCATCTAATTTTCATACCTTGAGCGGCTCACAGAATAACAAATATATAATCTTCCTCACGCCCTAGATCTCACCCGCCCAACGTCTCAATACTCCCAAGATGAAAGCTATTATACCAGAGTAATAGGGTATCAAGTAAACACTTTTTCCTGTTGTAGGGAATTATGCTAAGACGCAAAGAAGAGGGAAAAGGCACCACCACATCCAGCAGCTGGAGCCAGCCACCGCTCCGCAGGGCTGCTGGAGAAGCTCCAATTCAAGAGCAAGCCATTCTGCTCCCCAACCCACCCGCTCCTAACTTCAGTTTCTGTAGGAAGATGACCAGGAGGGAGAAGGGAAGTAGTCTCTTCTCCCCAAACTCTGGACAGGAAGGGAGTCTTGCCTCTCTTTTCCTCTCTTTAAATAGATCTGTGTCAGGCTGAACAAGGGAAGGGAGAATTGAGAGAGAGGGCAGGGCTGAGAAGGGGCAGTAGAGGAGTACCCTATACACCCACCATTTGGCATAAACATCCCTTGGGGGAAAGGGACCATGGAAGGTCACTAGGACTGACTGTCTATCTCGTAGCCCGCCCAGGAGAGAGCCACCTGCTGGAGGAGGAAGTGCTGCTTCCTCTGCCTGGAACACGCCTTTCAGCACCGCTGCTTGTCATTCATTGCTCAGTTCAAATGTCATCTCCTCAGAGAGGCCTCTGCCCTCTGGATCTGATGCTCCAGAGCAAGAGTATTCATTCATCTGGGTGGAAAAAATGGAGCATCGGAAAGTGCACCTTAGGTGTCCATTTTATCACAGTCGAGCAAGTCCTCAATGGCCTGTTTTGAGGCCTAGAAAACGTAAGTATGAGACTATTGGGCTTCCTCCAGGATGTCTGGGAAGTAGGAGGGCAGAGAGTGACTAGGATAAAGGAAGTACTTATTGATATTTCAATTAGATGGTTCAACTAATTTAAATACTAAAGAAAGTGGTGAGGATTATTAGATAATTCATAGATAAGGGCATCTCCATTCCCACCACCAGTGGTTTTGTGCATGGGAAAGGGCAAGTGATATTTGCTGCTAAAGAATTTTTCTTCTTACCAAGAAACTGAAATCACCTTTACCAGGGTAAAATGCTTCTTAAAGCTCATTATTTTGTTTAGACAAGTGAAACCTAGTATTTTTCATCTAACTCTTTAAGGACACTCTGGGGTTAAAATTTGCACTTTGAAGGTAAGCTTTTCAGCTCTCATCTCCCTGGTGACAATGGCCCTGTGCTACTGGAATTTTAATGGTTAGTGTCAAAAGATCAGATAAGTCCCACTGAAAAAGACCTTTTCCTTAAATGTTTATCTTCTCTCAACCATATACATACAATGCTGTGTACAAGTTGGTATTCTTTTCAAATCGTATCACTATCATCATGTTGTTATTGCATTCCACAAATGCCAGTAACGTTCATCGTATAGTTTCTATGGACAATTCAAAGCAGTTTGGATATATCACTTACGTTGTTTGAGTTGGAGGCAGGAAGGCAAGCCATGTTCAGTGTGTCAAGATCACATGAGTGTGTCTGGAAATGTTTACAGAAATACAGATTAGCAAATAACGCATACCAACATGTTCAAATGTGAAGTTTTCACACGGACTTTGTGGTATGGGCCAGTATGATGTTTACCTTATATAATGCCGGCTCTACAAGTAAGACACGTTAGTCTTTTTTTTTTTTTAATTTATTAACTTTCCCCCCATATATTCTTTTGTGTAAACTCAAAAGTAGCCATCAACACTTGTATAGAGAGGATGTAGTCCGTTGCACGAGAGACTTAGAAGAAATGCTTAGAGGTAGACTGTTGAGCGTGCCTACCTCAGTTTTTCAATAGCTAGTGTCTTGGTTTGGCCCTTCTTAATACGCATTAATTCAGAATTTAGGTTCTATTTTGAGTTTCACAGTCAATCTGTTGCATGGACTATTATTTTGATATCGGCATTTAGATTTTATTTGTAATGCAAGGGAAACCAAAAGCAGATTTGGATAGTACACGTGTCTGATTTATTTAAAAATATATTTAGAATTGACCAGATTCCTAAAAGCATTCTTAAGCTCATTGTAGATGAATGGAGAAAATGTTGAATATCATACTTTTTTGTTTGTTTGTTAGTTGCATGGCAGCCATGCAAGCATTTTTATACAATACAAACTACTAATTTATCTGACATTCCATGTCAAACAAAGTAGATTCCGTGGTGCAGTCACTCTCAGTCACAGGCCTGGCTGAATCTTGTCTTGCCCGTGACTCCTTATCCCCTTGCTCTGTTTTCTTTTCCTACATGGCACTGACCGCCCTCTGATACATGGTCTGTACGTGTGACTTCTCGTCTCTCTCTCCCTGCATGCTCTCCATGACTGCAGACACTTTTGCCTGTTTCGTTCATTGTTTCCCCTACTCCAAGGACAGTGCCTGGCATGCTGCACTGGAGACAACCAGTGAGTAGTTGTTGAATTCGTGACAGAAAGGACGAACATGGGCTTTATTACCCGAGACAGGTTCAAAACCAATCTACCCCACTTACTTGTTGTGACCTGGGAAAATTCTCATTTTTAAGTTGGGAATAGTTTTTTTTTATTTTTCTGATCACAAAAACACATATATGTTCACTATGAAATATTCAGATAATATAGAAAAATAATGAAAACCACTAAAAAAATATGTAATCCCAACTCCCAAAAGTTGTTAACATTTTTAGTATAGAGCCCCTAACCTCTGACCTCAGTTTCCATACATGAGAAATGGAGAGTACAACAGCTATTCTGTAGGAAATGACTGCCCGTAGGTGCTGTTATTTATCTAGAGGGAAGACCAGCATGTATTTACCTCCAGACACATGGGAAATACTCTCTAATTTTGCGACATCATCAAAAAATTTAACTCCAATTTCAGAGGTTTATAGGAATGAATATTGTAGAAAATAGTCACCATCAGAAAAAATAGCCACTATCAGAGCTCATATCCTAAGAGAGAACTTCTAATGCTGCTGCTAATACTAAGGTGGGAGGAGAAGGGTCCTCTCAACTCCTTTAAAATGGATAAATACATGTGCAAATAAAGCCAACATTTTTAAGTGTTTACTATGGGCCAGGCTTTGTGTTAAGCATTGTTTTCGGGTATCTTCTCACCTAAGCCTCACAATAGTCATGTGCTGTAATTACTATTATTGTTCCCATTTTACAGATGAGGAAACTGAGGCTTAAAGAGATTCGATAGCCACTTTTGCAGGTCATAGGGCTTGAAAGTAAGGAAACCAGAATGTAAACCCTGGATCTGACTCCAGAGTTCTCACAGAGCATTTTAGAATAACATCCAGTGTGAACGTGTCACAGAAGGATGGGGGTCTACCTGCAGTCTAGAAGAATGCAAAATACGAATGACATCCAGGGGATCAGGGGATGAGGGTCATGACCCATAGGCGTGCGCCTTCTGTTCCACTCTGCTGTAAATTTGAAGTAGGATTCGTCGGTCAGTTGACTTTACTTAAGATGAATCTGCCCATTAAATCCTGATGACCACTAGGAAAACTGGTGAAAATACCATTCGTCAGACTCCAAAGTTCAGTTGCAGACCCTGGACTCAAAGTGACTTCACCAAGCTTCCCCCTGAGGCCAAGACAGAGCCGTCACCATATCTCAGCTGTAGGGTCAGTGACATTGATAAGACATTCCATATTCTCCGGCTGGTTTTTGTTAGCTGATAGTGAAATCAAGAAAGACGATTGGAAAATATGTAGTTATGGTCCAAAAATCTTTTTATGCAGTGATTAGAATTTGAATTCCTTACATGTCAATTCACCCTTAATAGTCTAACGGAAAGATCCTTTGACTGGCTAGGCATGCAAAGGTCATATTGATGACCAGTCTGGTTAGAAGCTGGAGCATCCCAGGAGAACTCCAAATGCATCCTCCTCTGCCTCCCAGCCCTAGTGTGCTTTCACCCTAGAGCCTCTGAACTCATATCCTTTTGATTGCCTCCTGCTTCACCAAGATTCCAGTATCCTTATTTCTAACATCAGCCCAGAATCCTACCTTCAGTTCTTCATGGCTCCCTTTGCTTGAATGCCTGCTATTGGTATTCTTGACATTGGGCCACATCTCACTGTACATAAATCCAGAAATTGGACTCTTTTTTTTTTTGACATTGCACACCCAGAAGTAAGAAATATTGTTGAAAGAAGTAAAAGGACTTTGGCATTAGACTTGACTTGGACTGGAATTCAAGTCCCATTATTCACTAGCCATGCAAGCTTGACTCAGTCTTGAGAATCAGTTTTTTACCCTGTGAACATAGGGAAAATGCATCTTATCCTGCACTATTCTTCGGACTAAATGAAATGACAAATGAATAATGGTCTGTGGCAATGCTGGGACGTTATGGGCTCTCAGTGATCTTAGCCTTTTTTTTTTTCAGAGCTGCCTGCATGATTTTCTAGACCAGAGGTCAGCAAACTATTTCTGTGACAGACCAGAGAATAAATATTTTAGGCTTTGGTGGCCTGTTCAGACTCTGTCGTAACTACTCACTCATGCCAGTAAAGCTATGTAAATTTGGGCCAGGGTTGTAGAAGAGTATTGCATTCCACAATCAAATTGCAGCCCAATACTAGAATTACTATAGTTCAGTTATAAGGTCTCTAACTCTTTATGTCTCTCCTGTAAGTCTTACGTACAAATGTAAATTAAACAGTTCCTTAGTACCTCATTCTGCTTTTCATTTAGAGGGAAATCTACAGTGGATCTGGGATGGCATCAACCTTCCTCAAATCCGTCCGGCTTCACAGTCTTAGTGAGTTGCTGACATATAATAGTTTTCTACTCCTCACAGGATGACTCCCATTTGTTGCAACAAGGAAAAAAGCTACTCTAGGTATATTTTAGCTCTGAATTCAAACTGGCCAGAAAAATAATCAAAGAAAGGAAAGCCTCTCTAAATGCCTTATATAATATATACAAGCTTTTACAAAGAAAGCAATCACAAAGGTGTATAACTCGACTTTTTGTCTTTAAAAGCTTGCGCATATGAAATTCTGGTTGCACAATGCCTCCCCAAGGCTTAGCAAAACCCTAGATAATCTGAATTCAACAGCAACCAATGCAGCGTTTCTCTTTCTTCTTGGCTACACAGGTCATCGTGGCTGGTGAATGGTCCCGGAGCTATCACTATGGCAAAGAAAAAGGCGATGTCCTAGGTTTAAATAATGATAAATAAGAAACAATGCTATCAATTTCTTATGGAAACTCTACGAAGCATCTGCTAAGTGCCATTTAACCTCTAAAGAATCCTCCAAGGTAGATTTTCCCCATTTTATGTTTAAAGTTATCAAGGCTCAGAGAATTTAGACACCTGCCAAGTTCATCTAAACAGCAGTTAATCAAGCTGGACCTAAAATCCTGGACTTCCCCAGCTCTGGACGACCATTCTGCTTGTACCACACCAAGATGTACCTTTCAAAGACTAGGAAAATAATTATACAACAAAGTACCTTGGAAAATCCAGCTCTCTCTTTACCTATTTGTTTTCTAATTAAAACTGCTTGTCCTTGACCACTACCCTTTGAGAAAATAAACTATGTCTTTCAGTTTGGTTGTGCCTAACAAACTTCTGTTTAAATAAATATTTCAGCTACAGTGTGGGTTATTCAGGCTTCCCTGAACTAGCCTGAAAATCTATCCACCCTTTCAATTTCTTTTCCCCATAATAAGTCTGCCAAATTCCTGAGGAAACTGACTTATACTTTTAGAATAATGTTCAATTACATATTATGGATTTCCAATGTCAATGAGTAAACACTGCCAGAGTGTTACATAAAGTATTAAAAGGTCTGCATTATATTTACCTACGCTCATTTTATTAGACTGTTTGCTGTTCCGAATAGCTATAGTTTATGATTAGGAGAGATGGGACGGGGAATTAAGATCAATGTAAATCTCAACCTTGGATGTACCTTGGAATCATCTGGGGAACTTTAAAATACCTGATGTCTAGGTTTCATGCCTAGAGATTCTGATATAAGGATTCTGATATAATTGGTTTGGTTTGAAACATTGGTATCAGGTATGCCAGGTCATGCCTAGGTAATTCTAAAGAGCAGCCAAGGTTGGGAAGGAATAAAAAAGAAACAACAAAAATAACCCATACAATGCACAACACCAAGAGTTAACCCTAAAGTAAACTATGGACTTTGGGCGATTATGACATGGCAATATAGGTTCATCAATTGTAACAAATGTACTACTCGGATGGGGGATGTTGCCAATGGAAGAGGTTTACACGTGTGGGGGCAAGGGGCATATGGCACATCTCTGTGCCTTCCTCTTAATTTTGCTGTGAACCTAAAACTGCTCTAAAAAAATAAAGTCTTTAGTACTAAAAAAAATGCACATAAAATAAATAAATAAATAAAAATCACGGGAAGAAAAGAATTTCTTCTTTAATTTGGTGATAAATAAATAAACATGGAAATATCACTAGGAAAATGTTCAGTCAAGATAAGACAATGTTACTTTAGGAAGCTTAATTTGAAAGACTTGTTATGTGATATGTGAAAGCACACTTTAAAAAGGGGGCGCCTGCTGTGCGCCAGGACTTTTCTAAGTGCTTCATGGTTGCCGTCTCATGTAGCCAAAATCCTGCTTGAAGTGCAACGTACAGCTTTAACTGTATATATCACAACTGGAAAATAAGGAAAACAAAATAAGTGAATCCAGCACAAAACTCAGAAACGAAAAGATAACAACAAAGAAAATCGAAGAAAGAAAATGATGAAGGAAGGGGAAAAAAGGCATAAATCAACCAAATGGGAAATCTAAAGAAAAAATGAAGAGCACTTAAAAATCAAATGTTGAAAAGAGAAATAAAATAGGCAAGTCTAATCTGGCAAACAAAACAAAAAAGAGAGAATGTGCAAGGAAGATTAGGGATAAAAGAGTTTATAGCGACAAATAGAGGGGGGAATAAAACAATTATAAGAGCATATTACAGTCAATAAACTTAAAGATCTGTATAATTTTTAAGACAGTTTTCTAGAAAAACATAAAGTAAGTTAGTTCAAAAAGACTTGGAATACCTGACTAGAGAAATGTAGTATTCAGCAGAGAAAACAAAGCGATAGCTCATTTACCTCCAGTACAGACATCCTCCTAAAAATGAAGGACGTGTTCTTTCCCTCTTCCCCTCCCAGGACGGAGACTTCCTGGAAATTCCACATCAAACTTCCCCTGCCAGCTCATTGGCCGGAGCTTAGTTGAGTGCCCACATGACCAAGGATATTTGGAAAAGGTAAGTTTTCAGCTGGAAAGGAAAAAGGAAGGTAGAAAGGAAGAAACAGGAGGTGACTAGAAATATCTACTACAACCAGCAACAATCAACTAGATAGGGTAATGGAAGAAAGATATGACAGTTTTTTTAAAAGGCCACAAAAATAATACCCCTAGGAAATGTGTATCACTGTACCAAAAAGAAAAAATGTCAAGATCCTTTCCTGAAGGATAAAAAGGAGACCTAAATGAAGGCATTGATTGACTCAGAATTCAAAGATGTCAGTACTTCCCAAATTAACCCATAAAGTAAATACAATGCCAATCAAACTTATAAGAGTTTGATAAAAATTCTTACAGAATTTTTCAAACTTGTTAAAAAACTCATATGGAAGATCAAATTGGCAAGAATAGACAAAGGAACTTGTGACAAAACAGCGAGGGAGCAATTGCCACCACAAATATGAAAACATGCTCTAAAGCCATTATGGTTAACAGTGTGATATTTGGCTTAGGAATAGATCAATAGATCGATAGAGCATTGTATTTATGAGAATCAGTTTACATTCATTTAATATTTGTTAATAAGGAAGCATTTCTAATATATGGGGAAAGCTTGGGCTTTTCAGCAAACGAATTGGAACAATTGGAAAATAATCAGACTAGACCTGTATGGTGTCTCATTTAGCTCTCACAACAACTTCACAGTTACGTGTTACATAGAGACAGGACATTTAACTAAGGCTGACAGAGATGGGCAGCTAGGGGACAGTGCAGAGTCCCGTTTGCTGCTCTATGCAATTGTATTGTTCTCTGCCATCTCACAAAAAGAAGTAAATTTTCAGACATCATATGATTGATGTGTGAGCCCCTCCACTAATGCCATGTATGTTATTCAAAATAGTTCAACCTTTATTCATTCATTCTACGAATACTGATTAAGCACCTGCCTACTTCAGGACACTTCTAGGTGCTGGAAATAAAGCAGCGAGCAAAATTAAGTTCCTTCCTCATAGAGCTGACTATAATAAGAGAGATAAATAACTAAAAATATAAGCTCAGAGAGGGATAAGTACAATGGAAAAATATTCCACAGAATAAAGGAGATAGGGAGTGCCAAGGGGCACAACGACCCTTAGGCTCAGCAAGAGACACCCATGGCCCTGACTTTAAAGGGCTCCCTGGCTTCCTTCAGCCACACCCTTTCCCAAGAGGTTGGGAGTCTGGAGACCAAGGGGTCATGCCTACCTGGAGCCCACGGCACTCCCCCACCATGATACTCCAGGTTGCCCAGGATCCTGGAATTCCTTGCTGGAAGGCAGGGCCCACGTGGGCCTCAGCCTTCCATAAATGGAGCATGCCACCCATGTGTGTACCTCTAGGCCCAAGCAGAGGTCAAAGGTAGCTTTTGGGGAGGAGCCGGGAGGGAGCTGGAACAGGCTGACTGGGGTGTTCACGGTGTACGCGTGAAGCCCTGCTAGGCCTTTAAAATCCTTGGAACTATCTAGGCAGGGGGATAAGGGTGGGGATTCCTATTTTATGTAAGTAGGCCAAAAAAATCCTCTTTGTTAAGGTGACTGAGTAGAAAGCTGAAGGAATGAAAGAGCAATCCACATAGGTGACCGAATGAACCAGTGAGGGAATCAGATTTAGAGTAACAGAAGAAAAAGCAAAAGCAAGTCCACCCATCCAAACCCAAACCATATACACCTTTCTATAAATGGGAGCCCTGTGAGAAATGGTTTTTGAAAACGTTCTTTGGAAATCTCTATTCTGTCATGAAGTAGTCAGCCTTTTCAATGGAGGTCTAACCCCTAGCAACCTCCACATCACCTGCGCTGTCAGAGGAATGCGGCCGAAGCCTGAAACGGACCAGCTGAGTGTGCCGTGACTTCGGCAGCTGTGTGTGGTACGAGGGGGAGACGGCTTCGTTCCGCTGAACTATGATTGGGTGGTACGACGCCAGCGGCCAGGCTGGCAGCAGCACAAGGGACGGCACAGAAGTCAGGAATCTCAGTAACACAAGTTACATTAGCATCTCTGCCCATTAGAGAGGAGCGCATGGTTCCTTAAAAACAAATAAACCTCCAGCCAAACGGTTTTGCCATATTGAATGCATTTATTCTTTTAAAAAATATACCCAGGTAATTACGCTGCGTGATTACAGTTATGTAGAAGAAGCGATGCAAATATAAAAAGAATGAAAAGGATACAAGTAAAATGATAATAATAGTTGTCCTTGGTTGTCGGGGTAAATTTTCCCTACATTTCTAATTTTCTCTATTGCATACTTATTAGTTTCATAGTTTAAAAGGGAAACTGTAATAAGTGAATTTTGTAAAAGTCAAAGCTCCATAGCTCCAAAGACAAACAATTAAATTTTTAGGACTTATGAGTCTGGTAAGCTGGTTAAGTAGAAGATAAATATATTTAAATCATACATTTAATCATCTATTAAATATATGACCGTGGCTGTCATACTTTCATCAATAACCAATTAGAATGATTTGGAAAGACATGTCAAAATATATATATATACACATATATAATAGATAATGTAATAAATTATATAAGGGAAAACGAATCAACTCATCCAAACCCAAACTAACCAGGAATAAACAAGAAATGTGCAAGCTTTATGTTTGTGAAGAAAATTTTAAAAATATATATATATGTGAATAAATGGAGAGACATACTTTGTTTCTGCATGGAACACTAAATACTATAAAAATGTCGATTCTCCCCACATTAGTGGACCATTAAAATAATTTCAGTAAAAATTCCATTGAGATTTTGCTTAAGAACCTGACATGGGAATTTTAATCCATCTGGAAAAGAGTAGAGAAGAAATGTGTTTAAAAAAGAAAGGAAAATGAAAGAATAATGAGGGAAGACTTTCTTTCCAAAAGTTCTATAACACTGCAGAAATTATAACAGCTTTGAAAAAAGTCACAGAAAAAAGAAAAGAGATGAAAGAGGACATCGGACTGTAGGTGCAGGACTGATTCGGTGATAAAGGAGGCGTTCCCAATCCTGGAGTAACGCCTGCCTATCAGATGAATCATGCCGAGAATGGTATTGAAAGTAAAGAAAACAAAGTGAGAGCTGTACTTCAGGTCATAAGTAACATATAACTGTGCATATGGATTAATGAATGACGAATCGATGCAAGTAGTAAATGGAAAAACCAGGGATAACCTTGGGATGAGGAAATCTTTCCTAAATGAGAAGTAAAACTCAGAAATCATAAAAGAAAATGACAGTCTTCACTATACAAACTGGAACACTCCTGTAAAACATTGTAAAACAACTTGAAAAATGAACAATAGGCTGGGAGGAGAATCTTAGTAGCATATATAATAGACAAAAGATTAATATAAAAAGGTAAGCAACCAAATAGCTAAAAGGGCAAAAGATATAGATAGGCAACCCAGAAAAGAAGAAACGCTTAAGTCTAATAGATATATTAGAAGACATTCAAACTCATGCATTCATCATGACTTGCAAATTAAAACATTCACGCGAGCCATTTTTCATCTCTTGGGTTGGTTAATATCGAAAAGATTGATAATGGGGGCTGACCCGTGGCCGAGTGGTTAAGTTCACGCGCTCCGCTGCAGGTGGCCCAGTGTTTCGTTGGTTCGAATCCTGTCGCGGACATGGCACTGCTCATCAAACCACGCTGAGGCAGCGTCCCACATGCCACAACTAGAAGGACTCACAACAAAGAATATACAACTATGTATCTGGGGGCTTTGGGGAGAAAAAGGAAAAAACTAAAATCTTTAAAAAAAACCGTTTATAAAAAAAAAGATTGATAATGCTTAATAGTTACAAGGTGGTGAGGAAAGGAGGCATTTTTATATATGCTAGTAGGAGTCTCATTAATTTAGTGAGCCTTTGGAGGACGATTTGAGAGTAACTATTTAAATAAGCCAGCAATTCCGCATTTGGAAGTCTAGTCTACAGACCAACTTGTACACATACCCATGGATATGTGCATCATCTGTAGAACTGAAAAATTAGCATCAACTGAGTGTCCACCCATAGGGATTGGCGAGATGAATTATGGTTTAACCGTGCTGTGGAATACAATGCAGTGTCAATAAGGACGAAATAGAGCTGCGTGTACTGACGACCAACGAAGTTCACGGCCCGTCACCGAGTTGGGAAATTGTTGCATATGTGTGCAGGGATAGCTTGATTTGATATTTTAAAACTTCTTCATACTATGTGAAGAATGAAGGATTTTTCTCTTCTATTGTATAAACTTTTATATTATTTCAAATTTTATTACTCTTTTCTTTTTAAAAAGTTTGTTTTAGCTGAAGTATTCAAAACTGAGTATCTCTGTATCAGTTCATCTCTCCAACTTTCCTGCCCTCGCTGGGGTCCAAGCTACCCATCATCTCCACTCTGTTTATAAAAGATCCCTAGAGCTTTTAGAAAGTAGCGATGCTGCCCTCCATCTCAGAACAGGCAAGTCGAATCTCAGGGGTGGAACTGAGGCCTTCCAAAGCATGGTCTGCACACCAGCAGCATCAGCAGCCTCTGAGAGCTTCTTAGAAATGCGGACTCTCAGGCCTCACCCCAGACCTGCTCCATGCAAATATGCATTAGATTATCCCCCCAGGGGATTCTTTTGCACATTAGGGATTGGGAAGCACTGACTATTCCTAGAGTAAATTACCTAATCGCTGTAAAATCCATTTTCTCAACTGTCAAATGGGGGAGAATAATATCTGTGAAAGTTAAGTGAGCTTATGTGCGTAAAGTGCCCAGTGTCCCGCCTGGCACATGGTAGGGGCTCAGTAAATGGTGGCTTTTTTATGCTGCCTACTTCAAACTTTGCACCTCAGAAGTGGAGGCTCACTCAGTCGGCCTCTGTTTACCAACTCACCAGAGAGCCCTGTGCTCTCCGTTCTCCCTGTGAGGTACACAGAGCGATGCTCAGGATGCTTGAAGGCTCCCGAGAGTGGCTACTCTCCAGTACACCCACTGCTTCTGCTCCCCCAAGTTCAACTGTGTGTCTACCAAGAGGCAGCTGGGTCGGTTCCCAAACCCGTTCATGCTAGCAGTACTTGTTGTTGAATTACATCACGGAGTTAAATATTAGGTAAACCAATGAAATATGAGTACAAAAAGAAAGTTGTTTTGACGAGATGCTAAATTGAATGCTTTCAAAGGAGTCAATACATGCAAGATTCTAAACATGGGTGTGGGTGAGACAACTGTAAAAGACAGGAGGAAAGAAATCACAGACGTTTATAGCTACGTTCAGGTTGCTTTACAAGTTTCATAAAATTTTCAGTGCAATGGAAAGGAACCAAAGTCGGACCTCATGGTTGATATTTTGTGGGTGAGTTTAAAAAAAATGCGTTCACATAGAAGGCCTGGCTCTACATCAAAAGATTGGGGATGAGTATACATTTATATGTTTAAAGTTAAAATAAAAAGTTTCAGGTATGGATAGGCATCTTTGAAAGATTTACCGTGAGATCTGGTCACCGAAAGCTTCACGCTCAATAATGTACAAAGAGAAACTGTACTGTCCCCACCCCAGCCTCTCCTCCTTGCACCCACTGAGTGGGCTGACTCTTTTCCTGTCCTTATAGGAAGTCTCAGCAGCTCTCCCGGTTACTCTGAGGTGTTAAAAGGCCTGAGGTCACCTTTGGTCTTAAGGAAGTCCTGTTTAATAATTAAAATGTTCACTTTAGTGTAATAATCAAATTCTAAACTTTTTCCCCTCCTTGAGCTGAAGCCTGATTTAGGCCAAGAAGCCTGGGGTGGGGTCTTGGGAGTCAGGGGCACAGGGCCATTAGGGCAAGTCGGCGTCTTTCCTCTTCCAACACCTTCCCTCACTGGCTGCCTTGCCAGCCCCTCCAGGGTTGGGCCCAGGGAGGGGCGTTAGGACAAAGGACAGGGTCCTCCATGGATGGTGCCTGTGTGATCTGGTGTTGCTGCTTATTGAACTTGGGAGTTCAGGGGTGAAAAGTCCCTCCTGAGGTACTTTTCCCCATCAAGAATCCCTACTGAAGACTCCATGATGAGGGCGATAACTCCTCCACCTGCCCACTTTCATCACCCCTGCTCAACCCTCCGGCTTAGAGGAACCCTCTAAAAGTCTTTTTTGGGCAGTCCTTCTTAAGAAGGCTCCAGGCCAGCTCCCTCACATGAACCCATACAACCAACAGGAAAAACTCTCACCTCTATGTCTCACTGTTGGTGAAAATACATCTTGCTCCCAGTGCTATTATATAGCTGCAGCTCTGGCCACATTAGCTTGCTTGTTGGAGAGTCAGACACCCAGAGTCTCCAAGTTCGGTTGTACAGGTTGGAAGCATTTTTATCTATGTGAATGGCACCCTCGGGAGTTGCGCAGTGTACAACCTGAACAGCCATTCTCAGAGTTCAGACACTGGTCCACTGAATTCCAGAGGACACAGATCAAACTCCTCAAGTGACCCCCTCAAATCCTTTCTCACTTAGACTGAGAAGGGAGGAAGTATACCTCTCCCCCAACTTAAAAAAAAAGGGAGGAAATGCACAGCTCTCCCAGAACTTTCTCCATAAGAACCTCTCTCTTTGATCTCTTTAGGTTTCTTCTCAACCTCCTGCTCCATCTTAAATTACTTCTAAGGCTCACAAAAACAGCTTTTTGGCCACCTCATTTATGTAAGACACTTTGAAATATGAGTTTATTTTTTGTTCTTATACCTCCCTCCAAAGGGGGCAGAGACTGCTCTTGTTACACCTTTAAGTGACTTTTAAGATTCATTGACCAACTGTGGACCCAGTTGCTGCTGTGCACGGAAACGCTATATGCAGGAGGGGAGCCAACAGCAGAAAGTGAGGCATGCAGAGATCTTTGACAGAAATGCTGTCTTCCATGAACACGAGTTAGATTATCCTTGAGGCATCTGTCAGAACAAGTCCGATGGACGGGTAAGGGAGCCAGGGTGGGGGGTCCTGTTGGTGTAGAGACTGCCTTTGAATGTCCACGTTCACTCAGATTATGTGGTTGTGTCTGTTAAAACTTGGTCTAGCAAACATTGGGAGAGAAGAATGGAATAGTCTTGGCTTCTCTTACTGCTCTAAATTTAGAACGATTGTTTAAGAGGTGTCAGGCCAAATATTTACTGACTTGTGTCATGCAATAGCTTTGAACTCTGTCAAAAGGTCATGGCCCTAAACCACCTAGAATTTGGCAAGAGCCATTCTCCAATCTTACGAATTCTGTCTGTTTTCTTGTTCTAGTCTTCTCTTTGCTAATTGAAACCTTGTCTCTGTAACTTCTAAGCCTACCTCTTCAGGGGATTCTGTTCCATAATTTAGAAAATGCTTTTGATTAGGTATAAAACAAATAGTAACTTTCTTTGTTCAGAGAATGAGAAAAAGGAGGACATATTACCTGCTCAACTATTATTTGTGCAAATTCCATCTTGGAGGAGATTTTGCCTCCGTTGTTCAGCTGCTCTAGTTTGGGGATTACCTTGTTAATTTGCTTGGAGATTTTATGCTGATTGTTGATTTTTAAATATAAGTAGATAAAGTTATTGGCACCATTGAATGTTTTAAAAATTGTTTTTTCTCTGCCCTCTAATGACACTGAGTCACACAGCTCCACATAGCTGCAAAAGAAGCGGGGAAATAGAGGCCTTATTCTAGGTGGCCGTGTGCCCAGCTAAGGGCTGGAGAGTGTTGATGCTGAGGGAAAGAGGGAAGACAGATGCTAATGGAGGTGAGGGGCAGCCTCAGCCACAATCCAGTCTCTCCCTCTTTAGCCCTCTCTTCATCCGAACTCCCAAATTTTCCAGATCAAACAGGTTTCCTCTCTCAAAAAAGCATGAGTCCTACAAGCTGGCAGAGAAAACTAGAAACTCCAAAGTCTCCATTACTATCGTTGCTTTGGCCATGGCACGTGTCATAGTTGAGCACATCCTGCCGACCCACTGCCCCAGAATGCCCTAGCTTGAGCCGTGAGGAGACTGCTCTCCAGGTGCACCCTCACGGGCTCAGCCATGTTTCCCAAGGCAGAGCGCCACGCTAGCATGGCCAGGTCCTGATGGGCATTACCCCCATTCCCACGCTGCTCCGGAGCCGGCCTCCTCTTGTGCGGGCCAGTGGCCAGACCTCCTCTTCCCTCCTGCTGGGTTCGTCTCTGGGCCCTTGTCCTGTTCAGTCAGCTTTACCTGTTACAAGTTTTCAAGGTCAGCATTGCAAGAAGCAAATTTCCATCAAGCCCTTCAAACTGCAGTGAAACCATGTGGCCATTAGGTGGACAACAATGCCTTGTTAATGATCCCGCTGTCTAAAGACGCTCCAGAGCAGGAGTCGCAAACCTGGGGCCTGTGCTTTAGTTTTGTTACCATGGAGAGGCTAAAAAAACTTAGTTTTAAACATTTAGACGGTAGGATGTTTCACATGAAAAACGGAATTGTCTACTTGTCTTGCAATTAGAATCTGTACATACTGGGCCTGAATTTCTGGCATGGCAACAGATAATTAAAACAGTGTTTCTTAGGACCTGGGGATAATAAACGCATTTGAAAATGCAGGCCCTGAAATTGTCGAGCAGTGTCCAGGGAGAGGTGGGTCACACAGGTAACCCAGGTGTGCTCAACTAACTGTAAAAGATCATCCTAAAAGTAAAAGCCAAACTTAAAATTCTCCCTGAGGACTCATGGACTCCCCAGAATGCATTGCAATCTCCTCCCACCTCCCCCTGGAGAAACACACCCGACTGGAGTCCTGACCCGGTTCACCTGGCCGACTCCTCCCAATTCTTCAGGACCTTCCCAAACACGATCTCCTGGGCCGAAACATCACCAGCTGCCTCAGGCCACGTCCCTGTGTCTCTCTTACACTCGATATCAGTTAGTCTCTCTCTGATTAGGTGATCATCATTCATTGGTCTCCACAATTGGACTGAGAGCAATTTCAGGCGGAAAGATAATAATTTATGGTGTATTCCTAGCATCTGAGCCATAGTAGCTGATTAATGCTTATTTAATAGTATATCATCCTTCAGGTGTCATATTAGATACCATTTCTATAAAGAAACCTTTCCAGACTCAAGCAAGTTTACCAGAACCCCTGTTATGTCTCTCAAAATATGGTGGGCTTCTCACTCGCAGCACCCGTTACAGCGGTAGTGGGTTGTCTGGGGAGATTTATTCGTTTGCCATCGCCTTCCCCACCAGAGCCATGTGGCTGGACCCAGATCTTCCTGTTCCTCTATGACTTCACCCCTCTGCCTAGTACGGTGCCGGCAGCTACTCTCATGTGGTTGGACGGCTCATTCAGAACTGTTGGGGTCACGCGTATCTAGCATAACGGCTCTGCAGCTGGCCCTGTGCTCCTGTTCACTGTCACCTATCTGTGTCTCTAAGTTCCATGAGGAGGCGCCCAGGCCTCCTTTGCCTACCATTGTGGGTCCAGTCCAGCGCCTCATTCAGTGCCTGTGTGTATGGGGGACTACCTGTGCCCCACTTGACACCCTCTCAGCCCACCTCCTACTCTGGCCACTACCACAGCAGCAGGTCTGTGCAAACTTCCCCCCATCTTATGCAGGTGTAATCTGTGGATACCTTACCTGGGCCCAAGCACAGACCTCTCCCTTCCTGCCCGGTGCTCCTCTGGCCCAGGGTGTGGATCCTGGGAATACCACTTGACTCACAAGCATGCATAAGCCAGAGAGCAGGGTTAATGCCTGCGGGGCCACCCTTGGCCAATGTGGACAGTCATGAGGTACCACTTCAGAAAGCTTCTCAGGAGGTCCAGGGACTTGGGGCACGGTGGCTCATGGTGCTGAGCAACTCCTAATGCGTCCTGTTCTGTCGTTCCCTCTTTCCTTTTTCAGTCCCCTGGTCTTTCACTCCTGCTCCCTGGGGTCACTTCCCAGACAAAACACCTATCCTAGACTCGGCCTTCAGGGAAATCCAGGCGAAGACATGATGCCACGAATTTTTGTTGAATGAATGAACAAGTGAATGAATAAAACTTTCATCATTTTAAATACATTAGCATAACCGAGTCTCCCAAAATATCACTAATGATTATTTGTACTTGGTATGGCTCCTGAGAACAGAACTACCTCCAACAGGTAAAAGACTTTATCCCAAAGAACATCTCTAAAGGAATTCACTTATTAAAGAGCAAGAAGGGAATGGTGATTGCCAGGGGCCGGGGGAGGGGGAGTGGGGGGTTAATTTTTAATGGGTCAGAGTTTCAGTTTGGGAAGACGAAAAAGTTCTGGAGTTGGATGGTAGGGATGGTTGCACAGCAGTGTGAAGATACTTAACGCCACGGAACTGTACATGTTAAAATGCTAAATTTTATTTTATGTATATTTTACCATAATAAAAAATTATAAGTATGATATGATTGTAATGATAAAAAACCACAATGGACATGAACAAATACTAGCAGGAAATAAATACAAATGTTGATAATGTTGTGATCTAAAGGTGGGATTTTGAAATATATACTTGCTAGCTTCCAAACTTTCTCTGCCATTGTTGCACCGCATTTCTAACCTAATAGTGGCGATGACTAATGCTCTTGTTCTGGAGATGACCCCAAAAGATTAATATACATATTTTAGCTGACATGAAATTCTGAGTACCAGAGGAGACTTATTAACTAGACTGCCAGTCTTTAATAATGCTGATTTAATGACGACCTTGGGGAATTTTGTTTTGTTCTGTTCAATTTCTCATTAGTGAGGACTTAATTTTGACAGGTGATAGAAATTAGACCATAACCATTGTATGGCTTGTTTTTATAATGGATATGCTGACAACATTTATTATCCTCTTATATAAAATGCGAACATTAAAGGTAGTTGTACTTTCACTTTTTATGAAAATAAGGCTAAACTATTAGTTATCTCCTTAAGCTCCTTATTGCCTCCCATTTTTATGATTATTATATATTTTGTTCTCATGGATTCTATGTTCACATTGGTGCTCCTTGTTTAAGGTGACCACACTTTGCTCCTCCATGATTGCGGACTTAACTAAGTCTATTTATCCTTGAATATGGCCCAAAATTTAGTGATCAGTGCATGATACTCTATGAAACACTCCACATGCATCCAGCTACTTCTAGAACACAGAATTCTGGGATTCCAACCCAATTTCATCACAGCCACAATTTCTGTGTTCTTGGGCAAGTTACTTTGTTTATGAAGTTATGTTCATTATTTTGTTTACTTTATTTTGTTTATGACTGACTTTTTGGGAATATTATGAGGTAAAATAATGAGTTAGAAATCCCTAAGAATTACTATATGCATTTTTCCAAAGTTATTCTGTAGAACACCTGTGCCACAGGATAGTCCCATGAAAACAAATTTTGGGGTCAAATACAGATGAGAAAACAACTACATATTTATCTTCCTCTTAGAGATCAACAATGCTCAATAGCGTTTTAAAAACTCTGAGAAGTCCTTCACTAAAAAAAGCAACAGTAATTTATCTTTGCTGATAAAAGTATATATAACTGACTACTGAAATTTTCTTTTATGTAACATCAGTTTTAACATCCCTTGGAACAAAGGTTGTACAGAACATAGTTTGGGAGATATTTGGTTTTACGTAAATAAAAGTTGCTAATTCTAGAAAAAGGGAAAAAAGGCAAGAGGATCTTGGTGCAGCAGAGAATCACCTGTCATTGCAAAACTAGAAGTGGTTAGGTGACTGCTTGCTGAGGATGTTCTAGTCTAATCTCCCACCCTAAGAAGTCACTTTTATAAAGTTGCTTCTAATTTCAAAATGGTACGACAAGAAAATGGACCCTGATGTAAAGCTCTTCATGGCAAACTCAGTTGCCTCCAGTGACTCGGCAGAAATGAGCAAAACCATCGAGGGGTAGGTAAGCGTGTGGCAAACCAGGTGGGAGCGGTGGGAACTGAAAAGTAGGGGACCCAAGCCCTATCTAAAGGGTGCAGCCACCACTCAGCTCCAGCCGCTGTGCCCACATAGTCACACAAGCCCAGTATTGCTAGATTATGTGGTTATTCAGGAAAAGCCAAAAACATAGACTTCTTTGGAAACCCCCTTATTTTAAAATATTAGCTCAGTAAAATAAAAAATAAAAACCCCAGAAAGACCAAAAAAAACCCATTTCGGCAGGCCACATTTGGGCCAGGACAATAGTTTTGGGTCCTCTGGTGTTCAGAAAGGAGCACTCCTCCCCTACCTGGTCCAAGACTGAGAGGACTTTGGAATTCCTGCACCACGTTTTCATCAGTTTGCCTGCATCCTGACTCATCGGGCCCGCTTGCTGTGCCTGTCTTCTTGACTGCTTAGGAGCCAGCTTCACTGGAGAGTGTGAAAATGCATCCATGGAGTGAGGCCAGGAAGGGACCACCTATGTAGAAAGAGCATGGGGTTCACGATAAGGAACCGATAATATCTTTTTTTGCTCATCATGTTCTTTCCAGCTCTTTTCCACATAGCAAGGAGTCACTGTCGCCTGAGAGAACTCGGAGACAGCCATCACGCTTTCAGAACATAATTTTAATAAATTCTTCTATTTAGAAGTAACTTTTGCAATTTAAAGCTATTTTAAGACAACATATAATTGATCCCAACTTGCCTAAACACAAGCCACTAAGGTTTCAAGATCTGATGATTGCAGGCCTTCTTAAAAAGAAAAGAAAAAGGAGGAGTAAAAAATGATTGCTAAAACTTTACCAAAAAGCACCATATCTTTCCTTTCAGCATCTATAAATCTTCCATAATGATATAGCTCTTGACCACGGTGAGGCAAAGGAGAAATATTTTAACTGAGTCCAAGCTCAGACAAATAGCTGGATGGGTGAAAAGCAGCCCAGCGTAGCACAGAACCATCACTTATCTAAGGAAATGAGGGAAGGGGACTTTTTAGTCTTTTCATTACCTTTTTAAGGTGGTTTAACAATACAACCAATGAGAAAGATGAGAAATGAATCTTAAGGGCCTTGTTTCAATCTTAATTCCAGAGTTAGTGGGTCATTCATGCAGGCAAATGAGCCACCCCTAGAGTGACAAACTTTCTTGAGAGCTGACCACGTTCCAGGCACGATGCTGGAGACAGAGATAATTTTTAAAAATGGACATTACAAGCACCTTGTCCTCCAGGATCTCACAGGCCAGGAAGGAGAAAACCACATTATCATAATGCGGTAAGAGCCACTGAGACCATGGCATTACAGGAACATGAGCCAAGACACCAAACACAGTGTGGGATGGGGCAGGGGAGGCGGAGACAGGCCGGCCAGGGAAGGAGCTGGTGAGAAGAAGGTAACTGAGGGAGAAGATAGACCATTCAAAACTTCTTCATAAAGTTATATGATTTTAACTCAATGTGGCCACAGGAACTTTGTGGCCAGGAAAGCAAGTTCTCTGAATCAGACGCTTCTACAATTCAGAAAGGTTGACTCTTCAGTGGTGCTCCCCCAAATGAGAGCTGGTCCTCAGCTTTCCTATGTAGACTGTTTTTATTATTTGATATCTGAAAGCAACCCTCAGTGACTATACACTTACAATCATTGGAGAACCATGCTCCGTGTTTTGAAAACTACATCATACTTTTAGAAATGCTTGCAGTGAATGTGGTTTCTCCTCGACAAGTGTGTCTTTATACCAAAACAGTACTGCCACCTTTAAAATGTCATAACAGAGCATGTGGCTTGCAAGTGTCCACTTACGTCAGGAACCTCTTAGCTATATTGAGCCCAGCCCAAGCACAACTGGCATTTCTAGATGCTATTGGGAGAGGCTGTATGAATTCACTGAATTAGCTGCAGTTTCACTGCACTGATTGACCCCACGTTTGTTTTCCAAAAGGGTTTGGTGGGACCTATGACACATCTGTGCTGTTGGGCTGGACTTATTTTAGCCAGTGCTTCCCACTTAAAACCTAGGTGTTTGAAATAATAAAACATATCCCTCTGTTTCACCTTGAAAAGGCAATGCTTCATGTTTATTATCTGAAAATTCTTGGCAACCAGACTCTCCTCGCTCTGCCCGTCACATTTGTTTTGCCGAGTCACTAACAGCTCTTCTTACGGGCAAAGATTACTACTCCCACAATAAGATGAGGGACAGCATTTATTGTCCCCTGTGACCAATCCCTGAGCCAGTCCTTCTTGGAGAAGACAAATAGATTAATATTGGTGTGACCTGGTGTCAGCTGACGTCTCTAAGCTTTTTTGATATTTTAATAAAATTGGCTTGACCTTTCTAAGTCACAGCCATTGGGAAGTTCTGAACCCTCATCAGGATTTCTGGAAATTACCTAGGGCCTTAGGCTATAGTCTGTCACCTCTGACTCCAACTTACTGCTCTGTTGAACTCTCTCTCACAGCGCAGCTCCACAGCTCACTTGTCTTCTCTGCTCTGGGCCAACCTGGGTGACTTTTCATTGATTTCCACTGAAAACACCCATCCAGGGCATTTATATATAGCAGACGTCACTGAGACTTTTGTGCCATGAAGAGTATTCACAGCGCAGAAATGCAAACTGCTGACAATGGATCCTTCGGCACCCTTGCTATTATGGGTCCTGTGGCCACCTGGCCATCAGAAATTCCTCACTGGCTCCTTTTGTCCCACAGACTACAGCTTCTTGTAATGTAGCTCAGCCCTCTGTCTCCCTCAAGAATCCCAGTATTTTCATGCTTCCCTGTTTTCCAGACTGCCTGCTCTCAGCTTCTCTCCCTCAGTTCCCCTCACTGTACTATGCAGAGGAGCCGAGCTCCTGAGCTCGTCAACCAAGTAAGTAAAGGGGAAAGGAATCAACTGAGAGGTACAGGGCAGCTCACAGAAGCACTGCTGGGTGGTCAGAGAAACAGGCCAGGAAAAGGACGGGAGCAATGAAGGCCCTGCAGCCAGAGCCGGAGCCAAGAGCTCCAGACACTACAGCTGCCCCGCGGAACAGTGGAAGCCACAGCTTGATGTCCAGCCCTGGACCCAGAGGCCACCACTGGCCCCACTGCTAGGGCTGCTCCTGCAAATGAGATGTGCTGACACTGCTCAGCCAGTGCCACCCCCATGCCAGAATGGCTGCCTCTCTGCCCCGCTTCTTTGCATCATTAGCTCCAGTTTGTAGTCTGGGGTGCAGGCATCTGATGAGCCAAGCCCATGTTTTGTGTCCGTCCATGCCACAGCTGCAAAGAAGCCTGACAAATCAAGCATCTGGCTTTTTGACTTCTATGGTGGGGGATAGACTCTGCTTCGCACCCAACTTCATAGGGTAGGAAAGTGCACAACCTTTGGAAAGGTGTTTAGATGTCCAGCAGCTGGAAGTAAAAACTGTTCACTTCACCTTTCAACTGCCTATTTGTCTCCTGGCCTTTCTGGCTCTGTACTGTCCATAGACCTGCACTGTCCATGCACCTGCACTGTCCATAGACCTGCACTGTCCATGCACCTGTACTGTCCATAGACCTGCACTGTCCATGCACCTGCACTGTCCGTACACCTGCACTGTCCATGCACCTGCACTGTCCATAGACATGCACTGTCCATG